>NW_006298049.1:966514-975159 GCF_000327345.1 Myotis davidii | reverse complement strand
GGGAAAATCCCTACTGGGGAAACAACCTTTCTTGGAGAGGTGACCTTGGTTAAAACACATAGTGCCAAGAAGGTAAGCAAACATATTAAGAACAGTATGCCATATATGCCAGGTCCCTTGAAACAGCAAGGATGGGCCGGCTCCCAGCACAAACACCCTTGTTTTGCTGCAGTTCCTTGACACTGCTGTCTGCATGGCTCTTGTGGTGGGTGATGTAGTTGAGGGACACTAGTTGAAACCCTTAGTTGGGTTCCAGCTTCAGCTTCAGCACTCCCCCCAGAGCCTGTTTTCCAACATCCACCCTCAAGTCTCCTGGGCCTGTGATCTCCACTGACAACCACCTTGGAAGAAACAAGTCTGGCCTCTCAGACATCCATCTCCCCATCTCAAATACTGTTGGGGAAATCTTAGAGGAGAGTGGACGCTTCAAATTCACCATAATAGAGCCCGGCCAGTATTGCTCAGTGGTTGAGCATCAACCTATGAACCAGGAGGTCACGGTTGGATTCCCAGTCAGGGCACATGCCTGGGTTATGGGCTCAATCTGAGTTGCAGGAGGTAGCTGATCAATGATTCTTTCTTATCATTGATGTTTCTATCTCTCCCTCTCCCTTCCTCTCGGGAAAAAAAATACACACACACACATACACACACTGAGTGGCCAGATTATTATGACCACCTGACCTTTGTAGGCAAATTAGCTATAATTTTGCACTGAAGTTGCTATGAGGGCCAGACCATTATAAATAGGGAAGCAGGTTGTTTACCATGACAGAAGTGATTTTTTTTCTGAAGATATGGGTAAACAACACGATATAGATAGATGATAGATAGATAGATAGATAGATAGATAGATAGATAATACACACAAACAAATTCACCATAATAGACTAATTCTGTGTTAGTCTGAGTCGTACACCTCTGCCAGGGTCCCCCAGTCCAGCCCTGGTGACATAAATGAGTTGACTACTACCACTGGGAAGGGCCAAACAATGGAAAATTCTAGAGAAACTGATGACTTTCAATTTTGGCGTGAGCTTGGGGAAGGATGGGCATCCAAGACACCACCTGATCTGATCCTTCCCTCTCAGAGCTCAAAATGTTCCTCGCAGAGGGATATCGCATTTTATAAACTACTGCCCAAGGAACTTGTTGCTACAACAAAAAACTTCCAAGCCATGGAAACTGTTTGTATCAGCCAAACCCAAAGCTCAACTATACACACAGCCTAAAAATCAAGTTGCCTTAATTTTGCATTTTTGGCTCATTTTGCCTGGCCACAAATGGGTTGAATTACTAGGTGAAAAATAAAATTCATCCATGGGAACTGTTGCTATTGTCACAGAAAACAAAGGGAAGGCATTTTTCTGCCAGGCCTTAGAAGGGGGGAAGTTGTTAGTTTAGGATAAAGAATCAGACTTAAATTCCTGCCACATGCAGAAAAGTGAAGTTGACTCTTGATTAGACTCCCTGCTAAAAAGTCTCTTATTCTTTTAAACTGTATTTTAAAATATCAAGCCCAGGGAAACCTTTCTTGAGAACAATTTGAAAATGTCTATGTAAAGTCTTTAAAAATGTGTATAATTTTACCCAGTGGTCCCAATTCCGGGAATAATTATAAAAGTGTTCAGAAGGATTATCTTCAAAGATATTTAATGCTGCATTACTTTTAACAGTGAAAAAAAATAATAACAACCTTTAGATGTCCAACATGGGAAATTGGCTAAATAAATTGGATAGTAGAAATGTTCTTTAAAAATCTAAATAGTCCTTGGATTAATCGTAACTCTTTATTCTTTGCTTACTGCCTAATGCCCCAGCGTGCAGAATGCTCACACTAGGAGGCTCTCTTTAGTTAACCCACATATTTATACTCCCACAACCTGAGTTGTGTGCTCACCAGGAATCAGTTTATGTTTGTTGCCAACCTGTGTATGCCACTAAAGTTTTGTTATGCTATAGCTGCTATAGTTTTAATTATGTGGCTTAATTAAATAATATGTTCACCAATAAAATGACAGAGAGAGATTTTTATTTCTCCAAAAACTGTATTGAATGTTTTAGAAAGACTAGATAAAGCTGACCCGCACCCCCGAAAATGCTGCTGAATGAGATGATAGTAGGCATCTGTAAAATATGAAGGGAGGAAACTATAATGATGCCAAAGTCTTTTCTCTAGATTGGTAAATATATTTCGATCTAAAAGTACATAGCTTGGGGTATAAGTTACTCTGATTAAATTGGATTTGAGAGATTCTACTGGACACCCATATGATAGATACTAGTCCACTATTACAAATGAGTATGTGAAAAACAGATGAAATGGAAATTTGTGGTACATTTGCTAATAGGTACAAAAATCAATTGAGTAATAATTATATAACAGATGATCCTGATTTTGTTTCAAAGTATACATTAATGCATAAGAAAGCCCGAAAGGGACATATTCTAACGTGTTATTGGCGATTATTGGTGAGTGAGCATTATGGGAACCTGTGGCTTGGCTACGGAATATCATGTGAACCATACCTGGCAGTCCACAACGGGACAGAGGGAGGTGAATAAAACAGAGAAGTCTGAAAGACCAGAGATGCCAAGGAATTACTATCAGCCTTCTGCTTCTATTTTCATGGCCTGGTAACTGGTTTCCGTGTTTTTTTTTCTGAGGCCTGGGAACATTCCCCCTGTGGTTCTCTAAGATACCCATGTTATTAATTCTTCATTTTTGCTGAAGCTAGGTTTTCTGAACTTGCTTTCTGTTACAGCAACAAAAAGTTTTATTAATGCAAGCAACTAGTAAGTAGACTCACTTTTAAAAACAAACAAGTGCACACACTCACCCAAAATTCAGGTTATCTTGATGCACACAGGCAAACAAAAGTCCCTGGGGTGAATTACATCGGACTCAAGTGCCACCGGAGCCGTTATGAGTAACTTGGAAAGATCCTTTCCCTCTTGGTTGTTCATCTTGAACCTGAGAAGGAACAGACCTAAGAAGTGTGTGAGCCTATGTGAGGGTCTGGAAGGACCATCAAGGATGTCCCCCGCAAATAAAAAGTGGGCCTACCGCTTACCAAGGCTGGATGAAGGCACTGACCAGTGCCATGGGTCCTTATTGGGCACCAATGGTTCATTCTCAATACAGGGGAATGTTGCCCCATACCTATGGTCGGGGCCCACTGTGATCAGCACCAGTTGACTTAACCAGCCTGTTTGAACTTCACTAAGGACATTCGTTATATGCCAGTTGAATGTAATCTTTTTCTTGGAAGTTGCCCTTGGGGCTCCTCCGTCAGAATGAACTGGGAAGATTGTTAAATGCTGACTCTTGGACCTTGCCCCAGGCCTACTGAATCAACACTCAGGGTAGAGGGTGAAGAAGTTGCCTTCTGCAAGCACCTTGTGGGATTCTGGCATACGCTAAGGTCTGAGGAATGCGGCCCCACCATGTGTAAGCAGGAAGTGAACGCTGCTCATCGCCTGAGGGATGACTCCCAGGCATCTATCATTGAACTGATTTCTCCTCCTGGTCCTGACTTCGATTTGCTCTGTGATCTTAAGCAGAACATCTCACTTCAGACTTCAGTTTCCTTATCTGTCACTTAGATGGGGTTGGAAAATAGACCATCTCTAAAATCCCCTCCGGCGTGAAAAAATTTCAGTTTCTATGTTATGAGTGATTCTCTTTTATTTGAAATGTGCCTAAAGTCATTTCGGGCTTAGTGTGGGCTTTAACTAATTGTTAGCTGTATAAATGGATGTAGTACGTAGCCGACTTAGAAAATAACAAAGACTTACTTAAGCAGAATTTCAGTTTTTCTTCTCTGTACTAAAAGAGCAGGCTCTTTAAATCTATCATAAAACCTTAAATCGTTAGGACAAGAAGAGATTTGGCAACTTCCTCCCAGAAGATATGGCAGACATGTAAGGATATGGGGCTTTTTCTTCTGGTGTGGGAGCCGTTTCCTTGGTGAGCCACCATTAGGACTAGGATGGCGGTGGCCAAGGATTGTATGATTCCAGTCCAACCTCGAACTTATAAGGGGAGAAATGGATGCCCAGAGAAGCAAGTGACTGACCCAAGGTCACCCCTTTGTTGGGAGCAGAGAGGCAGTGCCAGAGCTCTCTCCTCCCGACTCCTTGTCCTTCTGGCTTCAGAGGTTTTATTTTAAAATCTCTGCTGTTCCAGTGGGCAAACAATGCCCAAGGAGGGAGCTTGTTAACTGTTCCTTCCTGGGGATGTAGAGAAGAATTTACAACATTCCCCACCCTAGGTCTTCTTCTGAGACTCCTGAGGCGGCTCTGTCAGGAAAGGGCTGGTTATGTTAACCCCTTCCCGTTACCTCTTTCCACACACAGTGGTTTATGCAGAATGAGGTGGGACTCCAACTCTGCCACAAAACACCATCAAGGCTCATACAAACTGTGGCCCAGCTGGGTGCAGAGGCCATGCACAGGGGCCTGCAGAGCTGTGCTTCTGGCAGGGAACGCCCCCTAACTGCCCTCCTCACAGGGGTTAAACATTGCCCCTGTATAGGTGACTCCCTGATAATAAATTGTTATTCCTTTTTACTTTATTTCTAAAATAGCGCATTTTTAAAATTTTACTTAAATCAAGTACTTACTAGATATATCACTATTACCTAAAATTAGCATAAACTGTTACCATGTTTGAAATCCATTTGTGAAATTCGTTCAAATGACTGTGTGTGTGCCATTGAGTCAGCTCCAACTCCTGGAGACCCTGTAATGAGTGATGTCCACAGTTCTGTCCTCAATAGCCCTGCTCGGCCCCTGCAGACTCCTGTTCACAGATTCCTTTATGGAGTCAATCGTCTCATATTTGGTCTCCTCTTTTCCCGCCGCCTTCTGTTTTCCCCAGCATTGGGGTTCTTTCCAAAGAGCCCTGCCTGCCTTCGCATGACATGCCCGAAATAGGACAGCCCCATTTTGTCATTTATGGCTCTAGTGACCCTTGTTCCTCTTTCTGGTGGTCCAGGGTAGCCACAGAGCTCTCTGCCAGCACCATATTTCAAATGAATCCATTTTCAAATGACTGCTTACAGATTAATAATAGTCTACAACCAAGGAATGATGGCTAATTTCACAAACCAATATTCCTGCACATTTGAAGTGTAAAAAGAAAAAACAAATTCAAACGTTTTCACTTTCCTATTCTCTTGTTTTTTGCCTCAAACAATAAAACTTCTCATTTCTGCCTTAAGTTAATTCAACAATTTCACTAATTTTGACAACAGATGGGCTAAACTTTATTCAGTAATATAAGTAAAATTAGAATAAAAATCCCTCCCCAAAAAGCCACCCAGTTCTCACAGGTAAACACTTTGGAAGCATCTACTTAGGTATCAATAATGTGACTAAATTTGAAGCACAGGCAGGGACTGTTCGGGCTACCATGATATCATCATTTCAAATCGTTCATCAGGGTCAAATTCAAAAGGAAACAATGCTCTAACGCCTAACTCTGGTAAATGTAGTAATAAAGTTATATTTTGAAAACAATACTCTTAATGATCAGACATTTTTCTAACTCAGATAGAATCTCAATTTTAACGTAGGTTAGCGAGGTTTCACTAGGCAGACATGTACCTCTATTGAAAGTCAGTACATTCGGATGATGGCTAATGCCTATTACAGAGGTAAGAAGTAGACTTAACATCTACTATGAGCACTCACTATTAACATGTATCACTCACTATTTTCAAGTAACTACAAGGGATGAATGACTGACTACAAATAGTCCCTCAAAGCAGTAGGCCAACAGGCTAGTGTGGGAAAAGCATAAAGATAGGTTGGTGTTAATGCAAAGCAGAGGGAAGCCTTGCTGTCATGTCTGAGGAGGCAGAAGAGGGAGAGGTTAATTCTGACTCAGGGAATGATGAAAGGGTAAGGCTGCCAAGAGCTGAGCTGGGGCCAGGGCACCAAGGGAGGACAGCACCTGAGCAATGGTAGACACATAGGAAACGGTTTGCCCCGAGAGCAGGGAGCAGTTTGCTGGGAGTAGAGGGTGTGCCCACTAGGGTGCAGACAAGCAAATGTGTGGGAAACAGAACTGGAGACCATTCCAGGGAGCTTGGGCTGGATTCTGTGAGGATCTGCTAACATTTTTTGAGCCGATGAGTGAGCAGACCTAGGTTTGGGGCACTCTCTTAGGCAGCCGTGGGAGGAGTGATTTAGCATTGGGAGACCTAGAGGCCAGTGAGGTTATGGAGACCATTGCCCGGATTGAGACATATTCCCAATCTTCCAATTTATCTGCTACCTGCAGAGAGGATTATTAGCATATAGGATGCAAGTGTTTGAGCATAGAAACACTATACATTAGCTTTATCATTATTTCTTTGTTCCAAATGGGTTGGTTATGAGAGATATTTTTAGTGTCCTTTTCATAATCTAAGAACCTCTAGTAAGATAGTTAAATATGCAAAAATAATTATGCAATTTGCTCAGTTTAGAAATATTGACCCTTTTAATTGACATTGATGTTTTGGAGGCATAGATGATGAGAATGCTTTTGAAAAATTGTCTATGAATATATACCTATCATGTGTGAGTAAATTACTAAGCGCATTCCACCTCCAGGAACAGAACTAAAGATTTGCTCTGCCTCATCTACTGACGATAGCTTCTACCTTGGGGGCCAGTGCAGCTTCCCCCAGTGTGCGTGGGAGATCAGCTTCCCCCAGCGTGGTGGGAGGGGATGATGGGAGGGGATGGTGGGCGGAGCGCAGATGTATTGTTCTTCTTATCTCAGGATACGTGCCAGGATCTCCAGTCATAAGTAAGGAAATAGACCAAAGCTTTAAACAACTAGTGTCAAGGTCTGCACATAATCAGAAAAGCTGAGAGAAAAATCCTCATTTTTAGAATTCTTGTTATATATCTAAGTGTAAATACATAACGTTAATATAGAACAACTTTCTCCTAAGAACATTTCATCTTTTTACCCTGGAAAAAAATACGGTGTCCAAATGTTTCTGAACTTTTTCTCCGGACTTGACACTTTTAAATATATCAAACATAACCATTTACCAGCAGAGAAGTTACAAATACAACACAATTACGACCCTAACTTTTGAACAAAAGCAAAAATATTACTATGTAAAAGTTATTTTTCTCTCTCACAAATCACCATCGCTGCTCACATAAAACATATACTTTGCAAAGTATCCCCAAATTTCTGAAAACTTCACACCTCTTGTCTCAGACTCTGAGTTAGAACCTGTTTCCCATACTGTGGGCTCAGAGGCGAGGCAAGTCAACTACCTTATGGATCTGAACTCCCCCGTCCCGCCTAGGATACCACACACAGCCTCCACAAAGGGGTCTGCAGCTGCGTCCTGTGATGGGGAGCACTCTCCAGGACGTGTACACACCCATCCTCTCCTTGAAACTCTTCTTGCCCTAGTTTCCTTCCTGACGTCATACACCTAGAATCTGCCCAGGCCTTTGGGTTGACAGCTGAGTGGGCAGTCTGCTTGGATCGAGGCTCCAGCCTCCTCCTGCAGATAAAATACTACTTCTCAGACCGTTTTCAGCTCTTCACAACCCAAGGGTCAGATCTACCCTGTCCAGGCCCCCAGTCCAGCTCCTTCTAGGAGAGAATTCATACCTGGTGGGTTAAGACCTCCTAGCTCCTCTGTGATGTGCCTTAACACTTAGCCTTAAGGATAGGAATACATAATAGCCCTTTAAGCAGAACTACAACGGGATTTGCATATATTAAAATATATGCAAATTCGGTTATAGTTCTTCTTAAAGCTTCTGTGGCTTGCCAAGTTACAGATTAGTGTCCAACCTGCCACACTGTCTGCTGACTAACTTGGCCTCCAGACTCCCCAGGTGTGAGACTCTAATGACTCACCTGAAGTCTTAGTAGTCACAAGGCTGGACCTTCTACCTGGGAAATTCTCTAAGGAGCAGGGTGTTCATTTGTGAGCCTGAGCGCTGCCTTTCCCTCCAGACGTGTCTGTGTGGTGTCAGGAGAGGCAGACCTCAGCACAGATGGCGGCTCCTGCAACATTCACTCCAGGCAGCTGTGTTCAGCGACCATCAAGCTCCCTGGCGACACATGCCCGGCGAGCCCACGGATTATGACGATGAATAGTACAAGACCTCTTGCAGGTCGTAGGCCATGGAACACATGTTTAACTTCTTCAGGAAAAAAAGAGTCCACTGGCAAAAAAAAAAGAGTGAAAGAAAATTGCCAAAGACCTCATTTCCTGCTGTATAACCAGATGGTTATGAATCATGTAAAAATCCCTTCCGCCTCCATGAACAAATATTTCGTGTTATCAACAGACCAGCAGTACATTGGTGATGAGTAAATGCATAAGAAACTTCTAGGTGGTAGAATATACTTCTCAAGTATATGGAAAAATACATAACATAAAAATCTTTAAATTGCCAAAGACCTCATTTCCTGCTGTATAACCAGATGGTTATGAATCATGTAAAAATCCCTTCCGCCTCCATGAACAAATATTTCGTGTTATCAACAGACCAGCAGTACATTGGTGATGAGTAAATGCATAAGAAACTTCTAGGTGGTAGAATATACTTCTCAAGTATATGGAAAAATACATAACATAAAAATCTTTATCTTCCCAGGAAGAGGAAGAGAG
>NW_006298049.1:946610-966073 GCF_000327345.1 Myotis davidii | reverse complement strand
GGGAAAGAGGGAGAAGGATTGGATGGTTCTTTGCTGGCCAAGGTGCCTAAGAGCCATGGACAGGACCAGAAATGCAGGAGCTTTCTGCACATCTGCCTCTCCCTGGAGCAGAGATCAGGCCCTGAGGCTCCCAGCCTCTGAGAGGAAGTGTCACCACTTGGCAAAATCTGCCCAGGGAGGTTCTGGTATTGTCCTCTTTGGCCTCCTGACAAGAATGTTCGCTTACAAATCCCATGTTATCCTGAGTCCATCTGGTGTGTCCTGAGGATCAAAAGCAAAAGCGCCTACCCTCTCTCTCTCAGGCTCTGACCTGCTTTCACAGGCACCCGAGCTCTCAGGGTGAAGCCCAGGCTTGTCCCCAGGAGGGTGCTCCGGGAGGGAGAGAGATACCAAGCACAGAGAGAGAGCACCACCCCCCCGCCCCGCCCCCATCCCCTCACTCAACACAAGGGACAGAGTGAGTCAGCCAGAGGTCCCTACAATCAGTGGCAGAAGACAGACTGCTGGGCCTCCTGAGTCCTTCAGCCGCACACTGGTTATCACAGACAAAGCTGTAAGGGAACTGAGAGGTGATTTTCCAGAAGGAAGAGAAATGAGGCTTAGCAGGGTCAGACCACTCATGTTGGTCACCGAATGAGTTACAGAAGGGTTGAGACTAGATCTCAAGGGTGGGAATATCACTTTAACGTTTGCCATTGTATGGGTTGGTTTGGTTTAGAAGTAATAACTTTAACCCAGCGACTCTTCAAGAGAAAATAAGCCACGACTTTGAGGGTGGTGGGGAATGGGGGTGAGGGGAAGGGAAACATTGGTCAGCATTTATGTCATTAAACAAATACCTTTTGACACAGGTTTGACATGTCCATTAAATAATATGCTATCGATCCCGGCCGGGCCAGGTGGCTCAGTTGGTTGGATAATCATTCCAAAAGGTTGTGGGTTCAATTCTTGGTCAGGTCTCAGATGGGAAGCAATGGGTCAATGTTTCTCTCTCACATTGATGCTTTCTCTCTCTCTCCCTTCCTCTCCTTCTAAAATAAGTAAACATATCCTATGGTGAGTATTAAAAATAATAATCTAAAAAAAATAATAATTTATACTAATAATAGCCTAGGTGGTCATCACACACTCACGCCGTGATGCCCTCACTCCATCACAATCCCATAATCCATCACCAGGAGGCTGCGTGTGCAGCAGTGGGGCCCGGTGGCCAGGCCTGGGGGGTCCTACGGCCCTGTCTGGCATGGAGGCAGGACCCCCGGCTCTGGCCTACCTCTTTGGGACTATCCATAGAGGAGCCCTGGGTAGGTGGGCAGGGCTTACCTCTTTGGGGCGATTGATCACGGGGCTCCCGCACTGTGAGAGGGCACAGGCCAGGTTGGGGGAATCCTCCCTGAGTGCACAAATTTCATGCACTGGGCCTCTAGTAATAATAATATGCCATCTATACCAACTTGTTTGACCTGAACAACAAGTTCAAACACCAAGGGGGCTGGAGAAGAGGGAGGGCATATAAACAGAAGAGAGGGGGGAGAATTTTCCACTCTTTCTCAGGACGGGAGTTTGGCACCTCATTCTTTTGTGAACAATAGAGCCACTGTGTAAGCCCCACATCACTCAGAGAAGGAGGAACCAACCCAGGAGGCCTTACACTTTGTAACCTGTAGTGCCTCTTCCTCATTTCCTTATTGACTACTGATTCTCAGGGCTCCAGGTGGGCAGCGTTGAAGTCCAGTTACATTAACTGTCCACACATCCTGCCCTTGATTTACTTCATTATAGAAAGTAGCCAGAGTGCAGCTGAAGGCTCTCTGTGTCTGGACTTTATGACAAAGAGGATATATAAACAGAACTTCAGGGCCTTCCTGAGAAAGAGGAATCGGCCTCTCTTCAGTCAGGAGCCAAGGAATTATTTGCACGCCAAGCAAATAGCTCCCAAGCTAACAGAAAATGGCCCTAGGGGCGTATCATTCATTGACCCCGGGAATTCCCCCAAGACACCTCTGGAATTTGAAAATTGCTGTTAATCACATTAAACTGTGAGGGTTACCGATTCTTCCAGAAGGGATGATCACAGAAATGTGTGGTGTCAGTTGAGGTTCTGATGAACAGGCGCTACTACTTGCAGTTGTTTTTCTTATAATCCAAGTCCATGTATGAATTCTCATACATGCAAGCTAACTGTGAGTCAGGACTGGCCAAGATTGTGGGATGTGAAGTTAGTGCCTGTATTCTTTCCACCTCCCCTTGAACACAGTGCCTACTCTGCATTGATCGGGTCTGGTGTTTGAAACACCTACCATAAGTTTAAGCATTTTTGTTCTAAAAGACTTCCTTAGAAATGAAAATACTCTGAGAAGGGAGTATAACAACACATCACGTTGTTATGGGCTGACTTGTGTCCCCCAAAATTCATATGTTGAATTCCTAGCCCCTGATACCTCAGAATGTGACTGTTTGGGGAGACTGGGTCTTTAAAGAGGTACTTCCATTAACATGAGGTCATTATGAGTGGTGTCATTATAAGAGGAGATGAGGACACAGACATGTGCAGAGGGAAGGCCTTGGGAAGATATTGAGAGAAGACAGCCATCCACAAGCAAGAAGAGAGACCTCAGAAGAAACCCACCCTGCTGACACCTTCATCTTGGATTTCTAGCCTCCAGAAGTGTGAGAAGATAAATTTCTTTTACTTAAGCTGCCCACTGTGTGGTACTTTGTTATGGTAGCTCTAGAAAATTAATACACAGGCTATTGACAGTCAAACATGAATTATTGATAGTAGAGAAAAAGCGAGCCCTGTCTCTTCCATGGTGGGCACAGTGCTTACAACCGTGAGCTCCGGAATCAGCACTGGCTATGGGACCCCAGGTAAGTTACTAACCACTCTAACTTCAGCTGGCTCGTCCATGATGCGGGTGCATAGTTGTGCTGACCTTATAAAGTTGTTAGGATGAAATAAAATGCATGGAGAGCACACAGTGTCTGGGACACAGTGAGTTCTCCATTTATCGTGGTTATGATCACGGTGAGAGGGGCCAGCAGAAGAGGTGCTGAGAGTGGGACCAGAGGAAGATAGAGTGGGAAGTCGACAAACACTATGGTGGTCTAGAGAGTCAAGAGCCCTGTAGCTGATGAGATAACTTTGGGAGGTCACTTTGCCACTCCTCTGTTTCCTCATCTGGAAGATGAGAGGGATACACTACACACCGAGGAGAGTAGGGGCAGAGGGAACTGAAAACCACCTCCATATTTTCTCAAAGTGATTATGGAAGAAGGAGGTTCTTTGCTTTTCCTCTCCACCGATGTCAATTATGGATCAACTTCAGAGTCACACAGGGGACATAAGCCTAAGTTTCTCCTCTTTTTTTCCTATTCCACTAAATTCCCATTCCTGGAGTAGGTACTATGCTTGGTAGGAGAAACATTTTCCTGGGCCACCTTTACAGTGATCTCAGGACTCTGGACTGGCCCCTTTGAATCTCCTTCTCCAATGACCTTCATTCGAGTCTCCCCTCAAAACTGTCCTATATCCAGGAAACCTAGATTTCCACATCCCAGGGCAACATTCGTCTGGCTCAGAGGAGAGAAGAGCGCAGGTGGGTTAGCCTTTTTATTTATGAAAGGACCCCAGAGATTTACTATGGCAGTGCATCTCTGCCAACCTCAGAACTGAAGAGCCTAATCTCCCCAGTGATAACATGTATCAGATGGTACCTCATGAAGATTTGAACAGAGCATGCATTCATTCAGGTGCTCAGCACGTGCTCTGTGCCTACTTGCTGCCACGACAGGGTGCTGAGTGCTGGGGCTGCACATGGGGAGAAACAAGACACAGTTCTTTCCTGGGAGTAAACTCTGAGAATATAAGATTTTTTTTAAAGTCCATTGTCTTGCCAGGTCCCTTACATTGCATGAGCCAGGTCCCTTACATTGCATCAATTGCTGTTACGTATTGATATAAACCATCATAAAAAGAACTAAACTTCCCCACCTTCCAGAGCCATCGATTGGCCATTTCTGATCTGTTCACTAAAGGCACATGGCAATTTTCCAGATTCCAAGACTCAGACTAATTGATAATGACAGGAGATTTCTCAAGCCTGAGAAGGCGGAGGGGATCCAAGGCCTTTGCTGACTGCGTGGTCATCCCCTGTGACTAAACAGGAAGATTTGTGCCCTTAGGTATCTCTGGTCAAAACAAATACTTGAAATTCTGACTCTATTATCTAGCACCCAAGCCCAGCCCATTCCTAGAAGTTATGGAACTGAAAAGCATCAAGATCAGGGAACTAACAGGCAAATCCTCTCTGAGTGGATATGGAAGTAACCACAATGGGAACACAGTTTTCTAATTACAGAGTCCATGGGTCTCACAAGCATGTGTATGGACTTCTAAGGCATACTTCACATGCCTCAATTACCAAAGGAAAAGGGGGATTGAACACCAGAAAGTTCCACCCCAGTCTACACCACAGTTTGAATGGATAGTAGAAAGGGGCAAGTTCCTATTTTATAGGGTAGATTAAAGATTACACGGTTGACATTCATTGCCTCTTGTTTTTACAACCCTCCCCACCCCACCCCCGGAAGCCCCAGGTATATCCAAAGGAAAATATGGCAAGGCTTAACATGATAGAGCAAGAGCAAGACAGGGAGGGAGGAAGGAAAAGGGGGAGAATGAAAAAGGAAAAGAAAGGAAATGGGAAACGCATTATTTGTTCAGCTCTGTCAATAAACCGACCTTCATGCATACAGATGCACTTGGCTGGTTTGACACTAAAGATCTTAACGTAGAACTTCTCTGAAGATTCACCACATACAAATTATCCCAGAGATCTCTCGTGAGTGGGCTTTTTCTAAAAAGGGATACATGATCAAACTCTTGCCACAGCCAGAGACAACTGAAAGTCGCCTCACAAATCTTACTTATATATTATAATGAGTTGTAAAGAATATGTTTAATTTTAAGTTTTTGACTATACAGGTCCTTTAAATGCTTATAAAACAAAATACTCATGAGCTGTGGCTTTTAAATATATTTTTAGATTACATAAAAGTTCTCTGAGGCTATTTTTCTAACTTGCAACTAGAAGGTTTCTAACGTTTGGTTTTAGTTTTTTGTTTGTTTGGGTTTTTTGTTGTTGTTAATCCTCACCCAACAATATTTTTTCCATTGATTTTTAGAGAGAGTACAAGGGAGGGGCAGAGACAGGGAGAGAGAAACATCAATATGAGAGAGACACATCAATTGGTTGCCTCCAGCAGGCACCCAGACTGGGGCTAGGGATTGAGCCTACATCCCAGGTACCTGCCCTTGACCAGAATTAAACCTGCGACCCTTCAGTCCGCAGGCTGACACTCCTACCAACTGAGCAAAACCAGCTAGGACTTAGCTTTAGTTTTAAAACTAAAACAGAACACATCCAAAAGAAGCTTGTAGAATAGTTAAAATGATCCTGATTTGCAGAGTTAAGAATACGTTCAATCACTAGAAGGAAAACGCTAAGCTTTCCAGAAAAGAACAAACAGCTAATACTAATAGGTAATGTTTATTGAGCATTTACTATGCACATTTGCTCTGTCCCAACAACTCTGCAGTAGGTGTTATTTTCCCCAGTATAGACTGAGGGGACTGAGGTTTAGTGATATGAAACAACCAGCCCAGGTAGTGGTATTTGTAGGTGGAGAAAGCTAGCTGAGACCCTGAGCCGTCCAACCCCAGCACTTATTCTTGCAACAACTACATTGCACTGTCTCCCTGCAGATGGGAAGGGAAAACATCTTAACCTGCAACTGATTGATGAAACAACCAGGGATTCCTCTGCTTTGGAGTCAAGTACTTATAGTGCAATAAACCCTCTTCCACGTTTTCCTTCCTCTCCTGCATTTTCAAAGCTTGTCTTCTTGCCAGCTGCTCAGCACAGGAGGAACCTGGAACCCCCACCCATTTCATTTTCTCTCTAGCTGGAGCCAAAAGCCGTTTCACCCCCTCGGGCCTGCCCCGGCTACTAAAATCCACCTACTTTCCCAGACACCGAGGAGTGAGCAGTATCTGGACAGGCATCGCAAATCTGATGAGGACTGGTGAGAACCGTGCCCTCCAGCAAGGCGGCCAGGAAACACTCCACAGGGAAGTCAGGAGCCACGGAACCGGTTCAGAGACACACCGCCTGCTGAGAAAAAGGGGATGCAGAGCTTTCCACCTCCAACCACACATGTGTGGAAGAACCATCTGTTCAGTACGAATGTAGCACATGCAAGCTCTCCATTCTTCCATCCTTTGTGTCGGTCATGGTCTTTAAAGATGGGCTCATGTCCCACTTGCTCAGCCATCTTGTAGTCAGTTGTCAACAATTTTGTACTGTGTAGGGGATGAGAAAGACAGTCAGACATCAACATATCAGGGTGATGGCATCCTGGTAAAGAGCTGAAGTCGCGGGAGGGTCATGAGCTCCGTCAGAGCAGGGACTGCCTTGCTGACTGCCAGTGCTCCATGAATACGGGTCCAAAAGGCAGGAGAAGGGGGAGGGGAGAGACAATTTTTCCCACTAGAAGAGTGGCATTTGGTGTTCACCTGAGCCTCAGCCTCCTCCTTGTTCGCAGGATCTAATTATACCTTAGGCGGGAGAGATTTACGTTTGTCTAGCATCGTAGAATTGACTCAATCAGCTGCCAGCTTCTCTCATAGTTAAGGTCAGGAGTGAGAGTGATTTCATGTTTCAGTTATCTGCTGCTACATACAAGCCACCTGAGGTGCAGCAGCTTAAAACAACAGCAATCATTTCTTTGCCCGCGTTTCTGTAATTTGGCCAGGATCCAGTGGGGCCAGTTTGTGGCGATATAGAGACAACTGAACTGGGGCTGGATGATCCACTTCCCAAGATGCCATGCTCACAAGGCTGTCAGGTGAGTGCTGGCCATCTACCGGGACCTCAACTCAGGCTGCTGCCAGAGGCCCCTGGTCATCCCCTCCCTGAGGCTGGCCATGAGGCTGCGTGGGCTTTTGCACAGCATCGCAGCGAGGTTCCAAGAGCAAGTATCCCAAGAAAACCACCCCCATTTGCAAGCACTTATCAAGCTTCCACGTGCATCATACTTGCTAATGTCCCATTGGCCACAGAAAGTCCCATGACCAAGTCCAGAGTCATTAGGGGAGGGAGGGCGATACACAAGGGTATCAATACCAGAGTCATTAGGGGGAGGGAGAGCGATACACAAGGATATCAATACCAGGGGTCATAGTTCATTGTTGGTTATCAAAGTAACAGTTTACCACAGATCATTTTTGTCTCTATTAAAAATAAATAAATAAAATTAGTGTTATTTTCCTACTTGTACATTTTTTATTAGCCAGAAACTTGATACCAATGTTTCCTAAATTTTCAGTTGGCTTAAGAAAACTGTTGGGGGGAAAAGTTCTGAGAGAGAAAAACATTTATGGATATATACAATCAGGAAAATAGAAGTTCTTATTTTGAAAAACACACTATCCTGGAACCCCAGGGAAGGGCCCATGTGATTGGGGGATAATTATGTTAAAAATGAAAGTCATGGCATACTGGTTAGCAAAAAACATATCCTATATAATAAAAGCCTAGGTGGCGTCACACCCTCACACAACACCCTTGCATGACGTTGTCACAAGATGGCCACCACAAGATGGCCACATGCACAGTGTAGGTGGGGCCCAGTGGCCGCTCCGTGTGGTGAGGCCTGGGGGTCCTGCGGCTCTGCACTGCGTGGAGGAGGCTGGTCCTGGTGTCTCCGCCACCTCACACGGAGGAGGCAGGTCCTAGCAGAGGAGGCGGATCGCAGCAGGGGAGGGCAGTTGGGGGCAATTGGGCCGGCAGGGGAGCAGTTAGGCATCAATCAGGCCAGCAAGGGAGTGGTTAGGGGGCGATCAGGCTGGCAGGCAGAAGCGGTTAGGGGCTATCAGGCAGGCAGGCAAGCAGGGGAGTGGTTAGGAGCCAGCAGTCCCAGATTGTGAGAGGGATGTCCAACTGCCGGTTTAGGCCCGATCCCTGTGGGTCCCAGATTGGAGAGGGCACAGGCTGGGTTGAGGTCCCCCCACCCTCGCCCCCGGGCCTCTAGTATAGACATAAAGCATACACAAATGTCATAAGGAGTGGAAATGTCACAAGTTAATAAAGGTTCCTGAAGAAATAAGAAAAACTTTTCAGATACAGTCAGAAAAACATAGTTCAATTTTGTAAGCAGCAACATTTCAACTGGACTTTCAAAACAGTTGTTAATTTCACTGATGTTTTATGTTTCTGTCAACAATGAGATTGTTAAAATAGTGAGATGGCTAATACTTGGAAGGACTGGATTAGAATTCAAATTAACTGAAATAGAAGACCATTAACATTTTTGAGCTTTTAGCATGTCCCAAGCTTATACTAAGAATTCCATGCACATTTATCTTCATAAAAAAACTTACACTACACAGAGTTTTAGTCATTTTCTCAAAACACACTTCCGGTTAGTGTGGGAGATAGGATCAGCAGCCAGATCTGTCTGCATATTTTGATCAATTCGTGAGATAACAAATTTCTGTATACAGAAGCATTTGTTTTTTCATTGATTCTATGAAACTGGAAAATATAATCCTAAAGGAAAAAAAAAATACTGATCAAAGATGCAATAAGAACATTACCCATAAGAATTCTGAAAGCTCTTTGAGTCTCCAAACTAAATGGAAATTTTGTAATGAAATGATAATAACTCCCAAAGTAATTAACCAAATCAAATACTGAACCTTCAAATATCTAATTATGAACATGTTTCCCTAGGGCGAGATATAGGTGAGGGAGTATTTCTTTAAAAGCAATAAGCTGCTTCTTTCCTTATTCCAAATATTCCCTTTTAAATCCTCCAGAAGTTATAAATTATAAATTATATAAAAAAAATCTTGGTACTTAAAAAACTTCAAAACAACTCGTGCTGTAAAGTCTTTATCTTAGCTTTTTTGCTTTTGTTTTTCTGACTGTATCGGAAAAATCTTTATTTCTTCACCAACCTTTAATTTGTGACATTTCCACTCCTTATGACATTTGTGTGTACTTTATATGTGTGTGTGTGTGTGTATATATATATATATATGTGTGCTAACCAGCATGCCATGGTTTTCATCTGTAACATAATCATCCCCCAATCTCATGTGCCCGTCCTTCCCTGTCATTCCAGGATCATGTGTTGTTTTTTAATAAGAACTTCTATTTTCCTGATTTACTTATTTCCTGTGGGTCCCTCCCTCATGTGTTATTAACTGAGAGCTTTGCTCTGCTTGTGCCAGGACTACTAATAAGGGATTTAATTGATCCACCTCATTGACATGCCTTGTAAGTTCATGATGCTCTTGAAAAACACCATTCATTTTTACTGCTTAGAACTAAAAGGGGCATGTGTATGGAGTAACCATTACTGTGGCAGTCACAGGAGCAGCGGGAGCACCATGAAAAGTCCTGGCTTCCTAATGCACGTTTACTTCAGCACTGGCACTTCTTCAGTGAGGAAAAATGACTCAATAGTGCTGCAGCATGAACACGGACCACACCCCTGGGGCACAGAAGCACAAGGGAAACATATAGAATTAGTTCATTTTTCTCAGAGCTCTATTAGCCTTAAATGTCCAATTTTGGCCTCAGTCACTCAGGCAAGTAGTGAAAAGTTTGGGAAATATCCCGAAAAGAGTGTGAAAATTATTTAAAAAGCCAAGAAAATTGGTCTTAGGAGAATTCTCAAAGACCTTGGGCTATTTATTCCATAAAAGAGACACCTACAATGGATTTAAGATCTGTCTTCACATCTGGGTCGAGCTACTATCAGAGTGGACTGAGGATCAGAATGAAGACACTTTTGAGGGCCGTAAGATTCTAGAACAGATTGCCAGGGAGGGGGGTTGATTTAAAAAAAATAGTCTGGAAGCATCTTTGTCTCGTGTTTCCCCCCCAAACAGATTTATACTCAGCAATAAACAACGGGATTGGCCCCGTGTCTGGCACGTTAACTATTCACAGAATCCAATGGCATTCAGAGACTAGGCCAAAAGTTTAAACACCCCGTTGTTTTGTTTTCAGGAGATTGTTTCAGTGCCAGCACTGACTGTTTGCTAATAGTAATGTGCTCACAGGAGACCTCCCAGGGTCCTGGAAGGAATTCAGGTTGAACAGTCAACATCCTGTTTGGCTGAGGATCGATCGTAACACTTACCTTAAGATGTTGTGAGGATCAGATGAGACAATACAGAGTGTCCCAAAACTGTGTACACACTTTGAGTAATTATAAAGGCGATGTTTATTAAAATACACTTCATTTTCAACATGTGAGCTATCAGCTGTTAAAGTGTGTGTACATTTTTCATTTTTGGATAACCCATATTTACAAATGCCTTGTTCGCAGTAAGTGCTTAGTGAGTCTTGCTTGCCCTCCTTTCTGTGGTTGGGCAGAATTATAGGAATAGGAAGGGTTGAAGGAGTAATTAGTTGGAGCACAAATAAAGACTGTATACATCTCATACTAAATTTCCACTTTCTGTAAGCCAACAATATGTAAAAACTACCCTCAGGGTCAATCAATCACCAGGGATCGTTCCAGGAGGCTCCGATTCCAATTTACTGCGAAAGGAATTTGCCTGATGCTCTGATGCCAAGGTCTGCTGAAGTTTTCAAGGGCTTTCTGAATGCCAGGTTCTTTGCTGGTCACTCTGCATCCTACTAGAGCAGGTACACGTTATTGCCCCTATTTTATAACCGAGGAGACTGAGGCCTGGAAAGATTAGGTACTGCTAATGAAGACACATGGCGACCACGTTCTGGAGCTAGACTTGGGACCCAGGGTCTTCCTGGTTTCAACACCTGAAATGGTGAAGGGGAAGGGAGAAATAATAGGGCTCGCTTATACATACAGGGTCCCAGCCAGAGTGGGAATTTAAAGCGACCCGTGCAGAGCAGCGGGGAGCCACACCAGAAGGCCCTGGCACCTGGAATCGATCACCACTTCTAGGTGCCACTAAAAAGCTGTTTCCAGGAGTGAGGACTGAGCAACCTGCTTGAAACCCACCGTAAGAGGCTTGCTTCAAGGAAGACAGAGATCATTTACTTCCTCACACCTAATCTCTCTACGTCTTGGGTGGATTTCCGAGGGCACAGGAAGTGCTCCTGCTCCTGACACAAGCAAGTCTTTATTGTCGCTGGAGTGCTTCCTCCCCGCGTGTGCCAGCATGCCTCCCCGTGCCTGCAGATAGCTGCCCGTTCACTTGGGGCACACAGGCAGGAACACAGCAGCTCTGACTCATCGTGAGGCAGTTCCAACCTGGTGCTATTTGCCTTTCTTCACCCCGTCACCAAGTTAATGGGTTGTATTAACGGTGATATTTATAGACAAGAAATGGAACCCCAAAGCCTCAGCGTGCCCCTCCCGTCTAGAAAGGCCTATTCATCCTGACTCTCACGCTTGCAGTCCTGCCCTTTGCCTGTGCCCTGATCCCGAAGTGCTGGCCAGGTAGTACGTGTGCTTCTTTCCCTTTCATGTGAGAACTTCTTAGCTACGGGGACTGAGGAGAGAGAGAGTAATAAAAAGAACGTGTGCGATGTTGCTCCTGATGTTTTGTACCCTGGTTATTATGTCCTGCCACACTTTGAATAAAATAAAAAATTATTTCGATGGCCTATGAGATTCTTTATGATCTGGCCGTGTGCGCACACACACACACACACACACACACACGTACACAAGCCCATCTCACTCCCCTCTCGTTCCCTGCGCCAGCCGTTGTGGCCTCTTTTGCTGCCCCTAAAATATACTTAACGCATGTCTGCCCCAGGACCTTTGCACTGGCTTTTTCAGATGGTTGGGACTCTCTTCCTTTACGTAGCCTCATAACTGATTCCCTCACTTATTCCAGGATCTCTGCTCAGATGTTGAGTGAACAAAGAGAACTTCACTAGCCATTCTATCTGGCTGGGTGGCTCAGTGGGTTGGAGCATCATCCTGTACACCGAAAGGTTGTAGGTTTGATTCCTGGTCAGGACACATACCCAGGGTGCAGGTTCAACCCTGAGTCGGAGCAGTTATGGGAGGCAAACAATCTTTCTCTCTCTCTCTCTCTCTCTCTCTCTCTCTCTCTCTCTTGCTTTCTCTTTCCCCCTCCCTTCTTCCCTTCCCCCATTGCTCTCTCTATAAAATAAAAAAACATATCCTCAAGTGAAGTTTTAAAAAATAAAATAATTTTTAAAATTTAAAAAATAAAATAGCACCTTCAGTCACTCTTTATCCCTTTATTTTTCTTACCAATTTGACATTATATTGTGTATTTATTTGTACTCAGTCTACACACCTACACACACACACACTCACTGAAACCCTGAAGCAGGGTTTTATTTATCTCATTCACTGCTATAGCCCTAACACCTTGAATAGAGCCAGGCCAATAACAAGTGTGTGACAAACAGTGGTTGGACAAATGACTGTTTTGTGAGGCTACACTAACTTTTAAGATGTGATAAAGATATCTAAAAGTGCTATATATCCATGGTCATCCAGCCTCAGCAGATGTTAAAAACAACAGCTTTGATGTTTAAATCAGTAATCTATTGGCAGAGTAGCCTCTTTAAAACACTCTCTTTTTTTTAATATAGAAAGAAAGAATTTGATACAGTAAAGAAAGCAAGGGAAGAGAGAGCAATAAGGAGGTGGAAAGATCTAGTAACTGTCATATCTAGTTAATGATACAATAGTTTTCATTGAAGAGAGTAACTAGACCTACTGTTGATTTGAATTACATTTGGATCTTAAGCTTTTACAGAAACATATTCCAGAGAACTAAATTACAAAGCAGAGTATTTCCTAAATCATTACAAACACCATGAAAACTATAGTTGGTGGTTCCAAAAAGAGATGTTTTAACCTAACGTTTTATAGTGGAAGAAGCAGAGCTCAGGGCTCACCTGAGGTCATTACAAACAAATGGAAAAATGTAAGGGCAGAACCCAGGTGTCCCCTCTGGCTGATTTTCTCCCAAATGTGTTTATTTCTTCCAGTTGCCTTTTCTCTTTGGCTTTTCTATTAACAAACTAGAGGCCCAGTGCACAAAATTCATACACTTGGGGTGGGGGGAGTCCCTCAGCCCAGTCTATGCTCTCTTGTAGTCCGGGAGCACTTGGGAGATGTCCGACTGAGGCGGGAGAGGTTCCTGCCACCGCTGCTGCACTCACCAGCTATGAGCCTGGCTTCTGGCTGAGCAGTGCTCCCCCTGTGGGAGTGCACTGACCACCAGGGGGTAACTCCTGCATTAAGCATCTTGCCCCTTGGTGGTCAGTGCACATCATAGCAACTGGTCATTCTGTTCAGTTGATTTGCATATTAGCCTTTAATTATATAGGATTATCATCTCTTTGAAAACAACCATTTTCTGTCTATTTTCCAAAGGGACATGCATATTGACCTTAGAACCCACGCAAGCACTTTCCAAACTGTATACTAGGTCATATGCAAGGTGTTAATAGACAGTCCTCACATTAAACAACACACACACACACACACACACACACACACACACACACAGAGTTTTCAATAAGTTTAGAAAACCAATGTTTTCCTCCCTCCCCTAAAATGTCAAGCAATACAGAAATTGTATTATGTGTGTTTAGCTCAGTACTTCTAGAACTTATTTGACCAAAGAACATTATTCTTTCCTAGAAATTTCTCACAGACACAATTGAGGAAACTTCTTTCTATCATTCTACCTATATACACACAAGACAAACACATAGGCATTTATAATACACTAGAGGCCCGATGCACGAAATACATGAAAGAGTAGGCCTTTGCAGTCATGGCTGCCTGGATCCCTCCCTCACAGTCACAGTGGCTGCCTCAATCCAGCAGTTGCAACCCGGGCTTTATTCTGGAAGAACGTCTGATCTAATTAGCATATTATGCTTTTATTATTATAGACGAGAGGCCCGGTGCACAACATTTGTGCACTGGGGGATGGGGGTGGGGGAGTGTCTCTCAGCCTGGCCCTGCACCCTCTTGTAGTCTGGGACCCCTTGGGGGATGTCAGCCTGAGGGGTCCTTAGCAGGAGGTGGGAAACGCTCCTGCCACTGCCTCTGCACTCGCCAGCCGTGAGCCCAGAATCTGACTGAGCAGTGCTCCCCCTGTGGGAGCGCACTGACCACCAGGGGGCAGCTTCTGCGTTGAGCATCTGCCCCCTGGTGGTCAGTGCACGTTACAGCAACTGGTCATTCAGCCACTTGGTCAATTTGCATATTAGTCTTTTATTATATAGGATTGTATATGAACAGAAATACACAAAAGACTGCATATCATATGTACATATGTATTTATATGGTTGGAAGTTTCATTACCTAGTCTATTGGAGGAATGGACAAGTTAGAATAAACCCAGAGCCGATGCAAAGCTAAAACTGCATGAGTTAGCCAGAAGGAAAGCAGGACAGCAGGTGTAGCGGCAGGCTATTGGATTCTTTATCGGGCACCACTGCTCTAGGCACTGCTTCTACCCACTCACTCAGTACCTGAGCGGCTGTAGTGGGAAATGGCCTGTCTCCAGACCCTGGAGTCCCTGCCCACCGGGACTGGTTGACTGGTACGTGGACAGTCCTCTCCTAAGCCTGGCCAAGTAGGCCCTTCCTAGGAGTTGTGGATCCATGACTGAAAGGCCCTCAGAAAAAATAGTAAATTGGCCTTGAGAGAGACATTGAGACGGAGATTGCGAGAAAGAAGGCCTTTCCGAAGAGCCCATCCTGATTCTCTTCCTGAGGCCCGGCTGTGTCCTCGACTCGGATGCCATGAGATGTCCCCATCACCCACCAACAAATCATCTCCCTTCTCCCTTTGTCCTAAATTTTTGCTAGAATTGGTTTCTGCTCCTTGCAGACTGACCAATACACCAGGCCAGAGGGACCTAACAAGCGTAGCAAACGAGTCAAAGACAGCAGGGAGCCAATGCTGGAATGTATAACTCACTCGCTTGTCATTCCCTAAGCTCTCCGTTTTCTCCCTCTGTATTTTCAATGGAAGCAAAGTACAGCTTTCATGGGAGGAACATAAACTGATTCTGTAGCATGAGATGCTGAGGAGTCTTGCATTTAGATTTTCATCCATCAACGCCTGACTACTTTTAATAAGTACTTTCCAATGGTCCCATCATTCTCTACAAGTACCCTGAGCTACTCCTATACCACACCTTGCTTCTTACAGACCTCTCTCTGTAAGGACCTCTGAATCTTTTCCTGAGGGAGGTATTTCCCGTGGTTTCAATACATTAGTTAGCCACATTAAAGCTCATCGATATGTGGTTGCATTTCAAAAGCATAGCTCCAGGTTGAGATCCATATTTTTGTGGTTGAAGGGGGGAAGTATCAGAAAGTAATAAATAACCTAACTTTACTGTAACCATTCACTTTAAACAAAAGGGTCCCCTTACCTAGAAATGAAGCCCACACGAGAGCTGGACAAGCAAATAAAATTACAGAGATACAATTAGGAAAGGATTCAAACCGACAAGCAACCAGAGAAATACAAACTAGAACCAGAATCTTCTGTTTGTAAAGTTATATATTCACACACACTCATACCACACACACCCTGCCCCCTACCTCCCCCCCTCCCCCTGCAAACATGCGTATGTATGTGTTCTTTTCAGGAATAATGTGGCAGAATACATCAAATGCTACATGAATGCACATGCACTTTGATCCTCAGTTCAACTTCCGAGAAAAAGGAAAAAATAGTAAGTCTTGGCCTGCCCCTGCTCACATCCACGTCCACCCTGCTACTTACTGTCACCTGGCATGCAAGCTCACAGGCACGATCTTATCGCAGCCAGCCCCTGGGGAAGGAAGCTAACTGAGAATATTAATAGACTTGCTGCAGTCAGAAATTCAGTGAGGGCAAGCCCTAGGAAATCAAATTATTTAAAAGGGGGCACAATTAAAGTGAGCCTGGAAGAAGGGAGCAACTTGGATTTCCACAGAGAGGGAGGGCTTCCTCAGCCAGCACAGGGTGGAGGGTTATTCTAAAATATCTGGAAATAATAAAACGCCTTAGTCTATGGGGAAATTTTTTTGGTGAAGTTTTCTCTCTGCTGATGTTTTGCATAGGCTGATATTGAGCTACATGTTGTGCAGGATGCTCAAAAGTGTTTCAAGGGAAACCACTCCTGGGCTCTAACATTTGCCACAGATTGTTAGGCTGCACTCCGGCCGGTTTGTCTCAGTGGTTAGAGCATTGGCCCGTGGATCATAAGGTCTCAAGTTCAATTCCCAGTCAAGGGCACGTACCTCGGTTGCAGGTTCGATACCCAGCCCCTGTTGGGGTGCAGGCAGAAGGTAACCGATCGATGTATCTCTAACATATCAATGCTCTCTCTCTCCCTCTCTCTCTCACCCCACCTCATTCCTCCTCTTCCTCCTCCCCTATCCCTTCCACTCTCTCTAAAAATCAATGGAAAAATAGCCTCCCTCCTTGGGCAAGGATTAAATTTTTTTTTAATTGTTAGGTTGCTAAAATAAGTAAATAATTAGCTCCCCCTTAAATATATGTTAAATATGAAAAAGTTACAGCCTTAAATATGTTAAATACTATTATTTTTAACAGTAAAATAAGAAATTAATGTACAGCAAGAGGGGAATAAAGTAATTATAGTATATCTACTTGATAAATTGTTATATTCTGATTAATACAATGGTCCTGGTGACTATATAGACAAATAAAAATTACTAATAATTTTATATTAAAGATCAGGTCCAACATTGCATGTATGGGATATTTACAACTATATAAAAATCTATAATAATAAAAGCATAATATGCTAATTAGACCAGATGTCCTTATGGACAACTTTCCAGACAAAGCCAGGGCTGCGAGGGAAGCCCAGGTCCTGGGTGCCTGTCGGCAGCCAGAGGAAAGCCCAGGTCCTGGGTGCCAGAGGGAAGCTGGTGCCAGCAGCTGGGGGAAGGAAGGCCTACTCTTGCACGAATTTTGTGCATTGGGCCTCTAGTAAATATATAAAAAGCTGAAAGAAATGTACCAAATTGCTTACCGTGGTTTGAATGGTAGTGAAATTTTTATATTTTTTAATGGGATAGTGTTACTTTCCTAATTTTACATTTTCTAAATGAAGCCAGTCTAGAAAACCGTAATAGTCAATGCTTATATTCCAAGAAACTTACTAATTTATAGCAGCTAGATTTAAAGACTTCGAAGGACTCTTTAGAAAGCATCTCTTTAGTGTTGGCCAGGATGGGGAGGAGAAAAGAAACCCTCATGCACTGCTGGTGGGAATGCAGACTAGTGCAGCCACTGTGGAAAGCAGTATGGAGTTTCCTCAAAAAATTAAAAATGGAACTGCCTTATGAACCATCAGTTCCATTTCTGGAATATATCCTAAGCAATCCAAAACACTAATTTGAAAGAATATGTGCACCTCAGGTTCACTGCAATGTAATTTACAATAATTGAGATATGGAAGCAGCTCAAGTGCCCACCCATAGAAGAGCAGATAAAAAAGCCGTGGTACATACACACAATGGATTATTACTTGGCCAAAAAAAAAAAGAAGAAGAATGAAATCTTACAATTTGTAATAGCATGGATGGACCTCGAAGGTAATATGCTAAGTGAAATAAGTGAGGCAGAGAAAGACAAATGCCATATGATTTCACTTATATGTGGAATCTAAAGAACAAAATAAATGAACAAAACAGAAACAGACTCATAGAGAACAGACTGATGGTTGCCAGAGGGGAGGGGAGTTGGAGGACTGACTGAAAAGGTGAAGGGATTAAGGAGTACAAATCGGTAGTTATAAAACACTCATGGGGATGTAAAATACAGCATAGGGAATACAGTCAATAATCATCTAATAACTATTCATGGTGCCAGGTGCAATAATTATGCATAATGTTACCCACCTATAAAGATATGATTATCTAACCATATTTTGAAACTAATACAAAATAATATTAAATATAAACTGGAGTTGAAAAATAAAATTTTTAAATATTCAAAGAAAGCATCTGTTTTAAAAATCTAATAAAATCACTGATTTATGCCTAGGATAAGTCCTAGAGAAAGGATTACGGTAGGGAATATTAAAGCAGGATACACAATGTTTTAGAAGTTGTGCATTGAGAAATATTTTTAAATGTTCACCAACACACTTCCTAGGTATGATTAACATGTTATTCAGAACATTTAGATTATTTTCTTTTGGGAAATTATACTGTTAATTTTTTTCTGAGCTAAAGCAAACATACTACTTTGTATTATAAATATTAAAAATTTACTCTTTTTCATATTGTTATTTTTTTTATCAGACTTTGTCCATGTGCATGAGAAAGACTGAAAACAATTCCCCCAATATATAACAAATCCCATCAGAAGGCCACTTAGAAGGAAATCAATGTTAGCTATTGTTCCTGGGGTTAGTGCTGTTACTATTACTCTACATATAATTGAAATATAATATTCTGAAGACAAACTTAGCCCTCCCCCACCACCACTCTAGAAAAACTTCCCTCCAAAATGTCAGTGCTTACCTCCCTTTGCCAAATGCAATGAATGATCTTTGTTTTCTCCCCATTAGCATGGAGTCCTCCATAGCATTTGGCATCATTAACAGTTCCTGAATCATTGCTGTATTCCAGGCATTGTTCTGAGTACTTTCCAGCAGGCGTTCCCTAATTCTCACAACAACCCTCTGAGCAGATATTTTTATCGGGTCCATTTTACAGATGGAGACACTGAGGCACACAGAAGTAAAGTTGCCCAAGGTAACCCAGCTAGTCAAGTTGTGGAATCTGAATTTGAACTCATCCAGCCCTGCTTGCGAGCCCGTGCTCTTGTCCACCAAATCAAAGTCACCATCTCGCAGCTATAGCCATACTTGGAATGACTTCCTATTGCATCACTTCTTCTATGTCCTTCGCCTCTTTTTTTCCTGCCTCTTCTCATTTGCTTCAGCTGATAAACAAGCCCAGGACCTAGACCCACTCCAGCCGGAGGTTCTTCCTCCTGGACTGACAGGTCATTTTCATGGCAATGAGGACGTAGCCTGTATCTAAGAGAGCACATGCAAAGTCCCTGCCCCACGTTTAGTAAATGATATTATTTTATTACATGAGAATAGTCCTGTACACTTTTGAAAGTGCTTCTATACATTTTTTATTTGATCCTCAAACTCTGCATGTTTATTACATTGCCCCTGCAGCTAGAGCACCACTTCAGGTCGATCATCATATCTTCAATGGCTCCCTACTACCTACAAAGTTAAGTGCAAACTACGGAGTCAACATGAAGATTATTTATAACTAGAGGCCCGGTGCACAAAAATTTGTGCACTCAGGGGGGAAGGGGGTCCCTCAGCCCAGCCTGTGCCCTCTCGCAGTCTGGGACCCCTCGGGAGATAACGACCTGCTGGCTTAGGCCTGCTC
>NW_006298049.1:943011-945638 GCF_000327345.1 Myotis davidii | reverse complement strand
CCGTCACTGAAGCAAGCAAGCCTCATGTTAGTTTCAAGCTGCCTGGCTGCCGGCCGCCATCTTGGCTGACAGTTAATTTGCATATCTCGCTGATTAGCCAATGGAAAGGGTAGCGGTCGTACACCAATTACCATGTTTCTCTTTTATTAGTGTAGATACCTTCACCTTACCTTTTGACATTAATTTAAACTAATCCACTATGTGTAACCTACACTCATTCACATTAGACAGCATTTAAGTCACATATTCAGACATGTTAAGTCACATATTTTGCCAGTGTCAGACTTCATGGGGACTTCAGAGTAATGTTACTCTAATTATAAAAAGCCCTTATAGCATTTTGTAGATATCAGGTAAGAATACTTCATTAAAATGATAGTTACTTCACGTAACTATTCTCCAATTTACAAAATAATCCCGACACTTTAACACTGAGAGCTGCTCCTTCCATTCCATATAGAAAAGGAAAAGAGAAAGTACAGAGTACTGTTGGACAACTGAAATGGTAAAAGTCCCTTTTAAATGTTCTCACTTGTCCTAATAAAAGAGTGTTGTTCCCAAATACAAGCCATTGTGAGTCAGAAGGAATGTAGGCATGACATCTGGGCTATAAACAGGTTTACCTTGAATGATAAAAGCAGTGTAAGAGTAGTGAGGAAGATAGCAAATTTTTATTAGGCTTTGATTTGTTCAAGAACTTACTCATATGAATCATCTGTACACTTAATTTTGGTAATATTATTTAAATTCTACATTTTAAAAATTAATTTATTTTCTAACTATTGTTGACATATTATATTAGTTTCAGGTGTACAACATAATGATTTGACATTTATATACCTTACAAAGTGATCACCCTGATAATACTACTATCCATCTGACACCATACAGAGGTATTACAATACTAGAGGCTCAGTGCATGAAATTCATGCACTTGGGGGAGGTGGGGTCCCCTCAGCCTGGTCTGTGCCCTCTCGCACTCCGGGAGCCCTTGAGGGATGTCCAACTGCTGCAGAAGCGGCATTGAGCGTTTGCCCCCTAGTGGTCAGTGCATGTCGTAGTGACTGATCAACTGCCTGCCCCCTGGTGGTCAGTGCTCATCATAGCTAGTGGTTGAGCTCCCTTAGCATATCATTTGCATATTACATTTTGATTGGTTGAACGGACAACTAGATGACCGGACACATAGCATATTAGGCTTTTGTTATATAGGATTGTTGACTACTAGAGGCCCAGTGCAGTTGTCCCTCAGCCTGGCCTGTGCCCTTTGCAATCCAGGACCCCTCGGGGGATGTCAGAGAGCCAGTTTCAGCCTGATCCCTGCAGGCCAGGCCAAGGGACCCCACCAGTGCAAGAATCCGTGCACTGAGCCTCTAATATGCATATAAGATCTTTGGTTAATCTCTTCCCACCCTCCCCGCTTCTCTCTGAGATTCATCAGTCTGTTCCATGTTTCCATGCCTGTGGTTTCCACTATTGCATTGAGCATCTGCCCCCTGGTGGTCAGTGCACATCATAGTTACCGGCCAGTTGGCTGGTCAGCTGGTCACATAGGCTTTTATATATCTAGATATTCCCGATTTTACATATTTTAAAGAAGTAAAAAATTACCTTATTCTCTGATAGTTTGGCCACACAATTAAGGCTCTGAAGTGCCCCCTGGTGACAGCTTATCATTATTGCAGGTTCATACTTAACTCCCTTGAGAGTTCTCCAACTTCATCCTTTCCTCAGTTCTAGATATACACTATTGCTCACATAGCTGTACTTCAGGGGTCCATTAGTTTTAATTTTCTATCCATCTTTTAAAACTCTTCCACCACCTAGCTGATGCCTGACATTCTTCTGATAGTGCTTTAGTCCTTTATCAAAAAAAGCTTTAGGAGAGAGAACGCCTGTGTCATTTGCACCTCCATGGAAACTGGTTACTCCACTGGTGTGAACAAGTTCATGACTCTTTGTTGAGAAGGTTTTGACAGCAGAGACACACCCAGAACCTTTAGAAGAGAAGCGGGTATTACTGGCAAAGGTGAGGGAAGGGAACAGAGGGTGTGGCTAGATGGGTCAAGAATAAATTCTGTCCATCTCAATGTTTTCTTCTCTTTCCTTTCCTTTCCCTTTCCTTCCTTTTCTTTTCTTTTCTTTTTTCTTTCTTTTTTTTTAAACCATAGTGAGCTTTGGGAAGGAAGCAGCTCTCATGGAAGCCAAGACACTTTGGTAAAGAGTGAAAAGAGCCTTCACATGAGCATAGGCACCAGGACGGTGGGGTTTGGGGGGAAACCATCCCTCCTAAGTGCCTATGCACCTCAATGCCAGCGTTAGGAAGGATTCTGAAATCCAGCCTGAGAAGTCTGCTTAACCTAGTTCTCAGTACATATCACTACAACTTTCTGTGTATTTGCCTCAGGCTCAGAAGAGCTACATGACCTGAGAACAGTTTAACACACACCAATAACTAAGTGATTTCTCTAATTTCTTTAGGGGAAAAAAACACACACACACACACACACGGTAAATATCATATCCTAGGAATCCAATCTAGTGTCCATACTAGGAAGAAGGCCTTTACTACACTCTACAGCTGGTTTGGGGGAAGATCAGTGAGTGATGCTTCTAAAGAGAAAGAG
>NW_006298049.1:903211-942952 GCF_000327345.1 Myotis davidii | reverse complement strand
ATGCCAAGCTAACAGGAGTTCATCCTGTCACATCCCGATTCCAACACTGACTCAGCCATGCAGATATCAAAACCCAAAACAATGGTCACACTTCATACTGGTTCCAGGACAGAAGAAAAGAAAAGTGTGGCCAATGACTACCTTCTTAACTTTTCCTAGATCAAAACCGGTAGCAGCTCAGTAGGTCCCAGTGTCATAGGGCGCTGGGAAACTCAGCACAGTCTTCATTTATGCGCCTCAGTACAGCATCACAGGTGGCTTTGCCTTCAATCAAATGATATCACTTAGATCCCACACAGCATTTCCCTTTTCTGTAAGAAATACTGCATGTGTTCTAATCTTACCTCCTCACTGTACTTCCACAGTGATCTCTCAGAGGCCTCTGCAGACAGGAAATAAAATGGCAGTATACCTCACTGTCTCCTGAACATCTCTTCTGCTTTATTTTTTAAAATCTTTATTACGTATGTCTCCCTTTATTTTCCCATTGTCCCCTAGTCCACCCCCAGCCCCCACCCCAGGCCTTCACCACACTATTGTCTGTGCCATTGGTTATGCATAGTATTTGCATACAAGTTCTCTTCTACTTTAAAGGGGCAATCATTGTGTTTTCATTTACAGACTGGCACTACAGCTATTCCTTTGAGTTCCACAGTCTATGACCTCCACTAGCCACCTCCTGAATTTTTGAAATGTGGCTAACCTGAATCGAGATGTGCTGAAACTGTAAAATACCAGGTTTCAAAGCCTTGCTAAGAAAAAAGAATATAAAGTATCTCATTCTTAGTTTTTGTTTTGTGATTATATATTGCAATGATAATATTTTGAATATATTGGTTAAATAAGATATATTATTAAAATCTTAACTTTAATAAGATATATTATTAAAATCAATGTGTTTTTATCATTTTAATTTAGCGACTAGATTATTTAAAATTACATTTGCACCTTACATTTTATTTGTGCCAGTGAGGTTCAACTCTTGCTACATTAGAATCACTCAGAGCTTTTAAAAATTCCATGATATGCCCTGTTCCGTGTGTCTCAGTTGGTTGGAGCATCGTCTTGTATACCAAAAGGTGGCAGGTTTGATTCCCAGTCAGGGCACATACCCAGGTAGCAAGTTCAATCGGGGTGCCTGTGGGAGGGCAACTGAAGGATATTTCTCTTTCATATCAATGTTCCTCTCCCTGCCCCCTCTCTCTCGCTCATAAAAAAAATTCCATGATGCCAGGTTCTTACCCCAGAGCACTTAAATCAGAATATTTGGGGTGGGGGCTCAGCATCAGTATTTTTTTTTTTGAAAGCTCTCAAGATGACGCTAATAGAGTGCCAACATGGAGAATACTGCTCTGCATTCTGAAATCCTGTGATTCTGAGACTCTAATGACTACTCATGCAGGTTAAAAGTTCAGAGTTGTTGTTTTTTTCTTATTCTGTATAATCAACTTTGTCTGTTCTGATCTATTTCTCCCTAAAGGAACAGCAAAATGTTTTTCAAGTTGGGCAAGTTAGAACTTTCTTTGTTTTATTTTTTAATGAAGTTCACATGAATCCAATATGCTGCCAGGACTGGGGGGGGCGGGGGGAGGGGCGGTGGAAAGCATTGAACTTGGGGTTTTAAGGTTGATGAGTAACATGCAATCCTTCCTGGGGCTTCTTCTCACACTTGCCCTTTTCTTCTTGGAAGCACCTGCTTTGCTCCTGCTAATAACAAGCAATGCATTCACAGTGCCTCTAGATTTGGATGTGCCTACGAGTCACGTGGGGACCAGGTTCAAACACAGGCGCTGATTCTGAGGGTCTGGTGCTGCCCAGTCCTGCATTTCTGACAAGCATCAGGTGAGGCCACTGCTGCTGGCCGGTGCAAGGACCAACTCTGTGAGAAGCAAGGCATCAGGGCTTAGGAAATTAGCTAAGGCCCATCTGGGCAGGCAGAGCCCATCTGGACAGGTAGAGCCCATATGGACAGGTAGAGCCCATCTGGACAGGTAGAGCCCATATGGCCAGGTAGAGCCCATCTGGACAGGTACAGCCCATATGGACAGGTAGAGCTTGTGCACAGAGGCCCAACCACATACAAGAAAGTCGATGTGTGCATTGACTCTCTTTTCTGTACGTGCACTAAGCAAACTTTTAAGTGACACTTCCCCTGATTTGCCCACTAAAGCACAGTTCATGGGCACCTGTGTCCTCTCTCTGAAAATGTAAGTGTCCTGAGAGAGGGACACTATCTACATCATATCATATCTACAACTCCCCTAGGCCTCCTTCTCCCATCCTCAAGCCTGTAGCCTCCATCTAGCCATTTGTTAGAATCAATGTCCAACACATATGTTGTCAGCCTTTACTTAATTTTCATGTCATGTCTCTGCTTCCCCAAACACCTTCCAAGTCCACTTATACCGACATCTAATAACAAAGAAAAATAGGAGGAAAACATGAGAAAGAAGATGAGGTGGTGGCAGTGGAGAAGGAGGTGGATGAAAAAGCTGCCATCTCTAGTTGCCATGTATACCGATCCAATGTTGCTCAACTCAGTCTGTTTCATAATCACTGTAAGCTTCCTAACACAGATGCTTGGAACCTCCCCAGAATTGCTAAGTGGGACTCTCCAGCAGTCGGGCCCAGGTGTGGGTGCGTCGTTAAAATTCTTCATGGACTATTCTGATGTGAAGCCAGGTTTGAGCAACCCCGGATGAGGCTCTTCACCTTATCTCATTTCATCTTCAAACAGCCGCATAAGGCAGGCATTTTGATCTTCATTTTATAGAAAATGAAGCCAAGTCTCAGAGAAGGTAGATCTTGCCCAAGATCACACAGTTATAAAGTGACAGAACTAAGGTTCAAATTCAAGTCTTCCTGAGTTCTACAGTGTCTGCAGGTACAGGCTACACCCAAGTCCTAAAGCACCCTGACAGGCAGGCCATGCTGACATTCCCAGTGGAACCTAGTCACCAGTCACTCTCAGAACCTCAGAAATGCCCGTCACAACCCACATCCCAAGGACTGCCCACTGGGTACCCATTAGCCCCAACAGTTCTGCTCACCATTCTCAGCCCCTACTACTTGGCTGTAGCCTCAGTCTCTGTTCCTAAGCCCTGCCTTGCAGTCCACCTGTGGATAAAGTTACACAGTGGTCCCCCTTGCTGTAAGCAGACCTTTTAGTGAACTGCTAGTTTCATGAAGGATGTGAGCATCCCTACCCTGCATTCCCCATCTCCTTGCTGCACCTTCTCAATGAGATTCTTATCCTTCATCTTGTAGAACCACCCACCCCAACTCCAAGCCTGAGGCTACACATATTACCCACTTGTTCATTCATTCATAAATTATTTATTGAGCACCCACTAAGGACTAAGAACTAGCAAGCTCAACAGTCATAGTACCTCATGAAACTTATGGCAGAGACAATGAACAAGTCAACTTACATTCACATGTATCATCTCATTTAAACTTCATGATGACATTTGGAGGTAGGAACTCTAATGACATCCATTTGAAAGATGAGAAAACTGGGACTGGGACACAAAGAGGCTGAGTAACTTGCCGGGGTTAAATAGTTGGTAAGTGACCAAGCTGGGATTCGGATCCTGTTGGGATGGTCCTAGAACTCATGCTCTTTGTCATTCCGTTATATTACTACCTCTGCCACAAATTGCTTTGCACGACCAAACCCCTTTATAGCATTCGTAAAATGTACATTTAAAAAATGCCATGGTTATAACCTGTCTGCTACAAAATAAAACCACACGAAGTGAACGCATAGCTTAATGAGTTGGTATAAAGTGAACACCTTAGCAACTACCATCTAGGTCAAGAAATAGAATTTTGCCACCTTCAAAGCCCCTTGATGTATCTCGTCCTGGCCAATGTGCCTTTCTTTTCACAAAGGTAACAACAACCATGATTTTAAAGCAATCAGATCCTTGAGTTTCATTGTAGTGTTATCACCTACTAGTGGCCTGGTGCATGGATTCATGCACATTGAAAGGAAATTAATTAGAAGAAATATTTTAATATTGCTATTAACCCTTTCTCTATAATAGAAGTATCAACCAAATTCACGATCGACAATGACAGATCGAAACACATGGATGCAATTGGCCAGTGAGAGCTTTATATGTAGTAGTTGGTCAAGTTTCTAAGCTTTCTAAATCTCTGTTTTCCAGCTAATGAAAAGAAAATAGGATTCCACTGAGTCTCCTATCTACCTACTCCAGGACTTCTGAGAGGATCAAATGAGATGAAGCATGGGAAAATGCTTCATAGACATTTGGATAAAGTGTGAAATGTTTCCACCTGGCTATGAAGCAAGTCATGTTCCTGGGCTGAAAAAACTGCAAGGAGGCTAGTTGCTAGGGAGAGGAAGCAGGCATTGCTATTGACATTATTACCCAGATGGTTATACACTTAGCATATTATATATATACTAGAGGCCTGGTGCACAAAAATTTGTGCGCGGGGGGGGGGGGGGGCGGTCCCTCAGCCTGGCCTGTGCCCTCTCGCAGTCTGGGACTCCTCAGGAGATGACCACCTGCTGGCTTAGGCCTGCTCCCCAGGAGATTGGGCCTAAGATGGCAGTCAGACATCCCTCTGGCAGCCTAGCAGCCCTCAGGGGATGTCCACTTGCCAGCGGGGAGCAGACCTAAGCTGCAGTCAGACATCCTTAGCGGTGCCAGCACTACTTTGCTGGCAGCCATCAGCCTGGCTTGTGGCTGAGCAGAGCTCCCCCATGTGGGAGCGATTGACCACCAGAGGGCAGCTCTTACAGTGAGCGTCTGCCCCCTGGTGGTCAGTGTGTGTCATAGTGACCAGTCATTCCCAGTCTTTCTGCTGTTAGTGTCAGTTTGCATATTACCCTTTTACTATATAGGATTGAAGCCTGGTGCATGGGTGGGGGCCAGCTGGTTTGCCTTGGGGGGGGCCCAGATCGGGGTGGGGGTCCCTGCTAGGCAGGGAACCTTGGCTTCCTCCATCACTGGAGCAAGCAAGCCTCCTGCTCACTTCAGCTGTGTGGCTGCCAGCCGCCATCTTGGTTGGCAGTTAATTTGCATATCACCCTGATTAGCCAATGGGAAGCTCTTAATTACCCTTTTTGTCTTTTATTAGATAGGAGATATATATATAATTTCCTCAGATTCTATACTACAGCATAGTGTTACCCATTGGTACATTGATATGTCTTTTAGGTCTCATATTCTACCGGTTCTCTCCTCCATCCCCATCTTTTGCTTATAACTTCTCTGGGAATTTGGCCTATTGACCTCTTGCCATGGGGTGTTTTCTGACTGTAATTATAAGGCATTTCATCACGTTCCACCATCTTCTCTATTTCCTGCAAAGGAGCAGTTGGATCCAGAGGCTTGATCAGTCTTCGATTTGACCTTTTGGCAAGACTCTAGGTGCTGATTTGTTCTTTCATGAAGAGCCATGTGATGTCTGGCTGTCTCTCTTTTTGTGATGATAGCAGCTTTGGATGCTCAGTGCCAAAATCTATTAGTTCAAAGGAGATTGAAAAATGGTGCATTCTAGTTCTATCATTTGTTCTGTATTTATCAATCCATCCATTGGGACACTTTTATAAACATATGCTCACCCTTATTACTATCTGGTGGCTCAAATAGTAATTCCTTATATGAATGATATAAAAAAATAGAATAAATGATTCTTTCCCTTTGTCTAACAATTTTTACAAAAATAATTGGTTCCCTGTCACCCTCTTAAGGAAATCAATTTTTTAAAATATCATTATTAAGTCATGGACCTAAGCTTATTTGATGGGTTCCAAATAATTACAACTATTATTGTTTCTAAAACTCAAAATTTCCCCTCTTTGGCCAACAGAAGCCTCTCCAAATTGGCTCTGGGGTGTTTTTGATGTGACCTTGGTGACCTCTGATAGCTTTGTTACTATCTAGTGTAACAAAATATTACAGACATAGTTCTCACCTCAAACTTGGAAAAAGCCATTTCTCTAGATTCTTTTCGTGGGAAATGATACTTCAGGAGCACAATCTGGACAGTATGGATGCTCATGCTATTGGATTCACTGCACTCACATCCATACAAACACATAAAACACACATACACTACATGTGTGTATATATATATACACACACCAGTGGCCCAGTGCACAAAATTTGTGCATGGGGGAGGGGGTGTCCCTCAGTCTAGTCTGCACCCCTCTCCAATCTGGGACCCCTTGGGGGATGTCTGACTGCCGGCAGTTGGACACCTCTCTCCTAATCCGGGACCGCTGGCTCCTAACTGCTCACCTGCCTGCCTGCCTGATTGCCCCTAACCACTCTACCTGCTGGCCTGCTCACCCCCAATTGCCCCCCTACTGGCATTCTTGCCCCCAACTGCTCCCCCTTGCCGGCCTGATCACCTCCAACTGCCACACCTGCCGGCCTGATCGCCCCAACTGCCCTCCCTGCCAGCCTGATCACCCCAACTGCCCTCCCCTCCTGGCCTGATCACCCCTAACTGCCTCTGCCTCAGCCCCGCCACCATGGCTTTGTCCAAAGGACGCCAGGAAGGTCTCCCGGTCTAATTAGCATATTACCCTTTTATTAGTATAGACACACACACACACACACACGTCAATAAAAAGGGTTTTTTGTTAAAATGATACATTTTGTCCCTCACTTCACTTGCCTAGACTCCCAATAGAATAGCCCTCTGAGGGGCTATTGGCATGAAGCCCATCTCAGGCTTGGGGGGGAGGGGGGGGAGAAAGCAGTTCAATTTAAGTTTAGAGATTCAGCTCTCATTTTAGCGTTGTTATTTTCTCTCTCATACATTCGTTCAGAGAAGTCTCTGCTCATCCATGCCATTTTATGTCCATTTATGTTTTCCAAATGCCGAAATTTCATCAAATACTCCGCTTGGGGGTCTGTCTGAGATGCAGGCTGTTACAGAAAGGGGAGGATATAATGTGCTATAGGCCAGCCTGCCTGTGCTTTGCTCTTGCTCTGCGTGTTTGCTAGTTTTAAATCCAAACTAAAGAATGAGCTGCATAGATTGCTAACAGCACAGCTTCTTACAAAGGGCATTAACGAGAATACAGCCCTGCATCCTAATTTTAGCTTACACACTAGGATATAAAAAGAGAAATTCAAGGGACTTTTGAGGGGTCCTAGATTAGGGAAGGGTTTTGCCTATATTGAAAAGCATGAAAATAGCATGGCATATGCAAAAGCGGCAAGAGTAAATATTCAGTCTCTGTCACTCTTCCCAATGGAAACAGAGGAAACCATTTGCTTAAAAATGTGTGTGGTCACGAAGACAGGTCTAACGTTTCAAGTCTAACACGGCATAACATATGTGAACATCTTCTGCATGTTGCAATACACTGTGCAAATGAACTAACCATATTGTTATTAAATATCATTTAATTACATTCAAAAATGATTCTTCTAAAATTATCTTGACCAAGTCTATGTGCCCCTACATGTCAAGTTTTCAAATGAAAGGCAAAGGAACGTGATAGCATCAGGCTGGCTGCCTCTGAGCACCTGCAGGGAGGCCAGTAATATGACTGTGTGATCATCATTATGCTCATAAAAAGAAAGAGATTGGGGTTGAAACAGGGCCAGCCTCCAGGGCTCCCCTCTGACAACAAGCACCAAGGCAGCCATCTCCACCCGCCCACAAGTCTGCACACGCCTCTCATTGTTGACCAGGGCTCAGGCCACAGGGTGTTTAGACAGAGGTGTTGTGTCTCAGGAAAGTTGTAGAAAGTGTGCTGGGAGCCTGAACAGAATGAAGGAAAGGCAAGGACACGTGCGATGTTTCAGAGAAACTAAAAATGAATGAGAGCTTTTGCGAGACAAACTGAGGGAAGGAATGTAGATCTTGGGCCACACGGAGGTAAATGAGAGCTATTCTATCAAAGAGATGCTTCCTTACAGGAGGCAGAATGATGAAGTGCCTGCAGAGTAAGTGGGGAACGCTATAGGATGAGGTTGGAGTGGTATCTTTAAAGAAGCTTCAATAAAAAAAAAAAAAATAATAAAATAATAAAATAAGAAGCCTCAAAAATCGTTTTTTCTAATCTGCGGATGGGCATGACCACTTTTCCACCACGCACAGGTCTACTCTTTAAGTTAGGTTAACAACTGCTACCCTTTGCCCTTATACAGGGAGATTTCACTGAGTTTGTTCTAATGCTAATAAAGAATTGGCAAATGTGCCGCCCAAAAATAGGACAGGTAATTGTTCCATGCATGCAGCTTACTTCACTGTCCTCTGCTGGGAGAGGAGCAGCAAATGAGATGGTTAAACGCAAATATCTGACTCCTCACACAGAGCCCCTTTCCTTTCCTGAATGGAATGTTGCGGTTGGAGACAATCAGGCCAACAGATGCCTACGTTTTAAGATCTGCATGTCAGAGATTGGTTGCCTCATTTGTACTGCAGTCTCCTCCTCTCTCACCAGTTCAAAGTCCACATCCCGGGAACATCCAGTTCCCCTTCTATAGCAAAGACAGGAACCGCACTGATGGCAGGGAGAACTCCCATGTCCCGGCTCTAGTGCGATTGGGCCCTTTTAGCCCAGAGAAAAGGGGGGGAGGAGGGGCTTCTGGTCCCTCCAGAGGAGCCACTGCTCTCTGAGGAGCATCAGCCTGGATGCTGCCGGCTCCATGATGCTGTGTCTCCCCAGCCCGGGCTTAGCACCCAAATCCAGCCTTTCCGTGGCTCCTTACTTCTGCCCTGGCACCTCAACTTCTGGCTCCCCCCTCTTCCCAGTTCTGAGTTGGCTGTTATCTTAGAGTCCCTGTCAGGGGCCATCAGGGGCCAGTCTTCCCTGACTGCTCCTGCCTCCTGACAGTGACAGCCCTGCCTGCCGGCACCCGCAGGACTCAACCCCTGCAATTGTAACAGCACTTAAGGCACTGGGGTAGCAGCTGCCCTTTTGTGGAGAGTAACATTTTTTTTTTTAATTTTTACTTTTTTTAAATGTTTTTATTGATTTCAGAGAGAGGAAGGGAGAGGGAGAGAAAGAAACATCAATGATGAAAAAGAACCATTGATCGGCTGCATCCTGCACACCCTGATGGGGAATTGAACCGTGACCTCCTGGTTCATGGGTCGACGCTCAACCACTAAGCCACACTGGCCGGGCTGGAGAGTAATGCTTTTTAAGCTCCCTCACAGTCCTCATGCCTTGGGCTCCTGGTGTGATGGACTCCTGGTCTAAGAGGATATCAGGACACACAGAGAGGAAGCATGCTTCCCCTCAAATGCAGGGAATTTGCTAAATGAACAACTTAAGGTAGTCTGCTCCAGAGAGTGAAGCATAAAAAGGCTCCATTCCGCTCTCGGGAGATTTCCTCAGTATATTGGTACTGCAGCAAGCGAAGGCTGTCCTCCCAAAGTTAAGAAAGGATTTAACCAGAATCATTGCAAACTTGTAATAAGGTCATAAGCAGCATGCCTTTGGTGACAGAACAAGGTAGCTGAAAAGAAAGTCTAAATAATCTATGCACGTCAGGGAAGAGGAGTCCATGTATTCCCGTCGACGGAGAAACCTCAGCCGTTCAGGACAAGTCAGACCAAGAAGCTGAGGGAAGAGCAGGCTCCCTGTGGGAGCTGCACCGCCAGCACACTGAGCCCACAGGGACGTTCACTGAGGCCCCTGGACAAGGGACAGGACACAGAAACCCAGTAGACCAGGGTTGCCTGAGGGAAGGAGGTATGGGGGGAAAGGGCGCCGTGACAAATCATGCACTGGAAGGGAAGCCACAGCAACGCTGGAAAAGAGAAGCAGCCAGAAAAGTTGAAGACAGGAACAGTTCTGCTCTCTGGGAAGGAAAGCACCATCTGCTCTGCTCCTCAGGGTGGAGCCCTGAGGGCGGGCGTGGGGGTCCCCGTGCTGTGTGCATCTGTGCGTGGAGGCAGAGGAGGAGATTCCCAAGGCTGTGGTGGGGCCCCAGGAGTGTCTCCCAGCAAGTGCAGGTACATCAGCACAGGGACACTTGCTAGTTATAGCGCCACCGTGCAGTTTCCTCATTTGCAAAAAGTGAAGGCTGTTGTGAGGGGTCAAGTACAGGTAGGCTCCTACAGCGGGGCCTGGCACTTGGGAAGCACTCGGCAAACGTGAGCACTATAACTCGAATAACTGATTACCATCGTGCAGACCTAGCCCATCTCCATACAGTACTGTATTCACACAAGTGACACTGGGTTAGGTGTTTACAGGTCCTCTCCTCCAGGACAGGGTCCAGTGGAAGGTGATGGGCACGATAGAACAGGGTCATCACTAAGTGGTTAAAGAGGACAGAGACAGGAAAAGGCTCTTTGAGCCCTAAGCTATTAGTTGATTAATCCTGTACGATATTAGAACTCAGACGTGCTTACTGTTTACATTCTGAACAGATTCTTAAATTGTACAAAGTTAGGAGCATGCCACAGGTAATATTAGCTGGAGAGAAAAATGCCAAGGGGCTCAGACTCAGGTATGTATAAGGGAGCCTAGTATATTACTGGAAGGGCAGACTCAGCTGGTGTATAAGGGGTCAGTCCCAGAGTTTTAGGGAGACATCCAGAGGTTAAAGTCCAGGAAAAGATCAAAGTCAGAACAGATTGCCAAATTCCTTGCTAGGCCCAATGCTCTTTAGAAGAAGGTCATGAGTTTGGCCATGAGGCATATTGAAGGCCACCAATGTGTTAGTCATGGTTCTCTAAAGAAACAGAACCAATAGGTTGTGCATATATATACACAGAGATTTATTTTAAGTAAGTGGCTCATGTGATTATGGAAGTTCACGAGTCCAAAGTCTGTAGAACAGGCTTGCAGACTACAGACCCAGGGAAGAGCAGATGTCGGTCTTTTTCAACTAAGATCTTCAACTGATTGGATAAGGCACACCCACATTATGGGAAGCAACTTGCTTTCATCAATGTCTACTGATCTAAATGGTAATCTCATCTAAAATTGCCTTCACAGAAATACCTAGAACGTTAGATCAAATAGCTGGGTATCCTGGCCTAGCCAAGTGGGCATAAAATTAACTATCACAACCCACCCTCTGACAATTAAGAGGCAGCCCTCTGAAACCAGCACCCAGACCTGAGTCTCTAAAAAAGATCTAAGTCTCTAGAAATGACCTCAGGCTAAAGAGCAAAGGAAGCTCTGTCTCTGAGCTTCTGGTAGGGCAGGAATATCCTATCGGCAATGAAGCTTCTTGAACCGAATATTGTGAAGTGCTGGCTCAGATGTTTCAACTCAAGATACTACCCTAGAAAGGGCTTTGAAGTGTCTGGTGAAAATGTCATCTCAGCATTGGGAATACAGAAATTTTTTATTTTGCCAGGAACTAATTTCTGAATAGATTTTGTCCTTTACTATTTTAAAATCCCTATGAAATGGCCTTGTTGGGTGCTATTTGCCATTTTCCTGCCTGCGTAGTTCTACATGCTTAAGGAAGACAGGTGACTGGCATGTGTCTGCAAATGCCCATCAAATAAGATGTTCAACGAGTGTGAATTATCTTGAAAGATGCAGGTATGATACATTTACTTCCTGCTTCTGGAGCACATAGATAGGCAAAGTGCACAGCAAAATACCTCGCATGTATTTAAATGTTGAGTGAACTGAATCAAAATAATTTGTAATAGGTTTTTTCATTGCTCTGTACCTAAGTAAATAGGTAATTTACTATTAAAAGGCTCATCTAGGAGTTGCCAAAACATTTAATTTTTTTAAATAGAGTAGATGTCATTCTGTGGCAGTCATGGTTTTATTCAAAATATAAAATATTAATGTATTAATCTAGAGGACTGCAGACCTTTCCACTCTCATTTCAGCAATAAAGGTTCCCTGTGCCTGAGTAATTATCAGTGATGTCTTAAGGAAAACTTACATAGGCTTGTGGTCTAGCATCATGACAGCAAATATCAAAAACTTTTTAGTGTTCGGAGTAAGCACACTCCAAATGCCCAACATTCTTGAAACGTTGACATATACTCCTTTCTCATTCTCCATGAAATAAACACCGTGGGGTAGTACATGCTAGTCAGAAGCCACTTTGGGCCCCCTGGGTCAGAAATGCTGAAGCATAATGCTCCTCATCATGCAGTCAAGGCAAAGGCTGCTGACAGAACCAGTGAGGGAGTGAATCCTTGGGTTACTGACCCAGTTTGCAGGAAGATGCCCATCTTTTACACCCAACAGGGCCACTCTATTTATGTGAGTGGAGAATGGCAGTGCAGTGCCTACCTGCAGCTAAACCTGGCTTATCGCCATCAGTGATGGCGAACCTATGACATGTGTGTCAGAGGTGACACGCGAACTCATTTTTTTGGTTGATTTTTCTTTGCTAAATGGCATTTAAATATAAAAATAAATATCAAAAATATAAGTCTTTGTTTTACTATGGTTGCAAATATCAAAAAATTTCTATATGTGACACGGCACCAGAGTTAAGTTAGGGTTTTTCAAAATGCTGACACACCGAGCTCAAAAGTTTCGCCCTCACTGATATAGACCATTATATCAGGCCATTATGGCAGAATGACCAGAATGACCAGTCACTATGATGTGCACTGACCACCAGCGGGCAGATGCTCAATGCAGGAGCTTCCCCCTGGTGGTCAGTGTGCTCCTACAGGGGGAGCGTGCCACTCAGCTAAGGAGCAGTGCTAAGGAACAGTGAGCTGAGCGGTAAGGAGCAGCAAGCAGTTGGGTGATAAGGAGCAAGGGGTCCTGGACTGGGAGAGGGCGCAGGTCGAGCTGAGGGACAACCCCCCCTCCCAGTGCACAAATTTCATGCACCAGGCCTCTAGTTCTATACATAAAAGAAAGAACCCAGATTTTAGGAGGAAGTTACAAGGTGTTCCATACCTGCCACGTTCTTCAATGTTCTTTACACAGTTTGAAGGTGCTGTTTCTCATTTGTGAGTTGTTTTAATGGTGGTATGTATCTTCTACCCATAAATTTAGGGGGCACCTCATACGAATCCTATATAATAGTTAACTTCTTGGGGAAAATCGCCTAGAGCAAGCAGTAATTCACAAAGTGTGCTCCAGAAAGTACTAAGTCATCAAAAACAAGGGTTACTTGGGGCAAGAGAGAAGAAGGGTTAATTTCATGAGATTAATTTCATGAAAACACAATTAAACAAAATGCAACAGTTCTCTATTGCAGAACTTCTCAGAGCCCTTAGTATGCTAATATGTGCTGTCATTTGTGCATTTTGTGTGTGTACTGTAGGTATTGTGTGCTGTTGTATGTGTTGTCTGTGTGCTATATTACAAAGCTGGTGTTTTTCAAAGTATATACAGAATATAAACTGAAAATCCTAATTATTTAACCTTAAGTTTTCATGTATACTTTTTAGGTTTTATTTTTTCTGCACTAAAAAAAAACATTTTACTTTTAGACTGGATGAAATGGTTCCTTATGACATAGCTATTTCTTGTGTATAAGAATTTTAGCTAAGCTTGTATAAAAGAAATTTCTATTAAATAAATACAATTTCCTATCAAGGCTATAATAAACTTGAAAAGTCTTCAGCTAAAAACTGAATATATTAGGTCTTGATACTAATAATACAATGAAAAGCAGTTTTTTAGACAATATTTAAAGAGGAAATAAGGCACTAATGAAAGAATAGCAATCATACTTCAAATATTAGTGCTATACACAAAATAAACTATAAAATCAGAACATTTAAATACAAACACAGAACATCAATAGAACATATTTATTCACTTTACCATAACTTAAATATCAAAGTTATGTAATTCTTAAAATGTTAGCCATTCTTTTTTAAAAATATATTTTTATTAATTTCAGAGAGAGGAAGGGAGAGGGAGAGAGAGATAGAAACATCCATGATGAGAGAGAATCATGGACCAGCTGCCTCCTGCATGTCCCCTACTGGGGATCGAGCCCACAACCCGGGTATGTGCCCTTGACCAGAATCAAACCGTGACCTCCTTGTTCATAGGTCTATGCTCAACGATTGAGCCATGCCAGCTGGGCAGTTTCGGCCATTCTTAAGTTAATTTCTAGGCATTAAGTACCTAAATAACTTTAATAGTATATCCAATGTCTTTATTCTCCTTTCTTTTTTAAAAAATATTTTTTTATTGATTTGAGAGAGGGAGATGAAGAGAGAGACAGAAACATTAATGATGAGAGAGAATCATTGATTGGCTGCCTCCTACACGCCCCACACTAAGGATCAAGCCCACAATCCGGGCATCGAACCATGACCTCCTGGTTCATAGGTCAATGTTCAACCACTGAGTCATGCTGGTCGGACTCTTCTCCTTTCTTGGCACTTTTTTCTTTTAGTTGAACTTACAGTTTTCTTTTCAGCTAATCTCACCCACCCAACAATACCTGAGTGAATAGAGTGGCATGTAAAGGCAAATCATGATTACTTTGCTTTAATACAGAAAGCCACCCAATGTCTAAACCTTCAGTCAACTAACACTGGTTCCAAATCTGGTCTAACAGGAGGTCTAACATCCACTCATTCCTAATATTTCAAAAGCTAACAGAAATTAATTAACTGTAACACCAAATGTCTTTGCTTTTAGCCAGGTTATATTAATTACAATTATTCTATTAAGAATATCTCAGGCTGATCAGAAGCTCTATGTAGCTGATTAATTAGAAATAGTTGAGAAAATAAATTATTGCTTTAAAATTTCAGTTAATATGATAGAGAAAAATATTCAATACATGGAGAAAAGAAATAATGAAAATTTTTTTGCATCATGAAACTAACAATATCCAAGCAATGTTGGTAATGAGAAACATTTATTGGGAACTTACTATTGTCAAGCACTATGCTTAGTGGTTTGCCAGCATTATTGTATTCAATCCTCAAAACCCTGAAATAGGTACTACTTGTATAGTTAAAGTAACGGGCTCAGAGAGATTAAGTAATTTGCCAAGGCTGTACAGCTAGGAAGTAGCAGAGCTGAGATTTTAACACAGCTTCTTACGCACCACCCTGATAAGAAAACTATATTAATTTTTTTTGCTAAATAATAAGTTCCTAGCAAGTTAGTGATTTAAAACAACACCATTTACTATCTCAGTTTCTGTAGGTCGAGAGATGAAGGATGGCTTAAATGGGTCCCCTGCTCAGGGTCTCACAGGCTGCAATCTAGGTGTCAGACCAGTTGCATTCCTTTCTGGAACTTGGGTTCCTTTCTCATGTCCACATGGCTTTTAAGCAGAATTCAGTTCCTTGTAGCTGGTCCCTGTTTTCTTACTGGCCCTCAGCCAGGGGTTGCTCCTAGAGGCTGCCTGTAGTCCCTTGCCAGGTGGTAGCTTATTTCTCAAGGCCAGAAGGAGAGCGCCTCTCTCTAGCCTGCTACAATGGAGTATTGTATTACAATAACATACACAGGGGGTGACTATCCCATCACCTTTGCCACATTATATTTGCTGAAAGCAACTCACAGACTCCACCAGCACTCAAGGGGAGGGGACTACACAAGGGTGTGACTCACTGGGGCTCATCGTAAAATTGTGCCTATTACAGGTACCAGTGTCCTACCCATAACTGTTTTATTTATTGAAGTGATTACTGTTTTCTGATGTATAGGGGTAAATACTACCTTACAGGAACATCAAAGCATTCAGTTTGGCCATAACCCATGCAACTGGTAACAACAGAAATCAAATGATAGGTTCAAGTAGACAACATGGGTCTCCATATTCTGTAAGTCTGAGGACTTTTGTGCCTATAATAAATCTTTTGTGCCTATAGTTTCATTATTAAATATGTTGAGATCAATGTTATATGAATTCCAAGTGGCTATTGAAATCATCCAACCAAGAGATGAAGATGACTTGAGACAGTGACACTGTGGTTGCTGTAGAAGTGAGATGCAAGTTGAATGATTTCTATGGGATTCTGAACATACTTGCAAGGCAGAACTGATAAATTTTGCTGAAGGACAAGATGTGTGATATAAGAGAAAATAGTCAGAGAAAACCTCAGATAGAGTTTGAGGCCTGGGCAGGACAAGAAATAAATTGCCATTTGCTGAGATGTGGCACCTGGATGCAGGTTCATCAGCAGTTTATTTCTAGACACCAAGGTTTATATGTCCAATAGTCATCTAAGTGGAGATGGCAAAAGTGTTGAAGATGGAATTTGGCAGTTCACAGAGGATGGATGGCATCTGGAGTCATGGTACTTCATGGGATCACCTGCAAGTGAATGCAGCTGGAGAATGGAAGGAGCCTGAGGCCTTAGGACTGAGTTCTGGGCCACATTCCACTGTTAGAAATTGGAGAGATGAAGAGGTGCCACAAAAGAGAGAAGATTCCATGGAAGAGAACCAAGAGATATCTCGGCAGCCAAGTAAAGAAAATTTTTGAGGAAGGGGATGGTGAAATATAATGCAGCCATTAAAAATAATGCCCCAGTTTTGCTCAGTGGCTAGAGTGTCAACTGACTGGCCCAAGGGTCAAAGGTTTGATTCCTGGTCAAAGGCATGTACCTTGGTTGTAGATTCCCCAGCCCTGGTGGGGGCACATGTGGGAGGCAACCAATCAACGTGTATCTTTCACATCAATGTTCCTTTCTCTCTTTTCCTCTCCTTCCTTCCTCCCAGTCTCTCTAGAAATCTATGGAAAAAAGATCCTCAGATGAGGATTTAAATAATCCTATATAATAAACAAGTAATTTGCAAATTGACCATCACACCCTCGCACAAGATGGCCGCCCCCATGTGGTCACAAGATGGCCATCACAAGATGCATAGCAGGGGAGGGCAGTTGTGAATGACCAGGCCAGCAGGGGAGGGCAGTTGGGGGCAATCGGGCCAGCAGGGGAGCAGTTAGGTGTCGATCAAGCTGGCAGGGGAATAGTTAGAGGCTGATCAGGCTGGCAGGCAGAAGCAGTTAGGGGCAATCAGGCAGGCAGGCAGGTGAGTGGTGGGGAGCCAGCAGTCCCAGATTGTAAGAGGAGTGTCCACAGGGATCGGGCCTAAACTGGCCATCGGACATCCCCAAAGGGTCCCAGATTGGAGAGGGTTCAGGCTGGGCTGAGGGAACCCCCTCCCCCAGTGCATGAATTTCATGCACTTGGCCTCTAGTAATAATAATAATAATGTATTTAATGTTTCAGCTATAGGATGATGTAATGGTAAGTAAATAAACTAGGGCTCCAAACTATATACAGCAAAATCTTAATATTGTTCAAAGAAAAAATATTTTGGCATAGAAAAACAGACTGAAAGGAAATATAGCAATGTAAACAGTTATTTCTGAATTTTTATTTTAGGATGGCATTTGTTTTCTATGTTCATAGCAATTTTCAAGATTTATGCTATGAACTTATTTTAAATAAATGCATATATAATTTTTAAAATCAACATTAGCAAAGACTTTTAGTTTCAGCCTTTTAAAAAGTGGGAATATGTAACACTTGCAAAATCTTTAAAGCAAGACAGTAGAAACTGTCAATACACCAGGTGGTTAAGTTTATTTGGTTCACTTAATTTTGCTCTCTTCGCCAAAAAAGAAAAAGGAAAATATTATAAAAAAATGTTTTCACTTGCATCATATTTATCTCTCCCAGAAAGGAGCAATGTAATTAACATAACAGCTGATTAATTTCATTCATTTAAATACTCATTTGTATAGATATGTAGATGCTGGGTTTCAATGTTCAAATGTTAGGATTTCAGGGAAATCAGTCAGACAGAGGAAGACAAATACTGTATGATCTCACGAATAAGTGGAAATCTAAAAAAGCAAACTCATAGATACAGAAAAGCCAGAGGTGTGGGTGTAGAGTGGGCAAAATGAATGAAGGTGGTCATAACATACAAACTTCCAGTTATAAGATAAAAGAGTCTTGGGGATGGAACATATACCATGGCAACTATAGTTAACAATACTGTATTGTATATTGAGAGTTGCTAGAGGGTACATCTTAAAAGTTCTCACAAAAAAATATTTTACAACTATGTGTGGTGATGAATGTTAACTAAACGTAGTGTGGTAACCACTTCCCAATATATACATATATCAGATCATGTTATGCAGCTTAAATTTATGCAATGTTAGGTCTTGACTACATCTCAGTAAAAGTGGAAAATAATAAAAATTTAAAAGCAAAAATAAAAGCTAAAAACAAATGTTAGGGTTTAAATGTAACCTTGATCAGGTCACCGAATCTGCTTTTCTTGTCTGTTAAATGAGATTGATGGACCCTCCCCACCCACAGTGGGGTTGTAGGCCCATTAGACTGAATTAAATTAGATAGAGCGCAGTTGTGAGACTGAAGAGGGATGGCGGGGCCACTCTGCACCAGCCGCCTCTAGGTTCTGGCTTCACCGCCAGCAGCAGCCAACACCAGCAGCACTAGATGGCTTCAACCAGTTGGCCTGCTTTCAATGCCCATAAGTGACCACACTACCTCTGCAGATGGTCCCTGAGGGCACAGCTCCTGCTTGGCAAGGAGAGAAGCTGGTGGTTCCCAGTCAGACCCAGAAGTGCAGGTTTAATTTCTGAAGCTGGTAGAAAGATGAGAGCCATCTTACCCTGTCATTAGCCTGGCAGAGACAGCAGTCAAGCCGAGCTCTCCCCACCCCGAGGCCCTGCCCGGGCATGTGCTGCCAGCCTCTCTGAACAGCTTCAAATAACATTTTATGTCACAGAATACCACAAGCTATTGAGGGCAGTTGGGACTTAGCAGGCTGCACATTTATTCAAACAAATAGTTCATCACTTTAGTGGGCTGCACATTTATTCAAACAAATAGTTCTTTTAGGGAAAAAAAAAAACACAAAACAGGGCAGGGAAGAGGAGATGAGGTTTGCTAACAGAAATGACAGATGAGGTTATAAACGTTCCAACATACCCTTCTCCCTGAAGTTAAGTCCTCAATAAAACATGCACACAGCTCAAGAGCGAACACAACACAGAGCTGCTCTCTACTCTGGAAATTAGGAAGGAAGTTGGATTTACGGCCCACAGACTAGAAGCTGACAGTTTTTCACTGAAGAGCAGGATAATAAGCAGAACAGACAACCCTTTCCTTTCTCTTAAATAGCAGGTGCCCAAAAGCAGCATTCTCACCACCAGGGAACGAGATGGGATTTGGAATCTGTAATCGGCTACTCGCAGGCCTGGTTGAGTTACTCAACCATTCGGAGACCCTACTCACGTCCTACTTCTGTAAAGCTCGGGCTATCCTATTCACTCCCAGGATGGCAGTGAGGGTGAGATGCGTGAGCACAGCTGGCTTTTCTGGCTGGCATGCACTGTGTGCCTACGTATGTCAGCGGAGCCACTGCCCATGTGCTTTCCGAGATCCCACGTTACCTCTCACGGAATTGTTCAGTGCCCATCCCCAGCTTTGAGCAGCTCAGAGCTTCCAACTTCAATTTTTAATCTTTAATTCTGCAAAAGTACTGACAATCTCCTGCTGCTTCCCTCAGAACATCTTTCTTCATTAACTCTGTTCCTCCTCTCTGTCAACTCTTGCCATCCCCCTATCTAATGGCATTCTCCCAGGACTTCGGAATTCTGAATCATTCTGCAACTCTTCTTCCTGGAACCCTTCCCCAAGAGTTCTGATCACATGTGAAACAAGTTTAGCCATTGTGCAAATGGGTTCTGTGGCCAAGTTCCTAATGCAGAGTCTAACAGGAGCCAAGGGTGGGACTGGGAAAATGAAGTCAGTGTGACAGACCCATGGTGAGTAGGCGGGTAGGAAGGCTGTGTGATCCAGAGAGGGGGTGGGGAAAAACACCAGATCCGAGGTCAGGAGACCTCAGCTCCAGTCCTAGGTCTACCCTTGAGTTCTGTGGATGTGGGTAACACACAATATCTATGGGCTTCAGGATCCTCACAGATGAGGTCAGGAGGTCAGGGCCAAATAAGACTTGGCAAGTAGTTAGTACTGGAGCCATCATTCACTCACTCCTCCCACGCCCATGGCAAACACTCCTGATCAATCAGTACATTCTCTCCTTCAGAACCCAGACGAGGCCCAGCACCCCCAGTAAGCCACCATCAAACAATTGAGTTGGCACAGAAGACAAAAGCTCTTTACTATCCCTGAGCTGCAATCTGAAATCTCCCTTATTGTTTGAATATCCTCTGCCTCTATGGTAGGGATTGCCTCAAAGGACAGGTTTGTTGATGGATGAGCATCACCAGAAAGGGGAGCGTCATGACTTCCTAGAAGTCAGCCCTTCACACGTGTAGTCTAATGCCCTTTCACACTGCAGGTCTGGGAAGGCTATGGAATGGTCCTGACAGCATGCCGCACAGGGAAACCAATCCTCACTACAACTCACAGCTGGGTGGAGCTTTGCCCCAGCACATGTCCAGGCAACGGGGGATGGTCCTTTATGGTCCAACACTGACTCTTTGTTGGAATTTCCAAAGAACATGTCCCATGAGCCTCATTTCACCATGGATAATCAGACCAAGTCCACCAGTTCTGCTGGGCCAAGTCTTTCCTTATTTGCTAGCTTCAATGTCTGCTTTGGCCTCCAGCCCTGCCTCTGGAGCCCTGGGCCTCTCCACTGTAGATTCCACAGTCTGTGACCTCGACTCAACTCAGTATCTGGCTCCAGACATCTTGGACTGACTTGATGACCCTCTCCTCTGCCAGCTAGGATCTGGCAGCCCCGGAACAGCCTGCTGCTGCCCTAGGCTATCCATCTCAAATGCAGATTTTAAAGCGAATCTCCTCAGATGTATCTGACTTCTCACCACTACCTACCAGCTTGCAAGTGGTACCCAGCGTTGGGAACCCACAGAAATAGTAACCACTCTCCTGTCTCTGCTGAGCCCATGAAATCATGTTGACCTGCTACTCAACAGCCTTCAATAGCTTCAATATCTCCCTTTTCTCATTTGCATTCCTCTACCGGTTTCTACTGCTCTTAATGACCCAGCCCTTTCTGCCATCTTCCAGCACATCCCTCCCCTCAGACCACTGTGGTCTCCTTACTGCCATCAGCCCCCAAGCCTGCTTCCACCTCTGGGCCGTCAGACAATACGCTTCCCTTGCCAGGGAACTTCCCATCCACTTCCTTAGGCCTCATTCTTCACAATCCAGTTTATATCCCATCTCCTCCATGAAGCTTTCCCTATATCCCAGACCTCAGTTTTTACCTAATATTTAACTTTTATACAAGGAAGTCCAATATGTAAGTAAATGTTACTTCACAGGATTCACAAATGTTTCATGAGTGTGAGCCTTAACTTCTCAAGCTGAGTGAAAGTTCTCTGAGTGCAAGAGCCTGCCACATGACCCGAGTGTCTCACTGGTGACATCACAACCAATCAACAAACACAACAAACATTACTGAGCACCTCTCCTTGGGCAAAGTCCTTGGTAAATGCTTGCTAATTCATTTTTCTACTCAGATGCATCAAATTCTTGCCCATCCATGTCCAATCTGGACCCTAACAGATCCTTCTCTTCCTGAATTAAATAAAAGGTTAGGTTATGCCAGAGCCCAAGAAAGTATTTGCCTATTAGACTTCAGCAGTGGTTGTCACACTTTCCAGTATGAAGAGACATCTAGAGTATGTTTTAGAAGAGCAGATTCCCCAGCAGCACTGACACAGCTTCTGAATCGTGGGGTCTGGGATGAGACCTGAAATGGGCATTTTAATAAGTGGTCCAGGTAATTTTGGAGTAGACAGCTTATCAACCCTATTCTAAAGAAAACTGGATGATAGAAGCCTCATTTTCCAGAGACAATCTGTAGTGTGTGGGCCAAGGCAGCCAAAGGGCCACCACCCTTGTCCAGGTGGCCCATGGCTGAGAATTATTTCCTCAGCCTCTTCCTTGGTTCCAGTCCAACTCTGGTAACCAAATCTCTGAGGCCTGCAGCCAAACGACCATTTGGCCTTGAAGGATCATTTTTTATCTGCAGTGATCTCCCTCCCGAAGGCGTCCATTTGGTCTGCCCGCATTGGAGGCAGTGAATCAACACACGAGGGCTCTCACTTCACCAGCTGCAGTCTTGGGCTTTCAGGTTGTTTCAACTCCTGCTATGAGTCAGAACGGAATTATGAATAATTTGTATAAGATTTGCCACATCTTGTTTCAGCCTTTCTTCAGCTTTTCTTGTTTGGCCTCTCAAGTACGTATATGTCTGATTATTTTAAAGTCTTCAGGTGTGGAATACTACCTGTGCAGCATTACACAGAATCTGGCTTCCTATAGCTGACATGTCCGTAAGCTCTCAAATTTACAGCCCTACATGTCGAAAATAAGGAAACAGAGAAATCTTCTGACTAGGCAGGCAGGGGTGGAGAGAGCATCTCGGCTCCCCTCACTGTGGCTGGCCCCCCAGCCAAGTTACTCTCCTGTGTGTCTTAGCATGTTGTACACAGAGGCCTGGAGCCAAATGGTTTCCCATAATAACTTTGCAGCATTATTAACACCCATCCTGTTTGCACACGGGAACTTTGTAGGATAAACAACTATTAATAAGAAAGAAGTAAAGTATTTTTTTTAAAATACCCTTTCCCAATGCAGATGCTAAGCCATCAGGCTCCAAAGAGAAAGAACCTTGTGGAAATGATCCTCTGAGCATCATTTAGAATCCCTGCTTCAGGATGGGCTTGGATCAAATGGGAGAGAGAGTCTGGGGAGAGCACTCCCATCTGAGACAATGAATGCTCCCCTGAGCTTCCCGGGCACCAGAGACAGCCCAGGGCACCGCTGGTGTTTCCTCAGAGACAGGCAGGTGCAGTCCAAGATGCTCCAAAGAGTAACAAAATTCACCGCGTTCTCTTTCCTCCTCCAAATCTGGGTTCCACATGGCCTCCAAAATAAGCAGGAGCAATGTGTTTTCTGAACAACTGATCCTTGCTTCCTTGGGGCTGTGCAGGGTTTCTGAGTTGAAGGCAGGGTCTCGGAGCAGAAAGAACATCTGGGAAGCCTGAGAGGAAGGATCCCATCTGATGGAAGAGAGGACACGTGTGGCCACCCATGTTTGCACCTGGCCCTTTTCATTTGCCTTCACACTGGACTCTTGCAGGCCCCACGCAAAGACACTGCCTCAAGCCACACCTTAGGGGAGTCATCCTTCTGACAACAGGATCCATTAAACTTTGCAAAGCCTCCTTTAAATCATGATTCTCCCTTTGGAACAATAGCCACAGACCACTGAAGTCTAAAACTGCATTAATTTTTATCACCATTCAATAGGGAGTCAGAGATTGAATCACTAAACTGAGAAGAGCACCCAAGTAGGAGAGGGCAGCCTGGAGGGCATCAGTAGACTCAGTACCTCCCTGAACGCTGTGGTGAGAAACAGAAAGGACAGCAGGGCCCATGGGCAGAAGAGTGAGATGGCTTGGGTACAAATCCTACCCCCACCACTCCTACCCATCTCACCTGGCAGTTCCCCGGACTGCCCTATGCTTTAGTTTTCTCCTCTGTGAGGTTGGGATAATGACAGGAATGACTTTAGGGGATTGCTATGAGAATTAAATGAGATTGCTTATGTAAAAATACTCAATAGACACAAAATCTTGATTATTGATTCTATTTTAAGAAAATGACTGTAGGATTCTGTCCTTATGACGGGTGGCCTGTGAAGGGACAGTGGCTGGCAGCCTCCTGACATGGAATCAGGCAGCAGTGCGGTGGGTCTGGGGCACAAATTCACCCCTGCCCCCAACCCCTGCCCCACGGTGCTCAGATTGCCCAAGGGGAATATCTTGTGGAGATATAGCTTGGTTTCCACCATGGTAAAAGTGAAGAGAAAGGCTTTTTCACTTTTGTTCAGTTTTCATTTCATGAAAGAATATGACCTTCATTGACTTCCATGAGTGTACAATAGAGTTCTTACCTGGCAGAGCTGATGTGCTAGAGGAGCAATAATAGTTCATGTTAATTACTTGCTCTCCTAAGAATATATTTATTATCTTATTTTTTCTCACAGCAACTCAAGGAAGTGGGTCCTATTATCATCCCAATTTATAGAGGAAATTGAGGCACAGAATGTTAACTTGCCCAAGGTCAGCATTAGCCAGGACTTGACCCCAGAGTTTCTGACTCCAGGACCCATGCTACAAAGCTATGTGTCACCTTAAATCAGCCCTCTCTCACTGAAGTATTTCACTTTTCTATTGACATTTGCTAAGAAGGATAAATGGCTGATGAAAATGTTGGTGAATATTACTCTTAGCAGTTTATGCAGCACTTCTCCATGAATTGTGTTACATATCACTCTAGTAGACTAGGGACATGAACATCCTGTCTCCTTGATGGGAGGAGGAGTGAGAGAGAGGCCAGGCAGAAGAAAATAATGGAACTATAAGGAGAGGAGAGGAAGGGGATATCTGGGTGAGTACAAAGGGGAGATGGGATAATCTGACCCCATAAGGAAAGTCAATGAGACTTCTTCTCTTTTTAGTAAACTGAGGAAACTGAAGCTCAGAGATCTTAAATAATGATTCCTGACTGCTCAGCAAGTCAGTGGGAGAGGTGAGTCTTATATCTAACTCTAAAGCCCACACTCTCCTCCCCACCACGTCTTATGTCTCCTTGGGCCTGAGAAGGTGATTGAAGGCCATGTCCTTAAGAGTATGTTGTGCTCAAGATTCTCTAATTGATAGAAATACTTCCAATGCCCCCTGAGCTCTAAGTTTAACATCATCCAGGAATTTCTGGGCAGGAGGCAAATCCCACTGGTTTCCCCCTGCACATACATATATTCCCCCTAAGGGCATCCCAGGAGCCAATCATTCTTTTATGCAAACTCAGCAGTTGGATTGCCTGCACCTGCACCCCTGCTATGTCACACACGACAAAAGGATCAAAGCCTGGAATATGACTTCACACTATAATTTAAGATAATTAAGGTTTTTTAACCTAAATTACATTTTAACATTTCATAACAGAGCTGTCAAGATTCTATCTATCAAAACTCTATCAAGCAAACAAAAGAGGATAATTATATTTTCAGACACATGAAGTCATCACTCTGGTTTCTTATAAAAAGATTTCTGTCTTCCTTCACATCCTCATTTTCAAATGTGCTTTCTCTTCTCCACCCACCGTTGGAGGCTGAGACTATACATTCTTAAACAAGTGAAAAATACCCCCCAAAAGAGGCTGTAACTCAGAGCATGGAAGTCTCCTCAGAAGCAGCATTCTAATGAGAACTGTATCTAAAGGAAATCTCTCTGAGTTGGTAGAAGCACCATGTCTCACTAAATAGACTCTGATTGGGGATGGGAGGAAGGCAGGATATTAAACTCCTCAAATCAAAGAGAACAATGAAATGCCAAAAAGCTTCCTACTAGAAGCTGCATTTCCTTTCATCTTATCCCATAAAGATAGGGAGTCTGTTCTAAGGTCTTCTTGGAGATATCACGGGAAGAATACTAACTATATTAGATACTGTCAGGTGCTTCCCATCATCCACTTCACCCCTGCCCTGATCATCATGCAGCAGCCATGTTGTTGGGTCCCTAGTGGCCTAAGGCACTCGTGCAATCTTATGCTCTTCACCACCAGGATTGATTCAGGAATAGGCCAGGAACACAGTCCTCGGCCAGTCAGTGACCAGTCAGGACAGGGGCCATGACCTTAGCTGTGATTCAGAGTGAAGCCCATGAGTCTTTTCTGGATGGTGGAGAGAAGGGAAACACCCTTCTTTCGGCCTGTGGTGAACAGTTTTGGGCCTGGAACTGTTGCAGCCTTTTGGCTACCACCAAGGGAAGCCTGAGGACAGAGCTAACACACTCAGGAAGGTGAAGTCAAGTGAAGCAAGAATCCCGATGACACTGTGTGCAAACTGACACGTGGCCAGTTTGAAGTGGGTTTTCTTTTGTTTGCAGGCAACAGCATCCTAATGGGTCCACCAGCTAATCATTCAGTGCTGTAGGGGAGCCAAGCTATTTGAAAATCTGATAAAGAACATAATCCTTCCCAGGAAAGAAACAACACACATACGAAAGTTCGCACCGAGTTTGGGGGAGAAAGGCACAGACTCCAGATTTAGAGTCCCCAGCAGCCTGGGTCAGGCACTCAGATTTGGGGGTAGGACAGACGGGTTCGTATCCTGACTTGGCCACTTGCCAACTGCGTTCCTTGGGGTTGCCTTAAAACTCTTCTGATCTTCATTTTATTCCTCTATAAAATGCAGATAATAATAATACTGACTTCATAGGGATGTAAAAATTAAATAAAGTGGTGGATATTTAGAGATTAGCATGACACATAGTCACAGCCCAAACACTACGATGTCAAGTAATGAAGAGTAGTCCTTAAGGGGCTCCAGAGAGAAAACCCTTTAGAGAAATGTCCACATTAAATATTAGGATGTGCAAAAAGTGAAGACATAGACTTCTCTGAAAGCATGAAGAAGTTGATCAGGTATTGCTCCTAAACTGGGGGGAAAGCTGACATTTGGGGCAGGATCTGGGGCAATACATCACTTCCTCGTGGGAAACGTGCCTAGACGGTGCTCAGGATCACTGTGGGTCAAATGGGAGGAAGAGGGTTTGACTCCCCCTGGGGTGGAATGAGGAAGGCTTTCTTAATTGTGAAGTTAAAAAAATTAAAAATAAAAAGGGAATAAAAAAGATATATGGTTACACATTCCTACAGATATTTTGGAATCCTAAGAGAGCAAAACCTAGCAATTTCCCACCCCAGTTCAGCAGATGTGACTCATTGGGTTGTCCTTTATAAGCCAAAACCCTAAAGTTTCTCTTAAAAAAGAGAGATTGTGGACTTCACAAGCAGTGGTCACCCTGTCCAATACCTCTCCCTGCTGTTCCACTCACATCCTGCCCACCTCCAGCACCTGCAAGCCCTACTCAACCCAGAGGGTTTCCCCCAACACGCACACGCCAACAAAACCATAAGGCTCTTCAAATATGTGTCCTTGACTTATGACTTGGAAATGTCAGCGGGAAAGGAAAACCCAGGACAGAGCCAGGAGCATCGTCCAGGGACATTTTAGAGTTGACACAGTCCATCTGCTTCGTCTTGCATTGTGGCCCTCTGTTCCTACTTTCCAATGGCTGATTTTTCTTTTTGTATCAAAACTTTCCTTCCTTTCCACCCTGTTTTTCTAAGTAGCCTTATCACAAATACACACTTTTTTGAAAACTAAGGTAATCCCATGTTAGAGTTTCCTGCATTTATCTCAGTATGTACTGGTAGACTTCAAAAAAGTACAATGGAATGCCCAGTAAACTGCCCCTGCCCCACCACGAGGTGGGCAGAAAGACTGGACTAGGGGGAAGTATGTCCCTTCCCAACCCCTGTTAATCTTTTCCCTCAAGAGCATGGGGTAAGAGTTGGGGAAAAGGGGTCACAAATTAACAGGAAAAGGTGAAGGGTTATTCTAACTTCCCACACTACAGCCAGTGATGACTCAGTGACAAAGTTCTGCCCCCTCCTAGAAACAACAGGCCAAGAAGGCACAAGGAAAAAAATACTGACAGGACCCACAAAGCCCACTGCAATTTGGTAAAGCACCAAGCCCGCCAGCACGTCTTATGGAAAACCAGAGCACATGTGACCACAGTTGGCACTGAGAACAGCCAAACCACCGTGCTGCTAACGACAGTCGCCATGCCAAAGGCAGCTGCAGAGGCGGCAGCTGGCTCACCTAGGAAAATATAAATCATGGCTGAGGTGGGCGGGAGGTTGGGCTGCTCTCAGGGGGTGGCTGTGTATCTGCTGCACGTCCTAAAGCAAGACCTCAGCCAGGGAGCAGAGATTCCAGGAATTATGGGAGAGCTCTTGAAGAGACAAGGTTCAAAGCCCTATGAAGATTTTAGAGACAATCCTTGGTGATTAATGAGCACCACAGGCTCCTTTTCCATGTAGGTTAACAGTTCTGTAACGCTAGTCATTCTCACATTTTAAAAGAAGAAACTGGAATCCAGAGACTCTGACACTGCTGCTCAGAGCAACCAATTTTTCCTCCAGGCAGCAAGCATGTGGGAAATAAAGGATTCACAAATAATTATTAGTGTGCTAAGCACCGAGGACTATTCCATCGCCAAGGCATCAAGCTGAAAGATTCCCCTTCCTGACGTGACTCTCCTTTACTTCTCACCCTAAGGCTCTCTCATTCCCGCTGAGTCTCTCTCTTTCTTCATTTTCTCTGGGCCTCCATTCTCCAGAGCCTTCTCTTGATCAGTGTCCTTCTGGCTTCATTTGCCGCTAGCCAGCTGGGACTCCCTAGAAATTATTTAAACAGGACTGTTTCAGAATCTTAGAATTGCTCACTCCCAAGCCACTTCCTGTGGCTGGATTGACAATCATTAGATCTGGGACACCTTTACCTTTGCTTCACGTTATCCTATAGCTGTCGAGTAATGCGGGACAAATAATCAAAGCATCCCACATGTCCATTTTCTCATAGCTGGGTCCTCACTTCTTATTGACAATCCTTTTTGTTAACTTTGCTTGCTGCCACACACTACTTCTTACAGTGTTAGTCTCCTCAGACACATGCCTGTGTGACTGGCTAAAGACAAGCTCATGTTTTTGTCCTTCTGAAAAGAGTTGGTCCTGGAGAAGGTGAGGAGTTGGAAGATGAGGAGCCCATGATAAAAAGGAAGAGGTATATCTCTTTCTTTGAAACAGGAGGAAAGGTGAAAAGGTGGGGAGGAAATTCAGAGACATTTTGAATAAAGAACTGGAGAGAACCTGAAGCAATGACCAACTCTCAAAACTCAAGGATGTGGCAAAAGAAGCATTACAAGGAAAAATTATAGTCTTTTTGAATATACATAAATATATACTAAAAATAAGATGGGCTAAGCATTCAATTCACGAAGTTAGAAAAAGGAACAATAAAACTCAAAGAAAGTAAATGGACGAATATAATAAAGGCAAGAGGAAGAAACAATAGAAAGGAATAATAAAACCAAGCTTTTTTTTTCTGAAATGGCAAATCAAACAGAATATTTTCTGGCAAGGTTGATGAAGAAAAAGAGATGGCACAAATTAAATAATGATGGGAGTAGAAAAGGAGAAAAAAAGACTCAGGTAATGACCTAAGCAAGTGCTATAAATCCAAATTTTGAGAACTAAATTTATAATTTTTAGACAAATTTGTCAATATTGACTCAAAAAGAAAAAAGTTTGAATATTTCTATTATTTTTATTTATTTTATTTTTACTGAATATATTGGGGTGACATTGATTAATAAGATTATATATGTCTTAAGTGTACAATTCTATAACACATTATCTGTATATTATATTTTGTGTTCACCACCCAAAGTTGTCTCCTTCCATCACCATTTATCCCCCCCTTTACCCTCTTCTACTTCCCCCAACCCCTCTTCCCTCTGGTAATTACCACACTGTTATCTATAATTTTTAAATAGCAAAATAATTTATCCATATAAATACCCAGGGCATAATAATTTTTATTAATGAGCATTACCAAAGTTTCAGTAAACATAAATTTCTTACCTTATACAAGCTATATTGGAAAATAAAAGAAATTTCTCAGCCTCCCTTTAGGTATTATTATAACATTGATATCAAAACTACACAAGGAAAGTGTAAAAAATAATAACATGGAGAATAGTAGCAGTTGACATACAACAAATGTTCACAACACACTGAGGACAACTCTAAGAGCTTTACTAAGATTATTTAATTTAATATCTCAAAAAATGATAATAGTAAACTATGTGGTAGGTGGTACTGTTAATTCCACTTGAAGATAAAGTAGCATACAGAGTTTGCCCTTGTTAGGAGTCAAGAAGTGATAGAACAAGGATTCAAACCTAGAACAGTCTCCCTTCATCAATGCCTGTGGTCTTAATCATCATGCTATATTCCCTCCGTTTATGCAACTGTGATCACATATACAAATATTAAAGAATGAACACCAAATAAACAGATACAAAAAATAAATATTTGCACATCCAATCAAGCAATTTATTTTTCAAAAGCTCCCAATAAAATGTGAAACCCACCCATGATTTTAAAAATAAGAAAAACCTAGAAAACTAGAAATAGAAGGGGAACTTCCTTAGTTTGATAAGAGGCATCAACCGAAAGCATTCATATTACAGTGAGATTTTTATTTCCCATTAAGTTCAGGAAAGCAAACAGATTCCTTCATTACTATTTCTATTCAACATTGTTCTGGAGACCATATCAAGGAAAATAACTCAATAAAGAAAATTAAATGCATAAAGATTGGAAAGAAAAAACAAACTTCTGATTTTCAGACTACATTATTATATACATAGAAAATCCAAATAAATGTACCATATTAGAATCGAAAAAGATGCTTCAGAAAGAGTCCTAGGTCAAAAATCAATATAAAAAATATTGACCTCTTTTCCCATTCACAATAGCATCAAAAAGATACTCATTCAAAAAAAAAATATTGAATATCTACTATGCCCCAGATACTGAGTTATGCACTAGAATAATATGTGCAAGACTTTTATGCAGAAAATTCTTAAACGTTCCTGAAAGATATGAAAGAAGACCAAATAAACGGAGAGATATATAATGTGATAGGATTCAATATTCTATATAGAACTGCAAATTAATCTATGAATTTGGTAAAAGTGCCATTAAAACAAAAAATAATTTTGATTGGAACATGGCAATATGATTCTAAAATTAATATGAAAAAGCAACGGAACAAGACTATCTAAAAATATTTTTTAAACAGAATCAGGTGTAGGCATTTGCCCTATATCAAAGTTTATTATAAAGCGATACTAATTAAGAGAGTGAGTCCTTCATTCTAAGGTTCACCTTGAGGTGGGGTGGGGTGACTCACTTAGGGCCCAGTTCATAGGCCCTGCATGGTCTACAGGGGCTGATAGCACATCTGAATTCTCTGCGACCCTTGATGAAGAGCCCCTGTATAGAATGGAAAACACACTCGGTTCTGTGTCTGGACAATGTAAATAGCTTCTTGGCAATCGTCTATAAACTGACTATCAAATGAAAGAGTCTTTCAGGATCCCACACAGAAAAGGCAGCCTTATCAGGAAACAAAACAGAAATTGAGATTTGCCCTGGCTGGGCAGGGAAGATACTTGAGAAAGGAAGGCCAATCATGGTGACCTTGAATGGCCTTTGTTAACAGGAGGTAGTACGCTTCAGAAAGCCAGGATGAGCCACTGGCCACCAGGCAACTCAGGGCTAGAGGGCAGTGGCATTAATAACTCCATGGAAGCAGAATCAGTCTTTTCATCTTTGCCACCCCACCCTCTTCTCTCCAAATATTTGGAAGGGATCCCATTGGGATGATCCTTTCCCTGAGGCTGAGAAAGAATAGTCAGCGAGCCAGATCAGGGTGAGAACTCAGTTTATTTCCTACATGAATATTAAATGGGATTTATAACAGATGGAGTACTTGTTAATTCTTTCTATTAGTAGATCAATTCATAAGAACAAAGAAAAGGCCATCCCCAAACACACAGGGATGCCTTTAGTCCTTTCTCTTAGAGATGGCCAATTCTCAATACCCCCCCACTCTTTCCTGTCTTCCTACCTCTCCAGGGCTCAGCATCCTTCCCAGCCCTCAGTCCTCCCCCACTTCACACACACACACACACACACACACACACACAAGCACACACCACTCCACACATTTCATCCAAGGAACCCAAGCTGCACTCAGCTAAGAACTCACAGTTCCCACTGATTCCAGCAGGTATTGTAGGCATGGCATTGGGAGCCAGAATGTGACCTCTGATCTATTAGTCAGTCCTACACCATAGGAATGGAATTTGAAGTTAACAGAACGAGTCCTGTGCTCCAGCCATCTGCTCAGTGACTCCAGTCTCTTCACGTGACAAGAACAGCCCAAGCTCTCATAGGACTAGTGGTTAGTACACAAGGCCCCCACTTCTAGCCCAGACTTCCATCTTTTTATGCTGCGACATAAAAAACCTTGATCAATAGCCTCGCTCCCCCATTAGTTTACTATATGCCTGTACTTTTATTAACCTTTTGAGGTCAGCGAAACCTCCCCTAACCCACTTGGAAAAGACAGTTCAGTGTTTGGACACTGATCAGCATTACCACTGGGCTCGGGACCAAACAATGCAGGAAGCTGACCAGAGCAGGCAGCCTTCTTTCTGCTTAACAGTCCTCACTTCAGAAATATGAGGACTAATATAGGTAATGTAAGAGCCTATGCATTAACAAGAATAAGGGAAATGAAAAAAACAACAACTATTCCCTAAGGTTGTATTGACACAATTCATCCCATATCCTCACTTGAGTCCTTTCTCTACTGAGCAAAGCTGGTTTCACTCCATCAAGTCCAGCACACCAGCTTTGGTTTGCTCCCATAGAGGGGTTTCAAGGGTGACTGAGCAATACCAGAATTTGATGGGTTATTCATCCCTACATTCATACATTCAACATTTTACTGAGTGCTATAAAGCAGGTACTGTGCTAGGTCCTGAGCAATCAGGAAGGAAAAGAAACAGATAGTTGGAATGCAGTGTGTGGTCAGTGGCTGGACTGGATTTGTGTTTGTGGTGCCGGGGTTGGGTACAGAGAAAACTTCCCAGGACAGCAGTCTTTAAGCTGGGTCTTGAAAGTCAAGTGTGTAGGGTATATTGGTGCTATCTCCCCCAAGTAACAAAAACACTCCGAGATCACTTTGGCAGCACCATAAATGCAAGTTCTTGATTTGTTTTTGAAGAATTTCATTTCACTGAAGTGAAACATGTATCCAATAAAAGGTACTCCATTTCTCTGAAATTAATAAACTTCCCTGAATGTTTTGATTACTTAAAGTATTTTAACCACAAAAGTAATACATATTTTTCATAAGTACTTTGGGAAATACAGAGCAGGAAAAAGGGGGTAACATTAGTAGAAGTCTAGGTATTAGAGAAATCATTATCATTTTGGTATTTTGTTTTATTTTCTATGAATAGACTTTTGTTCTGGTTTGTTTTGTGCAACAGGGACGACATATTGTGCACATTATTTGTAATTTTTTTTACTTAACTTTCTATTCTAAGCTAGCCAAATCCTTAAATGCTCTTTGAAAACAGTACTTTTCAATATTTTTCATGCTGAAAAATATTCCTTCATATGAATGGGCCACAATTATTTGAACGATTTCACTACTAGTGGAAATTTATGTTGCATCCATTCTTTTGCTCTCCATACTTTAATAAACAAAATTCTATTTATGCATCTACTATTATTTCCTTATAATAAATTTCTAAAAGGATGATAACTGGTATAAAGGTCATGCATATTTTTAAGTTTATTGCTACATACAGTACTGCTAAATTTCTCTCCAGAAATACAAACACTGTATCTACTATACTGTGGGTACTTAATAAATATGTATTAATCAATTACTGAATAAATAAATGATTTTTTAAGATTCTCCATAATACTCTTCCCAGAAATTGCCATACTTGAACTATAGGAAACCAAATAGACTTCGTGGGAGTTAAAAAAAACACCATAATTGAGTTGGAGGAATTAGTAAACTAATAAAATTTTAATTACCTCTGAAAAGAATATCAACCAAGAATTAGTTCTAAAATTGAGTTATATATTTACTTGATAGAAAATTGGGTAGCCAAAATAATGTTGAAGAATAATTACTATCATAGGAAACTGTGTACTATGTATCAAAGCAGTCTCCAAAGTCCTAAATATGATTCCATTTTTTATCCCACTTTTGTGAAATATGTATATGTGTATAAATACATAATATATACAGGGTGTCCCAGAAAAGGTATACATGTACACACTTTGAATAATTATAAAGTCAGTGTTTATAAACATACAGTTCTTTTTCAAAATTTAAAAGTATCTACAGAAATGAATATTTCTTGTCAGTGCCGGTTTTCAAACTGATGATCATTCTGGTCCGGGCACTGCTGATAACGTGAAGCAGGGGAATCACAAACATCAAAAATCATGTTGTTTGGTATCGGTGTGCCCTCAACTCATCAACTATTGCCAGTTTTGTACCATAAACTTTATCTTTTATGTATCCCCATTAAAAAAAAATCTAGAGGCACTTTAGGATAAATTTTCTTTGTTCAAAGCTTAGTCTGGCTTCACCTATATTTCATATCAGCTAAACATGAAAATCAGCTGTTAAAGTTTGTATACATTTTTAGGATACAATATTATATTGTATACTAGAGGCCCAGTGCACGAATTCATGCATGGGTGGGGTCCCTTGGTCTGGCCTGTAATTGAGGCCTAATATTGATTGATTATCGGTAATTCTACCTTTGTGGCGTGTGTGTGTGTTTGATTATCGGTAATTCTACCTTTGTGGCGTGTGTGTGTGTGTGTGTGGTAAATGTTGTGCATTGAGCATGTATTATCTTTTTATAATTAAGGAAAAACAAATGTTTTTAAATGTTGAGTTACCATGGAACTAAGGGAATGTTTTCTGCAGCTAGAGATCTGACTTAGAGACAGTAAATAAAATGATAACAAGCAGTTCCTGCTCTTCCTCTGAGTGTATCATTCTGCTTGGCTGCCACTACAAAATACCATGGACTGAGTGGCCTAAACAACAGACATTTATGTGCTAACAGTTCTGGAGGCTGAGGTCTGAGATCAGGGTGTCAGCCTAGTCAAGTTGTAGTGGGGATTGTCTCCTTGGCTTGCATATGGCCACCCTCTCCATGTATGCTTACATAGCCTTTCTATGGGATAGAGAGAGAGAGGGAGGGAGGGAGGGAGAGAGAGAGAGAGAGAGAGATTGAGAGAGATGGAGAGGGAGAAGCTCTCTGGTGTCTCTCTAAGAGCACTAATCCCATCATGGAAGTCCAACCCTCATCTAACCCTAATTACCTCCTAAATGTCCTGCTGCACAATACAAGAACATTGGAAGTTAGGGCTTCAACATATGAATTTTGAAGGGACATAAACATTCAAAACACAGGGAATCCTCCAAAGATTAATACTGAGATAGGTTCAAGTTCACATTTTTCTAAAATAAAATATTTAAAAGGTCATTTTGCTAGATTATATAATACAGAGAAAACCAGGAACAGGACATTGTCCTGCCATCAGAGTCACAATTTTGTGGAGTAATACAAAAGAATATTACAAATCAGTGCAACAGAATTCTAACAAAAATATATGCAGCACACACTTGAGAGGAGTGGGGCAACACATTGGAGGGGCTTTTCATCTGAGAACAATCAGTAAATGTTTCTAAAAAGTGAAATTTAAGCTGAGGTTTGAAAAACAAAAGTAGAATTAGTCACATGTGTGGAAGGCTATGCCAAGTAGAAGGAACAGCTTCTCCCAGGGCATGGAGGTTTCCACTCACAAGGGATGCGACTGGAGAAGGGGTGGAGGAAAGACCCCAGTGTCTAACAGTGCCTGAATTCAGAAACCCAACAAAGACCGAATGAGCTGAACTGCTCCGAATCCGTGTGCCATGCTAGGAGTTTGGACTTTATCTCAAGGGTTATGCAAAGCACTAAATTTTAAACAGAGAGGAACAAGAAATGACTAATAATTTAGAATACCCCTATGGTAACAAAATGGAAGAAAATGGCTTAGGTATTAGTTCAAAGAATGGAAGTGAAAACCCAGTGTAGAGGTGGGCAGAAGACCTGAATAGGAACTTTGCCAAAGAAGACATAGACAGTCAATAGATATATGAAAAGATACTCAGTGTCATTAATCACCAGAGAAATGCAAATTTTAAAACCACAATGAGATATCACTTAGAATGGCTATCATCAACAAATCCACTAATGACAAGTGTTGGTGAAGATGTGGGGGAAAAGGAACCGTCATGCACTATTGGTGGGAATGCAGATTGGTGCAGCCACTATGAAAAACAGTCTGGAGGTTCCTCAAAAAACTAAAAGTGAAAGCTGCCTTATGATCCAGCAATTTCACTTTTGGGGATTTATCCAAAGAAACCCAAATTCAGAAGAATATATGCACCCCTATGTTCATTGCAACCTTTATTTATAATAGCCAAGATATGGAAGCCACCCAAATGCTCCCCAATAGACAAGTAGATAAAAAAGCTATGATACATATATACAATGAAATATTACTCAGCTATAAAAAAGAATTAAATCTTACAACTTGCAAGACAGCATGGGTGGACTTAGAGGGTATTATGCTCAGTGAAATAAGTCAGTCAGAGAAAGACAAATACCATATGATTTCACTTATTTATGGAATCTAAGAAACAGAATAAATGAACAAGTAAAACTGAAGCAGACTCATAGACACAGAAAGCAGACTGGTGGTTGCCAGAAGGAAGGGACTGGGGGACTGGCTAAAAGAGGTGAAGGGATTAAGAAGTACAAGTTGGTAGTTACAAAATAGTCACAGGAATGTAAACTACAGCATAGGGAACATAATCAATAATATTGTGATAACTATGCGTGGTGCCAGGTGGGTAATGGAAATATCAGGGGAACACTTTATAAAGTATACTAGAGGCCTGTGGCACAAAATTTGTGCACAGGTAGGTTCCCTAGGCCTGGCCGGGGAACAGGGCCAATTGGGGTCTCTGGCTGCTGGCCAGGGCCTTCCTTCATTCTGTGCTACTCTCTGGAAGTCAGCACACATCATAGCGAGCGATTGAACTCCCAGTTTCTCTGTTGATCTCCGGAGGGGACAATTTGCATATTGGGCTTTTATATATATAGATGATTATCTAACCACTTTGCTTATACCTGAAACCAATACAAAATAATACTCAACATAAAATAAAAAATAAAAAACAGTTTAGAGATTCTCCTAATAATTCAGAAGAAAAATAATGAGATCTTGAGAGAAGGCACAAATATTTATTAGGAAAATAAAGCAGGTATATATAATCAAACAGCCAACTTGGTCATAGAAAATTTCTACAGTGAAGCTATAAACTGTGTATGATTGAAACACCTAACTGACAAAAAAAGGTATCTAAGGTGACTGCATGTCCTGGTTGGTCTAGAACAGTCCTGGGTTTCATTGGTTGTCTTGGTACAATTATTAATAGCTTCCTTTTGTTTTCAAGAATGTTGCAATTTGATTGATAAATTATAATGCACCTTATAGTTACTCTCTTCTCTAGCTCCCTGAATTTCTAATCAAAGGCCCTACTTGAGACACCATTCCTTGGTGGACACCATCCTTTTTTCCCTGAATCAGTTCACCATCTTGCAACAAAAGCATGCATGGAGTGTTTCTGTGAACTAATATAAATTCAAAGTAAACATTATTACATAAAAGGGTACGGTCTTTTTTTTCAATAGTTTTATTCATTTCAAACGGACCGATCTGGCCCTCGGGCCGTAGTTTGCCCACAGCTGATCTAGGCCATACTTTTGGACACCAGAGAAGAAAGCGTTTTTTTTCTCTATAAACTCCAGATCAGCCTTTCCATATGATTGTTTGTGTCACAGTTATCTAAATCTCCCCACTTCTAGCTACAGACATTTTAAGGAGGAGGCACTTCTGTGCTGGAGCCCAACCTGTTTCCAAATTAGCAGCTTCTGCTCAAATTCCTCATTCTTCTTTAGCACTGGTTAAGTGACCTGGACTTTAAAATCCCAGCCACTTCACTGATTATATTGCCCTTCATTCTGTCATCTTGAGTCTGCTAAACCAGAATGTTAAATTCCTTTCCAGCTTTGCCATATCTTACCTGGTCATCTATTTACCCAGTCTCAAATTCCTATTGCAGATACCTCACCTTCTTCTCCACCTTGGTCAACCTGTACTGGAGAGTGTCAGTCTATCACATGCCTTCCACTCCTTCATTCAAGACTAATCAAAGTATAAAGGTAGTTGTTTATATTAAAGTGCAGTCACCATAACTCTGAGATCACATCATATCCAGTTCAGCAAAATCAATTAGCTTGGCACGAGCAGCTGTGGATTTGGATAGGTGGCGGGTGATGGACCACTGAGGCAGGTCCGTGAAAGGGTCTGCCACAGGAGCCAACTCCACCACCCTGCTCTGCAGCTGCTCTCAGGCCGACTGATATTGCCGAGTCACTTCTGCACATCATCCTCACCATACTGAGTTTTCAGACGCAACACTCATAAGTCTCTTTCATATTCCTTTATCTCTACAAATTATTTCTCAATCCTCTTTCTCAACTTCTCACATTTCCAGTTATCTCTCTGGAGAGTAGGCTTCATTCTACAACCAAGTGTCATCTTCACCCTAACCATGGGAAATGATGAGGATATATTCACCTTGCCTTAACACGAGAAAAGGAGGCAAATCCAGGGGAAAAGAGAGGCCCACAGAGAAGAAGTAAGTAATCACATGAATGAGAGGGAAGTCACCTTTATCCCATGAGACAACTTCAGATGCAAACCTGGAAAAGGGCAAGGGACAGTCCCATGAATATTTAAATATGGCTGGAATATTGCAAAGTAAAATAAAGCTGGTAATCATTGATGAACACACATGCTATTTACATTTAGTGAGCCTTTTTCTGAAGTCATAAAATGGATTTCCAATATTTACCATTAGGTTGATTTATGAATAAGTCAGAGAAATTCTCAATTAAAAGTGCAGACTCCACTGAATATATTCATAGTCCTGACTTTTCTTTACAAATCAATGTCAACGGCTGCACAAGGTTAGCACAACATTCTCTGCTCAGTTTGATATTCTAGAATGCTATCTGTGAGAACTTAACCAATTGATGAGACTATAAGGGGACTACAGATTCTAGTGGCAAATTCAACTCTTCTCCAGAAGGCCTTCTAGAGGATGCCTTTGTGTGTTTCCACTTTGAATTACTTATGTTATGTTCCCTACTATAGCTTCAGAGGTTGGTCACAGTACACACAGTGCTACAACCAGGAGAATAATCTCAGACAGTTATCTATGCCTCTCTTGCATGGATGACAACTGAAGGAGTAGAATGTCCAAGACAGTACCCACCATTATTGGCTTTATTTATCATGAATGACACGATTTTTTTCCATAGCCCCGTAGTAAGCCTATCTCCAACAACTCAGTGAACAGTGAACAGCACAGATGTAAGAAAAGAGAGCAATTTCGTTTTAAGAGACCAAGAGCCAGGTGCATATCCAAGGAAAATTCCCAGAAGGCATGATGCCAAACCAAAGTAGGAGGGAGCATGTGGTGGAGTGGTTTTGAATGAGCAGCTGATGCCCCACTATTCTCCTCTCAGTGAAAACTTTTTAAATTCCCACTTCCCTTAAGCCACATCAAGAGCCTTCCCATAATCCTCTCACCTCCATGGATTTCTGTCCTTGGAATGGAGTGCAAAGCCATAAACTTGAAGGGACTCCTCTTCTCCATAAATCATCAACTGGATGAAAAATAGGTCCTATTCGCCAGTTATCCTTCTCTCCTCGAAGGGCTCTATTTACAAGGCTTTATCATGTGAGTTATGAGGGAAAAGGCTTAGCAAAGTTGGCTGACTTCAGTAACTATCTCTTACTGTTTTATTGAAATTAAATAGAATGGGAAGGTAACACATCATCAAGAAGAAACAACAACAATCCTCTTTGTAGAGGTCTTGGTCCTACTATACAAACATTGAACCCCAAAGAATAAACAACCCTGTAAGGTTGCAGTTTATTCCAGAAGTGATTAAAAGAAAAGAACAAAGGATGTGTTGGAAACAAATAGCTCTTTCACTGTGCATAATCCAAGTGAAATTTCTATGATGAAACTGTTTGACTTCCTGCATTGCTGTTCACCTCCTTAATGCTTTATCTAGAAATAACAGCAATTCACACAATCGAGAAAGTATCCATTGTGATTTCTTAGGGAAGGTGCAGCTCTTTGTTTCTAAAATGCTC
>NW_006298049.1:893222-903193 GCF_000327345.1 Myotis davidii | reverse complement strand
GGGAAATGTTCACCTGATTATGTGATACAATTGTAAGGCATGAATCCAGCAGCAGTGATGAAATCTTAAACACAAATGTGGAACAATGGCTCAGTCCTGTGGACAAATGCAAAAGTCCTTCATGGTTTAATTAATCATGGCTCAGGAAAATGCCGTATAAGAATCACTGCTTTGTCCAAAGTTTTCCTGGGAAAAACCAACATATTTATCTTAGAAATCACAGGATCTCTAAATTGGAAGAGACCTTAGATTACAATGGAAACCTTTAATGGCAATTCTCTTTGGCAGCGCGACCACTTTACTGAGGTTTGCCTGGAATTTTTCTTATTTTAGCCCTGAAAGTCCCAAATGTTAGAAAACTCCTCAGCCTTGGGCAAACTGGGATAGTTGATTACTCTACTCTTTGGATTCATAAATCTTCTTGATGACATAACCTACAAAAGACTTAACTTTCACAGGATTCTACTCCTGATCATGAGTCAAAATCAGTGTCCCTAAACCCTACCCTTATTCTGTCTTCTGTAGCGAAGTGAATTCCCTCTTCTACCTGGTAGCCCTCTGATTGGAAGACTGCCACTCCCCACTTCATACTTTCCAGTCCAGTCTCTCTATTCTCTAGGTTAAATTTGCCCACTTCCTTCATCTGTTCCTTGAGCATTCTTGCTCCATTGGTAACCCCATTCTCTCCTCTGGACAAGCTCATCTATCAACCTCACTCAAATGATAACATCGTGAACTGAGCTCAAGCTGCCACACATTGCCTGAGCCCTTCTCCTGCCCTGGACATCACGCTCCCATGTGGACAAACTGACATTCCATTAGCTCATTTGGCCACCACTATTGAATAACAGTACAATTTATGCCAACAGAAAGCCCCAGAGAGTTTTTACACATGTTGTCCAAAGCTCTGCCATCCAGCAGTTGTGCAATTGGTCTTAAACTCACACATTGACCCCTTCGAGTGATTCCACTATTCCAGCCCAAAATTCCAGCTTTGGATCACAATTCTATCACCCAAATCATTCACTCCCCTCTAAGTTTCATGTAGTCCACAAATGTTTTCTGTACATTTTCAATGACATCTGCAGTCATTAAAGACACTGGTAGAAATGTTTATTAGATCAGGATGTAAGACCAGGTCATTAGTCAGTGCGTAGCCACTTGCTACATAAAGGCAGGTGTTCACATGGGTCCTTTATCATGAAATATTCTCTAGAGCTTTCCCTATTTCTATTTCCAGGTTTGAGGATGGATGCTGAAACATGCAAATAAATCATTAACAATACTTCCTTCATTTTCAATCAGTAAGGCCCTCTCCTTTACCTTTAGCCTACATATATCCCGTCAGGTGTTTCCAAATTTCAATCAAGCAAGTATAACAGAATTCCCACCGCAACCCTGGAGCTGAGCAGTGCTCTGTAGGCACCAAATAAATCATTAGTATGGGTCCGTGGTTGGCAAACTGCGGCTCGGCAAACTGTGGCTCACAAGCCACAAGCGGCTCTTTGGCCCCTTGAATGTGGCTCTTCCACAAAATACCAACTTCTGTGCATGGGCCACGAAGTTTCAATCGCACTGTACATGCGTGCCCGCACGTGGTATTTTGTGGTATTTTGTGGAAGAGCCACACTTAAGGGCCAAAGAGCCACATGTGGCTCATGAACCGCAGTTTTTATTGATTCATAAAGTATACAGTATAGGGTTATGTACGGAATAGCATATTGGGTAAACTGAATTATCATGTCAAGATAGCAAGCACCTTTAACTGTTATTGCCTGACCAGCTGCATTTTCGAAGAATGGTACGATGATGCCTCCAGCCCAAAATGCACAACAAACAGTAACACGTTGTGGATGCATTTGTTTCTCAACAATCACTCGTGGATTTTCTGAACCCCAAATGCAACAATTTTGTCGATTAACCAAGCCATCAAGATGAAAATGAGCCTCATTGAAATTCAGCCACATTCATACAAAACGGTCATGGAAAATTTCAACAAAAGAGTGCATATGTGCCAGCAAAACCATGGAAGCCATTTACCCAATATGCTATTCCATACATAACCCTATACTGTATTCTTTATGAATCAATAAAAAATTTACAATTTTTAATTATAAACCTGTGTCTTCTATCAAAATTACTTCTTGCATGAATTTTGGGACACCCTTTAGAAAGACACCAACTCCTGTTTACAAGAAGCTTATAGTATAGTTGAGGAGATAAATCACATCCACAAAATAAAAATAGGGACTAAATTAGCATGTGGTAAAAAGCTAAATTGGGACGTGGAGATAATTAACAAATAAGATATGGCACTAAAGGTGAGTCACTAAGATAATGCATTAAAAGGGGATGAGAAAATGGGGAGCTCAACATGGGCTGACAAGTCTCAGAAAACATTTAATTTCCATTAAACAGAGAGAACTTATAATTATATAATTTATTGAAAAGTATTATAGGAAATGGTTCTACAAATATGTGGGCTCGTCCCTTTTAAAACTGCAATAAAAGTGCCAGCTTAAGTTATGAAGCCATTTTCAGTCATTTGATTTTAGCCTTTTCAATAACCAGCACTAATAAGGCAATTAGTTTTTTTTAATGGATGTATTAAAGGTCTCCATCTTTTAGAAATGGACAGATTAGCACTTTATTAAAGACAGAGGGGTCATCCTTTACAGGAATTATACAGGACCCTTGGCAATTTTAGCAATGCAGATAAAATAGAGTTGATCTTAGCACCCACTTCAAATGTGATGTACTTTATTTCATAGATCCATTATTATGAGTATAAAGGTAGACACTGGCCTGAATACCCAAAGCCCAACATCAATTTGGCAGATCTAGCAAACATATGGCCTCTTTTCTTGTTAAAATATATTCAGCCTCTCCTTTCTGTCTGCCCTTTTAAAGAGATGGAAGATTTTTTTTTTCCAATTTATCTTTATTGTTGCCCAACTGGCATGGTTCAGTGGTTGAGCATCTTCCTGTGAACCAGGAGGTCGATTCCCAGTCAAGTCAGGGTGTATGCCTGGATTGCAGGCTCGATCCCCAGTGTGGGACATGCAGGAGGCAGCCAATCAATGAGTTTGTCTCATCATTGATGTTTCTATCTCTCTCTCTCCCTTTCCCTTCCTCTCTGATATCAATAAAAATATATTTTTAAAATTTTATCATTGTTGTTGAAAGTATCACAGATGTCCCCTTTGTTTATTTGTGTGTTTTATTCCTATTGATCCCCTCCACTTCATACCTGCCCCTCCCAGTCCTTCACCAGCCTATTGTCTGTGTCCATGGGTATGCATATGTGCATATAAGTTCCCTGGTTAATCACTCCCCTCCCACCCGCAACCCCGGCCTTCCCTCTGAAATCTGTAAGTCTGTTCCATGCTTCTGTGTCTCTGGGTCTATTTTATTCATCAGCTTATTTTATTCATTAGATTCCACATATGAGTGAGATCATGTGGTACTTACTTTTCTCTGACTGGCTTATTTCACTTAGCATAATACTCTCCAGGTCCATGAGATGGAAGGATTTTTATATTCATCGGTATAGTCATTCACTCATTCAACAGAGATTTACCAAGCACCTACTCTCTGCCTGGGACCATGTGAGATGTTGGATATTCATTAATGAGAGGAATAGTCTGTCCTCAGGAAACTGCAGTCTGGAGGGGGAACAGGCAGAGAGTGGGCTGGATGGGGAGGACTTTCTAGGTAAAAGAAACACCATGTGTTCCCTACCCTGAAGCAGGAAAGGGCTTTGAGTGTTTGAGGATACCAAAGTCCACCATGTGTCAATGAGACATGGTAAATGAAAAGGAAAGTAGCTTGAGATAAGGTTAGAGTTAGGTTATGGGCAGATCACATGGGCCATGTAGGCCCTGTTAGGGATTTTTTTTTCATTTTGTCCTAAATGTCCCTTTTTGAAAAGGGGGTACAACTTCACACAATTTCTATTTTAAGAAAGTCATTCTGGCCGAACTGGTTTGGCTCAGTGGATAGAGCGTCGCCCTGCGGACTCAAGGGTCCCAGGTTCGATTCCGGTCAAGGGCATGTACCTTGGTTGCGGGCACATCCCCACTGGGGGGCGTGCAGGAGGCAGCTGGTCATCTCTCTCATCGATGTTTCTAACCGTCTATCCCTCTCCCTTCTTCTCTGTAGAAAATCAATAAAATATATTTTAAAAAAAGAAAGTCATTTTGGCTACTGTGTGAAGAATGGATTGATGGGATTAGATAGAGATGGGAATTAAGAGGAACTGTTGCAATAGTTCAGGGAAAAGGTAAGTGATGGAGACTAGGGTGGTAGCGTCGTCATGGCATGAAGTAAATAGATTAGAAATACATGTGGAAGTAAATGCTTCAGGTATAGGTAGTGGGGTAAATGTGAGGGGTGATGGGTGTGTTGGGGAAAAGTCCCAGGCTCTGGCATGAGTAACCTCCCCATTCTGTACAGTGGGGAAGTGAGGAGGAGGAGCCAGGTTGAGAAAGAGTAGGAGCTCCCTGTTGAGACTCAGATGAGGCTGTTGAAAGGCAATTGGATACATGGGTCTGAGGCTGAGCAGAGCAGAGATCCGAATGTGCACTCAGCACTGGTGTTAGGCTTTGGGACAGGTTCTGGGGTGTGATGGCTATGGTCTCACACAACAGATGATGAGTGTAGGGTACAGGACAAGGATGGAAATGTGGGTTTGAAAAATGTGAGCAAGATAACAAGAATTCTTGGCAGCCAAGAAGAAATTTAATAAGTCTAATGATTTAAGAAAAGAACTAATTTTTGGCATCCCTTGATCCAACGTTTATACTTGCTCCTGACATGCCCCCAAATCACAGTTCAAAAAAGTGACATCTCTCCTCTGTGCCTGTCCCCATCTCTCAAGGTAGCTTCATTTTCAACTTTTACTAAATTTCATCTCCCGCCCAAAGACTACTTTTCAAAGAATGGCATCGTGTCACTTCACAAGCTTTTACTCTCCCAGCAATCTTAAGGAGAGGAATGCTTCCCAAATACCAAACTGTGACAAAGTGCTCACCAGTCCATGGCAAATGAGAAAACTGAAATCATGGCAAAAATATACAGGGATGGAAATAATACAATAAGTAATACAAGAATGAACGTTGTGCTTCACATACGCATAACTGTAAACCTACTATTGCTCACCCCTGTATATGTCAACATAAGGGCTTCTTGGAAAAGATGCCCCTCTATCCTGAAATAATGTCAGCCGTGCCTTTTTTTTACTAAATTGTCCCTCCTCTTATGACATAATGGTGATAGGAGTTATTTTTTAAAGCCTTTACTTGGCAAAAAAAAAAAAATCAAGAACAACACACACCTTTGAGAAGCCAATCGCCAGCAATCAGCTACGCACACTATCCAACTAAACAACTCCCTCCCAAACGCAGCCCCAGAAGGGCCTAGGGTTCCAGGACTCATATTTGTGCTAAATGCCATATATACATGGAGTTGTTTCCACACAGTCAGAACCACAATGTTAGGGTGCACTTTATTGGCAAAGCTGAGGCATTGTGCAAAAGGCAAATTAATAAAATAAATAAAATTAAATACAATCCTGAACTCTAATAGCTAGAAAAAGGGCCCATGTGTCTGGTCTCTTTCATACCCCTCACCAGCTTGGGATTTTGATTCAGTCCAATCAGCTACGAAAAGACTATGCTGCCACTTGGACATATTTGAATATGGCCTCAGCATGACTTGCTATAAGGAATGATTGTTAATTTTGTTAGGTGTATTAATGTCATTGTGCAAAAAAATTTTTTTTTATTTTCTAGAAATGCATACTGAAGTATTTGAGGTAAAATTTATGACATTTGGGATTGTTTTAAAATACTTTGGCAAATATAAAAAAGGTAAATATGCAGCTGTTGAACATTGTTCAATTTAGATAATGATGAAGGTACATTCATTATCCTCTTTATTTTTATGTTTATTTGAAATTTTTCACAATAAGAAGTTGCAAGGAAGGAAGGGAGGGAAGAAGGGGAAGGAACGAAGGGAGGAAAACTACCCTCCAACACCCTTATTATCATTTCATAATGACTTTAAATGAAAGGAAGTATTAATTAATTGAACAAGGAGGCCATTAGAATGAGGTGGCTCTAATGCACTGGCAGCCTAATAACCAAACAAAAAATCTAAGCCTGTAAATGCCTCAAGGTCACAAAATAAAACCTACAGACAACCAACCACAAACAGCCAACTAGGCTTTAAGTTATAGCCAATCAGTAACTTATTCACCTGGTGTTAGGTTTGATCGAGCAATTGAATTGACCCCCTCCCCCAGGAACTGGCTTTTCAGGTCATTTCACTATGGACAGTCCCTTTGCTGAGACCACATTTCACTTGTGGTGACCACATTCCATTATCTCCCCTCTGGGTATGCATAAAGAAGCCTCAGTCCACCCGCCAAAAGTCCTGTAAAAGCCAGTGACTCCAGTCACTGAGTGCTAGAACCATCCAGGCTCAGCCACCTGGTGTGGGGATGATCGAATAAACTTCTAATCCTCACCATTCTGGCCTTGTGTGCATTCCTCCTTTGGCGACCTAACACCTTGCTTCTGCCTTTTTCTCTGTAAAAGTCTCTTTCCCGAGCTTCTCTGTCTATGGAGCGCTCCTAACCACTTACAGTTTGGTGCTGCCCAACTGGAATCATTTTACTTAACTAAATTCTTAAAATTTTGAATATGCCTCAGTTCCTCTTTTAACAAAAGGAAGGTGGGTGAAGAGAAAGAAAGGGCGCACTAACTTTGGTGAATGCCTACTTTGGGTTCGTCTCTGTGATATGTGCCCTCGCACGCAGTCCCTTTGCTCCTCAGGTGGCTTTTATCACCACCATTTCCTAGAGGAGGAAAGTGAGACTCAGATCAGATCTATGCTTCCACATGGAAAATAGAAAGAAAACAAACCAGGCAACGGATGCTATGTTGGCTGCTGAGAACTTGATCTCTGAGCAGATTATAAACAAAAACAATTATGCTGATACTTAATGGGCTGTCTGTCACTCCCCAGTGACTCTGCCAGGACTGGGGTGTCCCCTTCCTCCAGGCCCTTCCGTAACTGCCACTGATGAAACAGCAGCTCCCAGTGCCCACACCCTGGCTGGACCCTGGAGTCCACAGGCTGGAAAAGAGAATTTTCATGTACTTGTCACTCAACATACACTACTCACCCCCAAAGGAAGAGATATACCTTGCATCTCCAACAGGGAGAGGAAGAAAAGATTGCTCCCTGCCCAGACAATGGGAGGCTGCCATAACTCAGCCAATAAAAAGTCACTATACTTGGAAATTCCAGTTTCCTCCAATGGATGCTTAGTTTACGGCAGCCCCTCCCATAAAATAGCTTCCTCTTCTTTGTTTCACTGGACTTCTAGGTGGTTTGCCATTAGGACACATGTTCCCAATTGCCATTCTTTGTTGTCCCCAAAGAAACTCATTTTGCTGGAGAAATAGCTGACTGTCTCTTTGTCAGAGGCCAACAGGCATGAGAAAAGGAAATATAAAGCTTCTGCCAACACATCCAGAGAAAAGCAGATGAAAACCATAAACCACGCCGATGGACTCCCAACACATGACCTAGGGCAGTGGTTGGCAAACTGCGGCTCGCAAGCCACATGCGGCTCTTTGGCCCCTTGAGTGTGGCCACGAAGTTTCAATCACACTGTACGTGCCCGCCCGCACGTGGTATTTTGTGGAAGAGCCACACTCAAGGGGCTGCAGTTTGCCGACCACTGACCTAGAGTGATGCTAAGCTGAAGGCTCTGCAGAGAGCACAGCAGCTGCCTTCGGTCTTCCCAGCACACCTTCTATGTTGCACATCCAGGCTCTCGCTCCTTAAACACCACCTTCTTCAGATTTCATCCCTGCTCCAAAACAGTCCAGGAGTCTATGCCTCAGCACACGTTGGTTGTTTGGAGGGTATGCTCAGAGCCATACCACAAAGAGTCAAATCCTGACAATTTAGTTGATGGGTGACATGGAACTAGTTCTGAACCTCTCTGTGCCTCAGTTTCCTCCTCCTCCTCTCTAAAAATGAGGGAAATCCCAGGACCGTTGATGATGAAATGAGTTAATTCAGGTAAAGCACTTAGAATATACTGACACATAGCATTTAATAATATTTGCATTATTACAATAAGCCACCCTTATTTGGTTTCACTGCATTGATCCCCAAACGCAAACAGATCCCCATGGCTCCTTAATCCTCATCTTTGCTTGATGCATCTCTCAAATATTTTCTCTGCATTGTCTCTGCAAATCCTCCCCACCTGTCACAACCCAGCTGAAGCCCTAACCTCTTCCCAAGGCCTGACTGTTGCAGTCTCCCAAATCTCCTGCTAACTTCTGCAGCATTTAACAGAATCTACCACTGCCTGAAAATTTTTAGAAAATGAGTCAGTGAGTCATGGTCTCATCAGAAGACAGGCATCACCTCAAAAAGGCAATGAAGGAGACTATTTAGGGGGGGTGCAGGGTTAAGGCAAACACAAAGGACCTGACGCACCCTGGGACTAGCAACAGGGAAAGCAATTATCCCCAAGGCCTGAGCGGGGAAGGGGAGGAAGCCATTACTGGGAACCAGTGAGAGACATAGAAGTTGTGACCTTAAAGAAGAGAAACAGCTACTGCCAAACCATGGGGAAAGTGGTTGAATAAAAAAATATCCCAACTTCTATCTCTTCCACATACCAGTCTCTCGTAGGTGCTTCCCATTGGCCAGACCCAACTGGAGGTTAAGGCCCAGGCAGCGGCCATTCTCCCAGGAGCTGCAGAGAAGGGTGGAGAAGGATTCTTAGCTGGGAGGAGCAAACGGAGATCAATGAGCATGGGCAGGATTGTACCAAGCTAATTATCACTCAATTGGGAACTGTCTTGTATGAGCCCTTCTAGTCTCTCACACGTGGGCTTCGGCAAGAGTCAGCATGGTGAAATGAAAAGGCATGGACCTTAAAATCAATCACCTGGGTTAGACTCTAAACCCTGTCTACCAGCTGTATGACCTTAAAAAAATAATTTATCCTCCCCAAACCTCAAATTCCTCAGTTGTGAGACTGGAGTAATCACACTGGCATCACCAGATAGTCATGAGAATTAAATTAGAAAAGTTCTTTCCTCTTCCCTATTTTCTAACTACTTATCTATAATAATAAAAGCATAATATGCTAATTAGACTGGACGTCCTTCCAGATGACCTTCCGGATGAAGCCACAGTGGCAGGGGCTGAGGCAGAGGCGGCCGCCTAGGTGGCGGGGGTTGAGCCCCTTGCAGGAATTTTGTGCATTGGGCCTCTTGTATATCCATAAGACTGAGGCTCTAGTTCTCATACTTCTATTTCTAAAAATGCTGAAAAATCAGTAGGAACGTGCACACTTGTTGGTGGAAGGAATGTTTCTGTGAATTCAAAGGCATTCTAGGCAACTTAGGAAATTGCATGATCTTTGCCTTAAGCTGGCTCATCTACTGAGAAAAGCAGAAAGATGCCTAAGGGCTCATACACCTTTAGAATCTTGCAAATCAAAGTGTGGTCCTGCAGCATCACCACAAGCTGGCAGCCTGTTAGAAATGTAGAGTCTCAGGCCACATAACACCCCCATCCACCCACCACAGAAATCTGAAGCTTAACAAGATCTCCAGGTGATTTGTATGCACATTTAAGTTTGAGAATTCCTGCTTTTGAAATAAAAGGAACCCCAAAGAACATCTACATTCTGATTAAACCACCTCATTTTAAAACTGAGGAAACATGTCCAAAATGATTTAAATTGTCCAAGGACACCAGGACAAGGGTTGCCCCTTGACTAATCTTGTAGGCATTCCCCACCCCCTTACTTGGAAATCAAATAAGGGTTATTGTAATAATGCAAATGTTATTAAATGCTATATATCAGTGTGTTCTAAGTGCTTTATCTGAATTAACTCCTTTCATCATCAACAGTCTTGGGACCTTCCTCA
>NW_006298049.1:871212-892682 GCF_000327345.1 Myotis davidii | reverse complement strand
TGTGAATTCCTGGTTAGGGCATATGCCAGCTTTAGGCTTGATCCCCAGTAGGGGGTGTGCAGGAGGCAGCCGATTGATGTTTCATTCTCATTATCTGTTTCTATTTCTCTATCTCTTCCCCTTTCTCTCTCTCTAAAAATCAATAAAAACATTAAAAAAGATATTCGCCACCTACCATTGGTGTACCATGTGGTACTTGATATATCAAATTTAAATAAATGCTGGGCACAATTCCTGTTCAGTAATGCCACCACCAAATGTCATGTTGATTCATCAATGTCTACTGATTCCATTAATATGGATTTACTGAGTTATATAAAACGCATGTTTGTCTAACCACAGGTTGCTGTTCCCAACTTACTTGGGAAAAAAATTCAACAAAATAAATGGGCTAGAGTGCATTAAGTCATAGACATCAAGTCATAAGCCCCTGTAAGACCTAACCCTGCATCTCTCTAACCTCATTGTGACACTCCCTCCTGTTTCCTCAGCTCAGCCATCCTGGCTAGGCCCAACACACCACTTCTTCCATGCTCATTCTTACCTCTTATTTCTGGTCTCAGGTTAAATGTTACCTGTTTAAGAAATCTTTCCCTCATACCCTACCCCAGACTAAGTATCATTTGTATGAGCTCCCACCCTTGCAAATGTCACTAATCAATTGATTGATTGATTAAATTAATCAGATAATGTTTTGTTTGGTATAAGGGTCACCTGATGCTTTGTTGAGGGAGAGAATGTCTTTGGCCACTTGACCATCTCCACCAGCCTTTCCTCACCATCTACTCTGAATAAACATAATACAAGAGGAGACCAGTCATTTTCCCCTTTCTCCCTTATCCAGATTGAAGCCCCTATCACCTCCCATGGAGAAACTTTAGAACCATTTTTCAAATTCCTCTGCTGAGTAAGAGCTCCAGGAAGGCATGGACTATGTCTCATTCACCCTGAATCCCAGCACCTAACACAGTGCTTACCTAGCACATGGTAAGCAGTCAAGTATTTGAGTGAGTGAATGAATGAATGGCTTACTGCTCCCAGATCAGTGCTTTTCCACACACCTCTCTCCCTCCTCCCACAGAGAAGAAGGCTACAGAAACTGCCTCTTTGGACACTCTCTTCTTCAGGTCTTCAGTGCACAGCCCTGGTGGATCAGGAGCTTGGAAAGGCACAGCCCCTGCCTCGGTTAAGGATTTAGCCAATATGTTTCATCCCGCTCCGTGCCCTTTCAGGAGCTAGATTTCCTTGTTTGGGGAGAACTGCTGAAATGCCGGAGGCCGCAGGACTGAGCAGCAGCTTCCCAGCTTCCAGTACTGAGGGAGCCACGGCACCAGGACCCACGTCATCCTGGCCCTGGCATCACATCTGTGAGGAAGCAGAGGCAGGCCCAGGCTGCCCTCTCAAGCCATTCTCTGGAGATAAGGAGAACACCCAGACCTGACAATCAACTCATGAAGGACAGAATGCTTATGGGCCCAGATGCCCTCTTCACCCAAGCTCTCAACGTTTGGAAAAACAAAACTCTTTATGGCCCTTTCTCAAAATCACTTGGATATATTGATTTAAAACAAATAAACATGGGACTACATCCCAGATCTACTAAATCAGAATCTCTGGGGGTGATCCAAGAAATCTGTGTTTTTTACCAAGCTCTCCAACAAATTCTGATGCTTACTAAAGGTCTGAGTCATTCCTGACTCTCAAGTCCCCTCTTTATCTAGGACTTTCAGAGGCCGCGCATCAATTTAAGCCAGGCCCGACTGGGAGGACAGAAATTCCATGGAATTTAATGAGAGTCCATCCAACCTAGCCTTTTTGCATTTTCAAATTAGAGAAAAAAGTCACCCCTGTGGCAAGTGGCCTGGACCACAGTCCCTTCAGCCCTCCCCAAGCTTAGCCTTATCACAGTCCGGGTATCTCTGGCCTGCCAGAGTGGGAAGAAAACGAAAGGATTGGGAACTGGTTTTTGTCACTTAAAGGCAAGGCACAGTTCAAAGTCCCAGATTAAACCTGGAAGGCACAGGAATGCAGTGGCTTGTGTTTGTTTATTTTGAGGAAGAGCAGGGACATTTTGGCACCCAAATCCCTAAACCAAGACAGAGTCACAAAGCCCATTCCCAGGTGTCTCATCTCTTGGGTCACCTCTGGGTTGTGCTGGGTCTAGCCCAGCCCTTTGTCAGGAGGGGCCCAGGGCCAGGTCACTGTGGAGCCCCAATGCTGCCAGTGGTTCATGGACTCTTCTGCCCTTTATAAAATGGTGACAACCAAAATCCCTCCCCCCAACACCACTAAAAAGTACATAATACCCAAGATTTTTCATATAATCTCAAGGGTGCACAGACTCCTTGGAGCCCAGACATGGACCTCTGCCCATGAGTCCCAGATTAAAAATTATCATAAACATGATGGAGAAGTAAGAACCTGAAATGTCTGGAATTTTTTTAGCCATATCTGAGGAAAATCAAAGTGGGGATGGGTTGGAATGCATAGGGAAACAAATCGCATGTATTCTTTTGAGTCGGGTTCTGTTTGTTAATAGAACTTTGCAGAAATATTGATATTTGCACTATTTAATTTTCTAGTGTTTTTATTAGGCTGAGTTAATTTTGTTATTTTAGGTGCATGAATAATTGATCACATAGAATTTCATCTGCTCATAAAATAATCATGCTTGGTAGATTTAAAGGTATAATCTTTAAGATAATTAAATATTTACTAGTCAAATTTACTTTATAACATTTCATATTTGTTGTGGGGTATGAAACTGATAGACTTTTTAGGAATTAGGTTTAATGCTTGCTATTTTATAAGAAGCAACTCCAAATGGTGAACATTTTCTTTAAATAAAAAACTATCGTTTTGCGTGTTTTTTAATCCTTTGTCCATCTCAAGATCATATGTCTGAGAGGACAGGGGACAGGCTCTTCCCCCTCCATACTTGGGACCTGTTCTATTCCTGCTCATCACAGTCATTTGGGCAAACAGTACCCACATACAGGTGCCTACTCAAGGTGCCTGGTCAACAATCTGCTAAGTCTGTGCTAAATCTCCTATGTGTAAACCCACCATCCAAGGAGGCACTGGGTCTGTTTTCCCTGTAAATGATAGTGGCTCCCTGAACCTCATAAGCCTGAATTTCTACCATTTTCCAGTGACTCTAAAACACACCTTTTCTGACGTACCACTAAGGAGGAAAAAACACTGTCCATTAGACTATGACACATGCCTCAACCATAACCCTCCACAGTCATTCAAGCCTCTCTGTGGTTTGGTGTCTCATCCTTCCAAGATAGGGTAGCAGTTTGTCATGTCCCTTGGCTGTGCTTGTGATGGCAGCCCTGTGGCGGATCTCAGTAAGTTTAGTCTACGTCAGGGATGGCTCATTTCCTCTTCGCTTCCAGAAAGCACCCAGTTGCTGCTTTGCAAAAACAATGCACTTATGTTCAATCCTCCAACCATGCATATCTGCTCCACCAGCATCTGATTAAAGTCCCGCTTCTCTGTTTCTACGCCTTTTGGCACACACGATTTTTCATTTCAATGCCAAGTCATAGTGTAATCTCTTTGAGAATCTTTTAAATGACAGTTCAACTCATATGTTAGAAGATAAAAATGTGCATTCTAGAATCAATGAAATATGGTTCTCACTCCCTAGCCTGGTGCCCCCATCTTAAAGTCTCTAGCAGATCCATAGTCATAACTAATATGAAGAGGAAAATGATTCCAACTAAAAAGAGGATAATGATAAAATCCTATATAATAAAAGCATAGTATACAAATTGTCCCCTTGACCAGAGTCTTCTGGGAGTTCGACCAGGGGGTAGGCTGGCCAGGGGGAAGGAGGGAGGCCCTGGCCAGTGGCGGCAGCAGGTGGCCAGGGTAAGAGAGGGAGGCCCTGGCACTGGCAGGCAGCTGGGGGAAGGGAGGGAGTACCCAGCCAGCAGGTGTTAGGGACCCTACCAGTGCACAAATTTCATGCACTGGGCCTCTAGTAATAATAATAATAATAATAATAATAATAATCTTTTCACTTTCCATAATATTCTAACTCATTTCCATTGCTCATTTCCATTCCAGTGAGGGACTCTAGGCTCTCTCTTCCTACTCACCTACTTAACTATATTACTTCCCTGTTCATGTTACTTTACTCTGATCTTAATAATGATACTTCACTACATCTATTTCCTCCCTTGATTTGTCTCTATTTCCCCTCTAATAACCTGGAAGTGAACTCAAGTGACCAACTCCTATTTCATCCATCAGTGCTAGTACCATGACTTAGAGTTTATGATAAAATTCCTTCCTCTCATTTTTTTATGATTCCCCATTAAGAACTTTATTGTGTAGTAGACACAGAAAGAGATTATGATTTTCAGATTATAAAAGTGGGGGGCAGAGTATGGAATATTAATGAGGAAACCAATACTAGCACTCAGCCTCCCAAACGAATATTCATCTTCTCTGATGTCAAGACCCCTGTGGGACGAGCCACCCATAAATCGAAGAAACTGTTAACTGAGATCCTGAAAAGGGTCTCTTCTCACAGGCCCACCTTCAGGAAGGAAGGGATTTATTGTGGATTCCTACAACTTGAAGTCTGCTTATATATGTTCAATGTAGTAAATACCCATTAACAGACTCTGCACAAATCACACTGGGCAAGATGCCCTTGGAGAGTCAAGGATGGAAGTCATGGTCCGGCCCTCCAGTGGCTCAAAATCTGGAGCTGTTCTCAATTTGGGGATGGGGGACAAGGCAGAGAGGCAACACTAACCCTTTTGTGAATCAGATGATATGTGTAGGCCACAGAATATTTTCCAGATCCCCATGCACACACATGGCTTTGCAAATAATTTGGTGGCATCTATAGACCCCCTGCATATTGGAGGAGTAGCTCATGTGTGTGTCCCATAACATCCAGCCCAAAACTCACATAGAAGAGCTTTTTCTCATGGTTACTCCTACCCAAGTACAAAAAGCCAAGCGAGTCAAACAGTCTCAGAAGGAAGCAATATCCTGCCCTTGTGGTTCAGGCTTTCTTGATTCGCAGCGGCTCAGTTTTGAGGCCTTCTCTCCTGGCTGGGTTGATGGTATTCTCTAGAATGCACACTATTCAGGGAAGCCAAGGCCCTCCTCGTTGGACTTTCCCACAATACCTCCTGACCCTTTACAACCCTGAGTGAGAAACTTTGGAGCCTCGTTTTACCATCTGACCCCTCAGAAAGGAGGGTTCCTCCTAAAGAGGTCGGGGACCCCACCCTGCAGGGTTATGGCTGAAGGAGTGTCTGGCATTTGCGAGTTGGCTGCTGGTTGGGGATTTTCCAGTCTTTAACTACTCTGAAAAAGCAACCGGATTTTTCATTTTAAGTCAGGATGTCAAAGTGTCACTGAATCACTGGGGACTGACATCTGGGATCAGAGCCTCATCTTGACCGGAGCCAGAGTCTCAGTATCACTTAAGGACACTGTCAACCTGGCTTCTTCCCCAGATAATCTTATGAATATGGATATGAGACTTTTATCATGGTCCCCACACCCTGCCTGAGGGAAGGAGGCAGGGTTCTCTTTCTGACCTTCAGGCCCAGAGCCACAAGGGTCTGTGGAAACTCTGAAGCTGCAGTCATTTTCCTGTGTTTGTCATTCCCTTTCTCTGGATGCTGGTGCCCCAAGGGACACTGCAGGGGAGGCTCTGATATGGCCTCATTTGGACTAGTACTACTACTCATAATAACAATAGTAATAATATGTAGTGCTTTCGGTTTAAAGGGAACGTTCACCTTGTTATTTTCACAACTGTTATCCCCATCCCCAAGATAGTCATTTAGGACCCCAGCAGAAATCAGAAGGCACATTCAAGGAGTTTAACTGGAAATTATTTAAAGAGGAAACTATTTCCAGAGAGTCCAATCAGGAAAACAGAAACTATGCCAATTGTGTTTGTTTGTTAATCCTCACCTGAGGATCTTTCTTTCCATTGCTTTTCAGAGAGACTGAAAGGGAGAAGGGATGGGGGAGGAAAGAGAGGGAAACATCAATGTGAGAGAGACACATCAACTGGCTGCCTCCTGCACTCGCCCCAACTTGGGGTGGGGGAGCAAACCTGCAACCCAAGTATGTGCCCTTGACCGGGAATCAAACTCAAGACCCTTTGATGTGTGGGCCAATGCTCTAACCACTGAGCACACCAGCCAGGGCTATGCCAATTATTTTAATTAAAGGATGCAGTTCAAAAGAATGGGAGAACTTTACAGAAAGCATCTAAAGTAGTCAAATTCATAAGGAAGGGAAGTAGAATGGTAGTTGCCAAGAGCTGAGAGAGGTGAGGCAAGAGTTTCAAGAGTACAGAGTTTGAGTTTTATAAGATGAAAACGTTCTGGAGATCTATTTCACAACAATGTGAATACACTTAACACTATTGATCTGTGCACTTAAAAATGGTTAAGATAGAGAGATGCAAATTAAAACTATAATTAGGTATCACCTTGCACTGGTCAGAATGGCAACTATCAATAAATCAACAAACAACAAAGTCTGGAGAGGATGTGGAGAAAAGGGAACCCTAGTGCGTTGTTGGTAGGAATGCAGACTGGTGCTGCCACTGTGGAAACCAGTATGGAGTTTCCTCAAAAAGTTAAAAATGGAATTTCCTTTTGACCCAGCGATCTCTCTTCTGAGAATATATCCTAAAAACCTGAAACACCAATCAGAAAGAATACGCACCCCTATGTTCATAGCAGCATTATTTATAATAGGAAGCTCTGGAAAGAGCCCAAGTGCCCATCAGTAGATGAGTGGATGAATAAGCTAAGTGATACATTAACACAATGGAATACTACGAGGTGGTGTTAAAAGAAGGATCTCTCACCCTTTGAGACAGCATGCAGGGACCGGAGACTATTATGCTAAGTGAAATAAGACAGTCAGAGAAAAACCAATGTCACATGATCTCACTTATATGTGAAATCTAAAGAACAAAATAAACTGACAAACAAAATAGGACCAGAGACATGGATAAATGGAACACACTGACAGATCTCAGAGGGGAGGAGAGTGGCGAGGACGGAAGGGAAGAGATCAACCAAAGAATGTACATGCATATATGTATAGCCCATGGACAGAGACAATAATGTGGTGAAGGCCTAGCAGGGGTGGGGCAGGGTGGAGGAAGGCAAAGGCTAGAGTGTTAGCGGGTGGGTGGGGGTGAAGGGAAGGCGAGGAATGGGGGACATCTGTAATACAGTCAACAATAAAAAAAAATAATGAAATAACTTTTAAAAATGGTGAAGATAGTAAGAAGAAAAAGGGTGGAGATCTGAATATGTGAGAGGGCTCACTGAGGTTAACAGAAAAGTAACTAAGTAATTGCACAGCGTAGGCAGCAGTCCTTGAGTCAGGGGTCAGGGGACCAAGGGAAGAGCTCGGGTTGTTATAGCCCAGAAGCTCAGAGGCTGTCTGGCTGATACCAGGTTCCTGCTGCTGCTGCTGCTGAGGGATGGGCTCTTACGAGGGGACTGGAACAGGAAGAGCATGCTGCTGCTGCTGCTGCTGCTGCTGCTGCAGAGGGATGGGCTCTTACAAGGGGACTGGAACAGGAAGAGCGAGCAAAGAGAGGACAGGTCCGCCTGCCTCCTCCAACCTTGCAGACTCCCTGCAGCACCCCGTGATGGCAGAACTGACAGGGAGCTGCCGGCAAAGAGGGATGCAATTCGCAAGGAAGTCCAGCCCAGCAGCAAACAGCAAGCACAGCCCTGGCCAGTGTGCTCAGGTGGTTGGGCCTGTCCCATGCACCGAAAGGTTGCCAGTTCAATTCCCAGGACAGAAAATACACATCCCAAGCTTAAAGTTGTCTGGGTTAAGGAAGCAGGCGCTGGGGGTAGTGGAAATATTAGGGAAGAGAAAAATAAAAAATGAACAAATATTTACATCTAAAAACATTATGCTGAATAAAAGAAATGAGACACAAAAGCATACCTCTGTATGATAGTGTTTGTATGAAAGTCTAGAAAATGCAAACTAATCTGTATTAACAAAAAGCAGACCAGCGCTTGCCTGGGGCCCAAAGTGGAGGGAGAGCTTGACTGCAGGAGGGTTTGAGGGGACTTTTCAGAGTGAAGGAAATATTCGGTATCTGAATTGTGGTATTGGTTACAAGGTGCATGCATTTGTCAAAACTGCCTGTACTTAAACGGTACCGTTTATATTGTATGCAAATTACACCTCAATAAAGTTGATTTTTAAAAATATTCATGGAATGACATAAATGGAAGATACATATCATAGAATTCCAGCTGTGATATTACCATAGATCTATACAGCCTGAACGTTCACATAAGGACTAGCAGCTGATATTGGCCCAAGGAGCCCATCAGTTTGACGCCTGCTACTTTAGAAGCAACAAACAGAAGAGACATGAGCTGAAGAAGGCTTCTGAAGACAAGGCCCACCCAATAATGCCACGCTCATTAACGATGAGTGTCACCCTTTATGGAAATGGTTGCAGACATACCTTAGCGATATTGAGGGTTCAGTCCCTGACCACTGTAACAAAGCAAGTGATAACCTTTTTGCTGGTTGTCTTGCTTTCAGTTCTAAAAAATATAACATCTATGAAGCGCAGTTAAGTGAAGAGCAATAAAACGAGGTGTGCCTACTTAAAAATATTGAAAAGAACAAGAGGAAACAAAACAAAACAAAAAACTATAGGGTGCTGATAGGTGTCACACTTTAAAAGGAAAAGAGTGTTTTGCAATGGATTATTGCATTATAACGAGGCTTAGAGGAGGAAGAGTGGCCTCGAGACCAGTGTGGTCAAATATGTTTGCGAATTTTTCTAAAAATTAGTTTCTTTATTTTTTATTTCAGCTTCTTACTTTATGAAGTAAAAATAATACTAGCCTTCAAACGCCAAGTTTTCAAGACCCCAATTGCTACTGAGAAATCATTCCAAAGACATAAGAGGAATGATGGCTCATCGGCCTTGCGAATGGTTCCGGGAATTCACAACATAATGAACTCCCTGAATTTCTGGAACTAAGTAGGGCCCATGCTCTTCACACCAGCCCAGTGGCTCTCACCCTGCCTATCCCAGAAGCATCTGTGGAACTTTCAAAAGCACAGCCCCTAGAATGACTCAGTGGGCCCAGGATGCAGCCCAGACAGCTACGTACATTCCACCCGGACTATTAGTGTTGAGGAATACTCTGCCAGGCACTCATCTTGGTATTTTTATGCAGCCTAAGCATTCCGAAACAGTCCCCTCAGAGCACACTTTTGAGCATGGAAAACGTTTCTGATACTCTTTCAGCACCATCCCTGACTCCATGGTCTCAGGATTCTAAAGAAAGACAAAGCAGCTTCCATACCCAGCTCAGACTGGGCATACCTAAGCCAGGTAAAGGAGACAGAGATTAGATGGTAGGGTCCATGTTTCCATTAAAAGGGCTTCATCTGGAATCCGATCATTTTGTATCTTCTGTGCTACTTCCTAAGTATTTTTGGTTGAGTTAGTTAACAAATAACTATTAGCGCCTTATGCAATAAAGGTACAAGGAAATGAGACAACTTCCTGACATGCTGTGACACTTCCACAAACACCCTGCCTTGAGATCTGGGCTTCTCAGGAGCAAGAAAATCAGCTCCTCATTCATGTCTTTAAAAAATCTTTATTGGCTGCCTACTATGTGCAAGCTCTGTTCTAGGTGCTGGGGACACGATGCAGAGTGAAACAGACAAGCTTCATCCATTCTTGGCTTACAGTCCAATGAGAAAAAACAAGTATAAAACAATAAAACAAAAGACAGTGTCAGTTATGATCACTGCAACAAATAAAAAATATGTTGTGGCCGAACCGGTTTGGCTCAGTGGATAGAGCGTCAGCCTGCGGACTCAAGGGTCCCAGGTTCGATTCCGATCAAGGGCATGTGCCTTGGTTGCGGGCACATCCCCAGTGGCGGGTGTGCAGGAGGCAGCTGATCGATGTTTCTCTCTCATCGATGTTTCTAACACTCTATCCCTCTCCTTTCTTCTCTGTAAAAATCAATAAAATATATTTAAAAAAATATGTTGTGTTAAAGGGTAAAGGACAGGAGGCAAGATGCAGGGAGTGGAGATGGTGGGTAGTCAGGGAAGGCCTCCTGGAGGGGGTGACATCTGAGCTAAAACTCAAGAAGACGAAACCAGCATGCAGAGAGCCCAGAAGGAAGCCCACAGAAGGAGGAATGTGACAGCTAAGATCTAGCAGGAAAAAGCAGAAGACACCCAAGAGGGACTCTGTCCAAAAGTACAGACACAGTTTAATGAAAATGGCAAGGCCATTGCAATAACCCAGGGATACCAAAGGGGAGGGGAGTCAGGAGCACTGCTGGCCTGCAGGGCAGAGGAGGGACTACCAAAAGATAAAGAAGGTCCCATTGGAGCAATGGCCTTTGGTAAAGGGATACAGCCAACCCCTGGGGACCTAGCCAGGGAGAAGCAAAGGGAATAAGTAATCTGAATAAATACCTTTTCCCTTCCTCGCTCTGATCCTCTGGTAGCGTTTCCCACTAGTCAATTCCAACAGGAAGCCAGGAGGTGAGAGTGACCATTGATGCAATACATACAGTCAGCCTACCGGGCACAGAGCAAGGTGAGAAACGGTGGAAGTTGGGTCTGGAAGGGCAAATGGAAGGCATCAGCATAAACAGTAGGTGCAAAGGCTTGAGATGGAAAAGAGCATAGCTCATTCAAGGAACAGAGGGTCACCGCGTTGAGCCTCGTGACCAGGTATAGAATGAAGGCAGAGAGGAAGACAGGCCCAGATCCTGTGGGACCTTAAATGCCATGGTGAGTTGCTAAACTTCCTTCTGAGCCCAATGAGAAGCCTTTGGAAGGCCTAGACAGGAGATATGACAGCTTCTCACACTGTGGAGGCCCGCTCTGCCTGCTGTGTGGAGTAGGCACTGTAGGAGCGTGAGGGTAGGAGCAACCAGTGAAGCAGGCTTGCAACTAACTCACCTCAGAATTTCAAATGTGCAGAGAAGTCGACTTCCACTTGGTCTAGAACTGATCTATTCTTGCCCACTAGCTCCTACCCACTATAGGGAAGCAAAAGGAGCAGGGGGGTCACCTTGGACCCCCTCAATAATTTAAAATGTTCTTTTATATAGAGCTCTGCCTCTCTGGTTAGACATGCTTAATCTTTAGATTTCGGTACCATCTCCGCCCCCCACGATGGTGTATGGAGGGAGAGAAGCATGCATGACCTTGAGGATTTGGGTGAGTCTTCAAAAGGAGGCAGGGTCCTCTGGCTCCCTGGTAATGTCCCTTATCACTGATGTCATTAGGGGCTGTAACTGAGGCTGCAGCTGGTGTATGTCTTGGTTTGTACCAGCTCTCAGCTCAGTCAGGTCCCAGTGATCCCCTGACTGGCTAGTGTCACCTCAGCTCTCACTGGCATTATAGGCCCCTCGGAGTGACTCAAAGTCCCCATCTCAATAGAGCCATGCCAGCTGTGCTGGCCCTTAACTCTCAGTTCATGCCTTGGTAGAACAAAGGAAGGCGTGAGCATACACATTACACCCCCACTCTCCCTGACCACATCTCTGCATTTATTTTTATGCGGTCACCCTCCAGGTTGGCCAGAAGGCCTCTTACAGAGCCAACAGGTGGCTCTCCCCAGGGTCCCAGGTGTGAGCCTTTAAACTTCCAGGATGACAGAGAGGAGTCTTTCTGCTCTTTGCTTCTTTCCAGGTATTTAACAGACCTCTCTCTATGGGCTGCGGGCCCAAGGGAAGATCAGAATCCCCAAATGATCATCTCCCTTCTCTGTCTTCCTTCAGTCCTCCTCCTCCAAAAATCTATTTGGGCAGAAGCACAGGCTTATCACCAGGGCCCCATCTTCTGGACTCCATCTTTATCACTAAGCATGAATGATGAAAAGTGCAAACATTCTGTATGTTATGGGAGAAATCTATAATCTAATATTGCCATCCTGATCCTTGCTATGCACATGGAAACTGAAAACATTTATAAAACCCCTTCTCTTCCCTACAAAGACTAGCTTTCAAGCCTATTGCCTTTCTGTAGAACCCTATTTTTGAATGTCAAAAGCCAAGTATTGACTCTTTGTTTTGCATTCTTTATCCCTTCTCTGAGTAGGTACATTCAGAAAAAAAAAAAAGAAAAAAAAATTTCCAAACCATTGCCATCATTACACCTGCTAGGAAGCTAACTTAATGGTCTGAGTAAGAGATAGTTTAAATTTTATCTGGTGGAAGTGGAGTAAAGAGCTGAAGAGAGAAAAGTGGGCAAGTGTAAGAAATATTTTGGAAGCAGAACTAATAGAATTACTAATGGATCAGACGGTAGGGAGTGAAGAAAATGGGGAACTAAGAATGACTCCTAAGTCAGTACTAGACAGATGGTGGTCCATTTTACTGGAATGCAGAATATTGAGCAAGAAACAGTGTTTAGGATGAAAAAGGTCAAGGATTCTAATAAATTTGAAATTCCAATTCGACATCCAAGTGGTAATGTAAAATAAGGCCACTAAGAAGGGAAGTCGGAGATGATGGTAAAAATTGGGGAGTCGGCAGCATACCGGTGGTGCCTAAACCCCAATGGCCCTTATGACGAAAGGTGAGGTCCAAGCCCGGGCTGCACCAGGGTTGGAAGCCTCTGTAGGCCAAACCATGCCAGGACAAAGAGGAAAAACCCCCCACCTGACCCAAACATACCTCCAGGCAGGCTCTCAGATTCAGGGTAACATATAAGGTCCAGGCTCAGGCACTACAAACCCATCTTGATTTTAGCAATAACGACAGAGGAGAAAGAAAATGGATATGTTAAAACTAGGGCATTTTTGTACAGGCTTTTATCCAGGGGAAATTACAAATAATTATTGGAGACCTGTTACCATGGAGATAACTCCCAGTGCAAGGGTAAGACCAACAAAACAAAAACAAAAACAAAAACAAACAAAAAACAATTCCTAATGGAATGGATCAACTTTTCAGAAGTCCCCTGAAAGGTGGGCTAACTACTCAATAGGGCCTGTGGTTTAGTTCTTGGCCATACACTCTAATATTCTTGTTGTTAGGTGGGAACAGGGATAAAATAATGCATAGGCCCCCTTACAGGAGGCAGGGTGGAGCAATGGGGGTGAAAGGACTAACACTATTTCTGAAGAAATAGCCCCACCTGCTGAAATGAAAATTTCTATCTGGCTTCCTTTATAATTATTCTTCCCATCATGAGGGAATTGAATGAAAGGATGAAATGAAGACAGATATGTAATGCGGGTTTAGGGAAACCTATGTAAATGTCACAAAAAGGAACCAACCACGAAAACAGAAAAAGGACATGACTATTCAAAGTCTGCATGTTCAAGAGAAAGAGAAAGAGGCGAGGGGAGGAGAGAATGCTTTTTCAGGAATTATTACTTAACTATAACCCTCTTGCTCCCTCTGGAGGTCAAGAGAAGAATAACATGTCTGTAAAAGAGAAATCACTGCACCTTTCTTCACTTTAAAATATGTCGGTATTAAAATAAAAGAAAAAAATAAAAGCAAGAAAACAAAATTCCTCTGGCTTTCTGACACTTCCCACATACTCTGAAATTTGAATCCAAAGAATTGAAGTGTGTTGTAAGTAAAGCCAGATCTACAGTAATTAAATTCCTATGATGGGCCTTATAAGATGAAGAAAATATTGCATTAGCCTTCATTAATCTATTTCTCCAAGTAGATCATTGTCTATTTGCAAACAGGAGTATTCTTTAGGATGGTGTTCTTCCTCATGTCAATATAAAGTCATTCTGGCCCAGCGGGTGTGGCTCAGTGGTTGAGCATTGACCTATGAACCAGGAGGTCACAGTTCTATTCCTGGTCAGGGCACATGCCAGGGTTGTGGGCTCAATTCCCAGTAGGGGGCGTGCAGGAGACCGCAGATCAATGGTTCTCTCTCACCATTGATGTTTCTATCCTCTCTCCCTCTCCCCTCCTCTCTGAAATCAGTAAAAATATATTTTAAACATAAATAAATAAAGTCATTCTGGAAGGACAATGTCTGGACTTTGTTTTAGGTTTTCTGTTTTAACAAGAATCTGGTAGTTGCCAAGAAACTTTATACTCTAGATGTAGTTGCACACAAAAGTTAAATCACCTCATAATTCTAATGGCTCGGCTCTGGCAGCAATCGCAGAATTACAATCTGTCTACCGAGGTCCAGCAGCTGAATTAAGGAAACTAGTCAAGGAGCCAAAAAGCCGGTGCTCGTGAGGCTATTCTTCAAAGTTTCAATATGGTGTTTCCAAAGTAGCACTCAGGCTCACTTTAGAATTTCAGCCTAATGGTTTTACAATAAACAGAGACTGATGATGGCATTTGGACAGAAGGAGCAATGTCTCCGAGCTGTGGGGTCAATTTGGGTAACAGTGTTTTATAAACACATAGCCAGAAGGTAAATTTCTCTGACTTTCAAGATTATTGGTACAATCATTAACTATTCTTTCAGAAGAGCAAACACCAATCTGGAACGTTATTTGTGGCCATAGGCAATGAATAGATAGTATAAGACAAATCACACCATGACTTAGTACCAAAAAAGCAATAGTGAGTATTTAAAGGTGACTCCATGCAATTGAGTATTGGATCAAAGTGGACTCTCAAAGCACTAGGGCAAAATGGACTTTTTAGTAAAAGGTGCCAGGACAACTGGACAGCCAACTGGGGGGAAAAAGATAAATTTAGATGCGTATTGCATGGCATACAAAACAATACATTCTAAATGTATCAGATTTTTAAGTGCAGAAAATAAAAACAATATAAAAACTAGAAGAAAAGAGCTGTAAATTCCTCTTCAATCTTGGTATAGCTACAAAGACTTAAAACAGAGGGGCAATAAAGGAAAAGATTGATCATCTAATCCCATAAAAATAAATATAATACACACTGCAAAGTAAACAAACAAAAAACACCATAAACAAAGGCAAAAGACAACTGAAAAACTGAGAGAAAATATTTGCAACAGATACATCTCTAATATGTAAACAGCTCTTGAAAATCAAAGGGTGCCAGGACCAAAAACCCAGCAGAAAAAGGGAAAGGAGATAGGAAGAGACAATTCACTCACAAAAATATAAAACAGCTTGTAAATAAATGGAAAAAAAGTTATAGTTAGAGAAATGAAAACAACACAGAGGTGCCATTTTTTATCGGTCAGACGGGCAAAAATTAGAGAGGATAACATTCTGCCAGCAAGGCTGTGGGGAAATACTCTTGTATATTGCATCTGGGCGTGAAAACTGATACAACTCTTCTAGAAAATTTGACAACACTTAACAAAAACTATAGATGCCCTTAACTTTTGCCCCAGCAATCCCACTTTTAGGAATCTACTCTGAAGATAAATCTCCAACAATACAAAATGAATATGTACAATGTCATTCACTGCAGCACTGTAATTACAAAATATTACAGTTGCTCAATGCCATATGTAGGAGAGGGGTTTTCACTGCAGCACTGTAATTACAAAATATTACAGATGCTCAATGCCATATGTTGGAGAGGGATAAAGTATGCTATATCTGCACAATGGATAGAAAAAAGAATGAAGATCTCTGTGAATTTATGTGGAATAATTTCTAGGTCATATTAAATTTAAAAAGCAAAATGCAAAAAAACTATCATGGTATGCTATTTTTTTGGTTAAGACAGAAGGGGATATGTATATGTACATATATACATACATTCATTTTTACAAAAAATGTCAAAAAGATAAACCACAAATTAATTAGACTGATTGCCTATAGAGTGGGAACAGGGCAGAAAAAAATGGGAACGAGAAACAGGGTGGTGATGGGGAGGGGAGGGGAGTAAAACTATTCTGAGTATACTTTAAGTAACTCTGATTCTTAAAACCATGTCATGTTTCACATACCCCCAAAATAAATAAATAATTAAGGTCAATGAGGATGTGGGGAAGGACCCCAAATGGAATAAACAGTAACAAATGAACGTAACTGTATTACAGAGGAACAATACTCACATGAGGGAGGTGGGAACGCAGGAGCTATCCTAAGAAAAGGTATTTTGACTGTCCACTGTAAATAGAAGCAAAGACAAAAAGATCTGTGCATAAATATTGTAGTCTACTCAGAAAATTTGTTTTGCACAGTGGTATAGTTAGCAATTCCGAAATCATCTTATGTGAATACTGGTTCTGAACTAATAGCTTCAGAAGGATGGGAGCTCATAGGGTATGAATAATGGGAGAAAGGTTTCTCACTATCAAAGAAAGACATTGCAAATAAGGGAGGGGCAGGGTGCTGAAATGAATCCTGTGGTACAGAACTGGAATTGGAGGTGCCAATATGAATAAATCGTTTTTAATATCTGTACAGATTGATGGCAATGAAAATAGATAAAAATGTGGGGGGGGGACGGGGGGCGGTTGAGATACATATATTTCCTAGCTGTATCCTCTGAGAGTGCCTAGAAGCAATGAGCACACCTAGCTCCAAGATTTTGGTTTCTAAACACCCTTCTCTAATAAATGATATCAAAGCTCCTTGGAGAAAGGGTAGATTCCAAGCCTAGGACAGAAAAAAATAGAAGATGCACCTAGAACATCTTCTGCTTCCAGAAAGTCATGAAGTGCTCAAAAAAATGCTAAGGCCGTGTTGCAAGGACATAGGAGCTAACTGGAAGGAGCTCCCAATGGCTAAGGTAGAAACACTTTGAGTAATAGTATCATAATGATAGTGATTGATTACACCCATGAGTCCAAACCAATAAAAATAAATCAGCATTCCAATGAACAAATGTGAAAGGAATGGTAGAAATTGAAAATCACCATTAGACAGACACCATATAGAATAACTGCTGCACAAAGAGCCATCCAAGGATGATAAAATTAGAGGGCAAAACTATTATGAGAAACAAGATATTTGTCATCTCAAAGTATCTCCCTATAAAATACTAATTACAAAGGGAAAAGTCCCTTCAATGCAGAAATTGGACATACAACATCTTAAGTGATCCAAGTGAGCATGATCGGCATCATGTACCCCTGATATGATCCACTGATGAGGGCATAACGCAACTTCTGTAGTATTCTTGCAAAAAAAATGAATAATCTCACTCTAATGAGAACACATCAGACAAATCCAAACTGAGGGATATTCTACAAAATAACTGACCAGTAGTCTCTAATACTGTCAAGGTCATGAAAGACCAAGCAAGACTGGAGAGACTACAAACACATGGCAACTAAATGCAATGTGTGATCCTGGGTTAGATCCGGGACCAAAAGAAGAATTTCTTCAACATTAGTGGGAAATTGTTGAAATTTAAATAAGATTTATAGGTTAGTTAATAGCAGAGTGTCAGCGTTAATTTTCTTATTAATATAAACATGAGAGAAAGCTGGGTAAAGGGTGTACAGGAACTCTCTATATTATTTTTGTAAGTCTTTTCTGTATGGCCTCACTTATTTCAAAATAAAAATATTTTTAAAAGATTTTTAACTGGTCCTGTGAAGTGAAAACATGTCCATGGCACAATTCTGACGGGTATTGCCTTTTTATAATTACTACATTGAAGCTCTGCAGATACTTATGTGTTCATTCTGTAGAAGAATGTTGGACACCAGGAAAAAAAAACATCAGCAGAACAATATTGTGTTTGAACATCATGAAATAAAATACAGTCTGTCTGTTTAGCAGAGTTGGGGAAATGGGAATAGTAATGTGCTATTTGTGCTTTTTCTATTTTCAGAGATATAACCATAATTTTCAAGTCAGTAAGACGTCACTAGATGCATACCATGTGCTCAGAATTGAGCTGAGACGTATTACGGTCACAAAATTCTGTTGGACACCTAGTATGCACCACTGTAAATCCTTTTGGTCACACTTCTTGGAGTTAATGCTTGCAAGGCCAGCCTTCACTAAAAGGAGACAGAAGCCAATGGATAAATACTTCCCCATTACGTTCCCCAGGCAAGCAGTTCTGAAACACCAGCGTGGCTCAGTGGTTGAGCATCGACCTATGAACCAGGAGGTCAAGGTTTGCTTCCTGGTCAGAGCACATGCCCGGGTTGTGGGCTTAAACCCCCCTGGGAGGTGTGCAGGAGGCAGCCAGTCCATGATTCTCTCTCATCACTGATGTTTCTATCTCTCTCTCCCTCTCCCTTCCTCTCTGAAATTAAAAATAAAATTTAATTTAAAAAAAGGAACAAAAGCAACACAGTTTCAGGATGCAGCTATAAATTTAAACTCAATTCTGAGTTTGTGACATCATCACCCCTATGCTTCAGTATGAAGAAAACCCCAACACAACAGTTAAATAATCTTCCACAATAAAATGTTATTATCTCTGATTTTCTCAAAGCACTAATAAAGTAATGGTAAAGAGATTTTTAAATATAAACCTGTAATACCAAAAAAACAAAACAAAACACAGGAGAGTCCTCCTGTTCCAGGTAATTAAGTGAAGTAAATAACTTCAGAAAAACTCCTGCAACAGATGCCTGAAAGTTCTGGATAAAATATTCTTTTAAGTCTTTAAAATCATGGTGTGGCATTTAAGGAGAAACTCTCCGTAGGCCAAAAATGAACCCAAAACTTGAATCAAGTGAGGTGCTCAAATAAGAGCTAACAACTATCACTGGACCTTCTGCTGACCACCAGGATATGAGATGTCTAGCTTTGTGGTTTTTACACAACAGGGACACTGGAGACAATGCCTAGGACCTAGGGTGCCAGGTCTGATGAGATGAGACCCACCAATAACTCCCTCGGAGATGTAAGATGAAGATGGGAGGAGCGAGTAAGGCAATGTGTCTGTTTTACCATAGCTCTGGGAGAAGCGAGAAGTTTCCTCTGGGAATTCCTAGCCACGGACTGGCCCTGCACACAAAATCTGTACTACCCTTGGTTGTGAAAAACTCCAAAGTGAGAATTTAGTTTAAAACACTCCCAAGTGGTTGGCAGAAATAAATATCAGTACTAGGGGACCCCAATCTGGGGAATTCAAATCTATCTCTCTAGTGACAGGGGTACCAATTTTTCTGGGACTGTTACTTAAAGAACTTTGAAAAGCCATACCACTTAGAAGCCTGCCATCCATTTGCCCCCCGTGAACAGGAAAAGTAAAATGAACAAATGGAATTCTGAAACTCATTTTGGCAAAGCTCTCAGAGACTTTCAAAGCTCACAGTCTAAGATAGTGATTTTCAACTTTTTCATCTCACGGCACACATAAAACTAATTACTAACAATTCACAGCACACTAACACTAAAAACTGTATTATATTTTTTGCCAATCTGACAAATAAATAGGTATAATTTTGACTGATTTACAAAAAAATAATAATTTTTACCTACCCTTAGGTAAATAATAATAATTACCTATCCTTTTTGCTCCAAAGTGACTTTTTAAAAAAATCAGATGCCTGTACTTGAATATAAGCATTTTTGGTACCAAAAATTAATCAATTAGTTGTCATCTTATTATGCAAAGTGACTAATGAGATGCAACTCTGTTACATGACCTATATATAGGGTTGGACAAAAGTAGATTTATACTTGTGAGTATGAGAAACACAGAGTTTATTCTTACATTATTTATTAATTATTATATTATTTTCCATATAAACAGCTATAAAATTATTTTGCCCACTCTGTATTTATGGCTCAAGACAGGACATTCACACTGATGGCTGTGCCCCAGTCATAGTCAGGTATTGCACATTTTAAAAATTCTTACAGAACACCGGTTGAAAATAGCTGGTCTGGCGAGGTGGCCCAGTTTGGAGCATTGTTCATACACCAAAAGGTTGCATTTCAATTCCTGGTCAGGGCACTACCTGGGTTGCAGATTCAATCCCTAGTTGGAGCACATAGGAGAGGCAACCGACAAATGTTTCTCTCTCATCTTTCTCATCTCTCATCTCTCTCTCTCTCTCTCTCTCTCTCTCTCTCTCTCTCTCTTCCTTCCCCTCTCTCTAAAATAAAAATAAATCAATAAATGGCCTGGCTGGTGTGGCTCAGTGTTTGAGTGTCAACCTATGAACCAGGAGGTCATGGTTCAATTCCTAGTCAGGGCACATGCCTGGCTTTTGGGCTTGATCCAGTAGGAGACATGCAGGAGGCAGCAGATCAATGATTCATCACTGATGTTTCTCTGTCTCCCTCTCCCTTTTCCCCTGAAATCAATAAAAATACATTTTTTAAATAAATAAACATCCTTAGGTGAGGACTAGAAAGAAAACCATTGGTCTGATATTCTCATTGATTTTAATGACTCCTCCAAGGCCCAACAACTCTTACCTTATGAGTAACATGCCTGTCCAGGCATCTAGGAATATTACAACTGATTCCAGACTCCACATATGTCTAGCAAGCACGTATGACCACATACTACATGAGGCTCATGTGATACACCCAGCCTTATCAACAGGTATGAGTTAACTGCCTTTCCTAAAAGATGTACAACCTAAAAAACAAAGATTTATACTTATAAACTAACATTTTCCTTTGGGAAGAGCTGCCCGATTTCCCTTAGTCCAATTTCCTTGTAATGAAATCAGGTGATTTTCTGAGTAACTAGAGTCAATCATTTTATTAGGTGACTTTTTAGATGGCAAGTAATACAAAGAAATAGCCAGAAACCTAGGATCCTCTAACATATCACATCTAGAGAAGAAGACTCCTATCTCCACCAAAACTAATACTTGGAACCTTTGTGGGCGCTAGTTTTGGTACCTGAACTTTCATAGATATGTAGTTTGGAACAGAACCAGGGAACAGATGGTGCATATTTGGAAGCTATCTCACTATATCCAATTTTATGGTAAAATACGTTATTTTTTTTTCCTTTATATTTGCCTGATTGATGGTGTTGACACTTAAATTTCATCACCTAAAATAAGACTATTCTTCACAAGTGGTCCCAAATCAAAAAAAGTATTTGACAACCTCATGGGGGTATTTTGACCCAAAACAGATGACTCACTGGCCACTAATGACTAAATTTGTAACACAAAATTGGATTTGTAACACTATTAGATCTGTAACACAAAAGTCTATTGGCTACCACCTGCAAACTGGACAGAGACTTGTTACCTCAGTCAATGGATAACTGCCTTCAAGTAGTCCATTCCATTTTGACTCACTAATTTCTGTTAGAAAAAGAAATTAAGTAACTTAATAAAAGGAGAAAAATTGGGCCTTAATTTGAATTGAAACCCTAGCCACTCATAAAGAATTCTGGATTGCTTTCTTTTCTCCTCTAGACTCTTTACTTCACTTTACAAGAGGCCTAGAAGTAGGGAGATATGAGAAAAACGGGATAGCTAGAAAAGCCGCAGCTACAGAACTCCTCATCTGATATAATGCTGGTGTCTTGAGAGAGAACATATGCCGCTTTAAGGGGGAAATGGTGTGTTTGTATCCCTGCAAACCTCTCTAGCACAAAGAAATCATAAATGAA
>NW_006298049.1:863451-871001 GCF_000327345.1 Myotis davidii | reverse complement strand
AATTTTACTGTTCCATTGTCTTCACTCACATGGCATTACAATTCTAGAAACTGCCCTGGTGGGGTAGCTCAGTTGGTTAGAGCACTGTCTCTAAATCCCAAGGTTGCAAGTTCAATCTCCAGTCAGGGCACATATAAGAAACAACCAATGAATGCATAAATAAGTGGAACAATAAATCAATGTTGTCTCTCTCTCTCTTTAAAATCAATTTTTAAAAAGAGAGAGAAAAAAATAAATGATACAATTCTAGAAAATTTGCCTAGGAAGCTAAAGTGGCAAATAACTTTATTATTCATTTCAAGAACCTCAGAAATCACTTTATTCATAAATTGAGGACTAGAGATGTATTGAGATTTGCTCAATGTCACTTAGTTAACTGGTGTAATAAATGTAAGAGAAGATATAAGACAGAATGTGACTTAATTGCCAGAGAACGGTAAAACCCCCCACATTATACTTTATGAAAAAAAATTATTGTGGGCCAGAAAGTACTTACAGGACTTGAGCTGACTCTTGAACCAACAAATGGATTGTGAGGCATGTTCATGGAATAACATCTAATTTCCTAAAGTAGTTTCAGGAATATTAGTTGGGTTGAACAGAGTAGATATGGTTAGGAGCATTTAAAATATCCAATCAAGTTATTCATTTGATCCTGTAAAAGCAGAGAAATAACTAAAGTTTAGAGAAAGTTTCAGAGGAATGCCCAGGTAGCAATATGTTGAATCTTCCCAAATATGTGAGTTGATATATCCCAATTCACAAGTAACCTCATTTCTCTGGCATGCCTTATTAAAAACACTGAAGCTAGGAAAAGTTTTATTTTTTAATTCTTAATTGCTTAAGTTATTCATCAAAGTGTATTTTGAATAATGTTTTCACTGAATTTAAAATTACTCCCTTGATTATATTTAGGTTTAAAAGAAATTTCAGATAAATCAAACCTCTATTTGATCGATTAATTGACTTCTTATACTTTTGTTTTTCGTGTTTTCATTTTTAGGACATAACCAGTCTGAGTTGTGACAGCACAATGAAAACAAGTTTAAAAGCAATGTCACACACAGCCAAAAAGGGTAAAAAGGAGGGATCCTGATATTCATGGTCAAAATACTAACATTATCACCAATTATAATTCATGGGTCAAATAGACAACATTATATGCATCTGAATGTAGAGTATTCAATTTAAAATGTTACTTTTAGAATTACAGAATTACTCAGTGAGACCATTCATTTAAATTCCATCACAAATAAATTATCCTATATAATAAAGAGCCAGTGTGCAGTCATCACGCCCTTGCGCCCTTGCACCCTCGTGCCAGGGTTGGGGAACCTGAGGCTGTGCTGGGGGACCTAAGGACATGTCCCCTGCCCAGTGCTGGGCAGGGGGACCTGAGGCTGTGCCCCCCGCCCAGTGGGGCTTGACAGGGGACCTGAGGCTGTAACCCCCACCCTGTGGGGCTTGACGGGGGTAGGGCTAGCTGGGTCTGGGTCTTGCGCAATTTCAAGGCATGTGCAGGTGGACAGGAACTTGACTCTGGGTCCCATGGCGCACCCCAGACCCTGACAGGAGGGAGATTTTCATATACATTTTACTAATATTCTTTCATCTCTGACACCTCTATTATAGAGAAAGGGCAAATAGAATATTAAAATATTTCCTCCAATTAATTCCCTTTTAATGTGCACGAATTTTGTGCACCAGACCACTAGTCCTATATAATAAAAGCCTAGGTGGTGTGATGCCCTCACACAATGTCATCATAAGATGGCTGCCACAAGATGGCTGCCCTCACATCATCACAAGATGGCCACCACAAGATGGCCAGCGTATGCAAATTAGCCGCCATATTTGTTGGTGGTTAATTTGCATACCACGCTGATTAGCCAATGGGAGGTGTAGCAAAGGTACAGTCAATTCTGAAACGTATCCTTTAACACATTGTTTGCGGGTAGTTTTTATCATGCACTAACAGGTGGCACCGGCCATTTTTGCTAATTTTTTGTGCAAATGGCAACATTCAGGAAAATTACGATAACTTTAGTTTATGTATTTATACGTTACCCGCATTCTACCTCTAGTCTATAAAAAACGTATTAATACGTGTCCTGCGCTCTACTATGCTGGTAGAACGTATAAATACGTAAAACATATAAATATGCTTCCCGCATACAATGTGTTAATAAAAGATTCACATCAGAATTAATCTGCTTTATTAATCATACCTCAGTAAAGATGTGGAAAAATTAAATAATGAAAAGAATTCTACCTTAAACTATGAATTAGAATATCCTAAATAACCCTAAAATGAATTAAAATGTTCAAAATGTTCACTTCATTATAACATAACTAAGTCCACAAATAGGCCTTCTTTACACTGAGCTGAATAAGGAGACAACTGACTTGAGAGAAATTTGTTTTCAAAAACATCACTTACTGTAATAATCTTGATTCTTTATGCAGAATCACATGACTTCAAATATTATTTTCTGATGTTTCTGAATAGTATTTGTTCCAATATTCTGATGACTGAAATCTTAAGTATTAAAATTTACATTCTAATGTAACATATAGATTGAGGAATGTTCAGTTTCATACTGAAACCCCCCCCCCCCATAAGATTTGAAATCAGAACTGGACTCATATTGTACCTATTTCTGCTATAGCTCTGAGCCTGTTTGTCTGAAAGATGTATAATACTTACCTATCATACATTGTAGTTGAGACTAAATGAATTATTACAGAAACTTAGAATAACTCCAATAGCTAATCAGAGAATGGTAGCTATTACAGGCAGTCCTCGTGTTACATCGGAGATCCGTTCCTACAGAGCAATGTAACTCGATTTTCACCGCAAGTCAGAACCCACCTACATAAGCACCTACGTCACTCACATGGAGCACATACACAGCAGTAATGAAGTGAAACAGTAAAAATAATTTAAAAGAAAGGTAAAAATTCCTGACCTTTACTTGTGGTAAATAATAAAAAACATAAAGCACATATGTACATATGTCGAAATGACTGAACTTTTTTTAAATAAATACTGTAAATGGGAGATGGCAACGTAACCACGAAATGACATACATCGAGTCCAATGTAACCTGAGGACTGCCTGTATATATACATGGAAATCATCACTGAAACTTTTGTCAGTTTTTCTGATTAATTATTTAGATAGTATGTGGTAGAACACTATATTGTCCATTGGAGTGATCAGATTTTATAAGATAGAGCTGGATGACTATTGGGTGATTGGAGCCAAGGGAGGGGAGAGCAGCAGAGTTCTCCAGTATGCTGGTACTGCACCTTATTCTTTCCTAAGTGATCTGTAGCTAATATGCCATGATTAGCTCCCTTAAACCAATAATGCAGCCCTAGCCCAAGGCTCAGTGGGTAGAGCATCAGCCTACAGAGTGAGGGGTCCTGAGTTCAATTCTGGTCAAGGGTACATACCTCGATTGCAGACTCCCAGCCCTGTGGGGGCATGGGCCCTTATCGGGGGCATGTAGAAGGCAACCAATCAATGTGTCTCTCTCACATCGGTGTTTCTCTCTGTCTCTCCCTCTCCTTTCCACTCTAAAAGTCAATGGAAAAAATATCCTCAGGTGAGGGTTACAAAAAAAGAAGAAAAAAAAACAAAACAATAATGCAGCTAAAATGGGGAGACAAAAAATAATTCCAAAATAAAAGACAAGAAGGAATCTTTAGCCGAAACCGGTTTGGCTCAGTGGATAGAGTGTCGGCCTGCGGACTGAAAGGTCCCAGGTTCGATTCCGGTCAAGGGCATGTACCTGGGTTGCGGGCACGTCCCCACTAGGGGATGTGCAGGAGACAGCTGATCAATGTTTCTCTCTCATCAATGTTTCTAACTCTCTATCTCTCTCCCTTCCTCTCTGTGGAAAATCAATAAAATATATTAAAAAAGAAGAAGAAGGAATCTTTAGAAAAATAACTAAATGAAATGGAGGCAAGCAATCTATCAGACATAGAGTTCAAAGTAATGGTTATAAAGATGCTTAAGGATCTCAGTACAAATTACAAGGGACTCAGTGGGAACTACAATAGCATGAAAAAGAAAATAGAAACCATGAACAAGAATCAGACAGAAATAAAGAATAATATATCTGACTTCAAGAACACACTGGAAGAAAGTAAAAGTAGATTGGATGAAGCAGAGGGTCAAATCAGTATTTTAGAAGACAAGGTAGAAATAAATACCCAATTAGAGCAGCAAATAGAAAAAGGAATTAAAAAGAAGAAAGATAGCTTAAGGGAACTCTAGAACAACATGAAACGTAACAACATCTGCATCATAGGAATACCAGAAAGGGAAAAATGTGAGCAAAGAACAGAGACCCTGTTTGAAGAAATAATGACAAAAAAATTTCCCAACCTGATGAAGGGAAAAGTCACACATATTCAGGAGGCACAGAGAGTCCTAATCAAGATGAACCCAAAGAGACAGAACCTAGACACAGAATTAAAATGGTAAACATTATAGACAAGGAAAGAATCTTAAAGGCAACAAGAGAGACAGAAAATTACTTACAAAGGAATTCCCATTAGAATGTCAGATGACTTCTCAATAGAACCAGAAGAGAGCAGCACAAAGTATTCAAAGTAATGAAAAGGAAGGGCCTAAATCCAAGATTACTGTATCCAGCGAGGCTATCATTTAAAATTGAAGGTGAAATATAAAGCTTTCCAGACAAAAAAGAGGTTAAAGGAGTACATTACCACTAAACCGGCAATGCAAGAAATGTTAAAGGGACTGCTTTAAGGAGAAGAAGAAAAGGAGAGAGAGAGAGGATCACAGGCATAAAGAAAATAAAAATGGCAATAAATAAATACCTAGAAATAATAATCTTAAATTATAAATGGATTAAATGCTCCATTGAAAAAACATAGGGTGATTGAATGGATAAGAAAACATGACCCATATATATGCTGTCTATAAGAGACCTACCACAGAACAAAAGATATACACAGACTGAGAATGAAGACATGGAAAAAATATTCCATGCAAATGGAAAGAAAAAAAAAAGCTAGTGTAGCAATATTCCTCTCTGACAAAATAGACTTCAAAACAAAGGCCATAACAAGAGACAAAGAAGGCCACTACATAATACTAAAGGGAATGATTGAACAAGAAAATATAAACCTTGTAAACATATATGCAGCCAATACAGGAACACCCAAATATATTTAAAAAACACACCTCTTGATGGACTTTAAGGGAGAGATTGACAGTAATAGAGCCATGACAGGGGACTTAAACAACCAACTGATGTCACTGGATAGATCTTTCAGACAAAAATCAATAACGAAACAGAGGCCTTAAAATGACACACTAGATCAGATGGATATAATAATTACAGAACATTTCGCCCCAAGACAACAAAATATACATTCTTCTCAAGTGCACATGGAACATTCTCAAAGATAGACCACATGTTAGGACACAAAAAAAGTCTATGAAAATTCAAGAAGATTGATATCATACCAAGCATCTTCTTGAATCACCATGGCATGAAGTTAGAAATCAAATACAATAAAAAAAAATTAGAAGAACACTCAAATACATGGAGGCTAAATAGCATGTGATGAAACAATTAATGGGTTACCAATGAGATCAAGCAAGAAATTAAAAACTTCCTGGAAACAAATAAAAATGAACACACAACCACTCAAAATCTATGGGACACAAGAAAAGCAATCCTGAGAGGGAAGTGGATAGCATTAAAGGCCTACCTCAAGAAACAAGAAAAAGCACTAATAAACTATCTAACCATACAACTAAATGAATTAGAAAAAAAAACAGCAAGAAAAGCCCAGAGGAAGTAGAAGGACGGAAATAATAAAGATCAGAACAGAAATAAATGACAGTACAAAAAACAGTACAAAAGATCAATAAACCCAAGAGTTGGTTCTTTGAAAAGATAAATAAGATTGATTAACCCTTAGCCAGACTCATCAAGAAATACAGAGAGAAGACAGAAAATAAATAAAATCAGAAATAAAAGAGGCAATATAACAACAGATACCACAGAAATACAAAGGATTGTAAGCATATACTATGAACAACTATATGCCAACAAACTGGAAAACCTGGGAGAAATAGACAAATCCCTAGAAATGTACAACTTCCAAACTCAATCAGGAAGAATCAGAAAACCTGAATAGGCCAAAAACTGATGAAATTGAAGCAGTAGTTTAAAAACTCACAATAAAAGTCCTGGACCGCATGAATTTATAGGAGAATTTTACCGAACATTCAAAGAAGAACTAATACTTATACTCCTTAAACTATTCTAAATATTCCAACAGGAAGGAATAATTCCAAGCTCTTTCTATGAGGCCAACATTATCCTAATTCCAAAACCAGATAAAGATTCTACAAAGAGCCGAAACCGGTTTGGCTCGGTGGATAGAGTGTCGGCCTGTGGACTGGGAGGTCCCGGGTTCGATTCCGGTCAGGGGCATGTGCCTTGGTTGCGGGCGCATCCCCAGTGGGGAGTGTGCAGGAGGCGGCTGGTCGATGTTTCTCTCTCATCGATGTTTCTAGCTCTCTATCTCTCTCCTTTCCTCTCTGTAAAAACTCAATAAAATATTTTTTTTTTTAAAAAAAGATTCTACAAAGAAAGAGAATTAAAGGCCAATATCCCTGATGAACACAGATGCTAAAATCCTCAACGAAATATTAGCAAATCAGATCCAGAAACATACTGAAAAGATGATATACCATGACCAAGTGGTATTTATTCTGGGGATGCAAGTCTGGTACAATATTTGCAAATCAATAAATGTGATACATCACATAAACAAAAGTGAAGGATAAAAATCACATGATCATATCAATAGATACAGAAAAAGCATTCAACAAAATTCAGCACCCTTTTTTGACAAAACCTCTCAGTAAAGGGAGAATAGAGAGAGCATACCTCAATATAATAAAGGCCATATATGACAAACCTATGGCCAATATCAAATTAAATGGGCAAAAACTAAGTGTTTCCCTCAACAGGAACAAGACAAGGATGTCCACTTTCACCACTCTTGATGTCCACTTTCAACATCATACTGGAAGTCCTAGCCACAGCAATCAGACAAGAAGAGATAAAAGGCATCCAAATTGAAAATGAGGAAGTAATGCTGTCATTATTTACAGATGACGTGATATTGTACAAAGAAAGACTCTATCAAGAAACTACTAGACTTTAAAAATGAATTCAGCAAGGTAGCAGGATATAAAATCAACATCCTGAAATCGATGGCATTTTTATACACCAATAATCAACTCTCAGAAAGAGAAACTAAAAAAGCAATCTCATTTACCATTTTAACAACAACAAAATAAGATACCTAGGTATAAACTTAATCAAGGAGGTAAAAGGCATGTATTTGGAAAACTATAGGACATTGGAAAAAGAAATAGAGAAAGATTCAAACAAGGAAGCATACACCTTGTTCATGGATTGGAAGAATTAAGATCATTAAAATGTCCATATTACCCAAAGCAATCTTTAGATTCAAAGAAATCCCTA
>NW_006298049.1:856584-863391 GCF_000327345.1 Myotis davidii | reverse complement strand
GATACATGCAAAAAAAAAATGAAACTAGACCACCAACTTACACGATACACAAAAATAAACTCAAAATGGATAAAAGACTTAAATGTAAGCCAGGAAACCATAAAAATTCTAGAAGAAAACATAGGCAGTAAAATCTCAGACATTTCACATAGCACAGTTTTTGCCAATACACCTCCTAGGCCAAGAGAAATAAAAGAAAAAATAAATAAATGGGACTACATCAAAATAAAAGGCATCTGCACAGTAAAAGAAACCATCAAAATGAAAAGGTAACCCAATGTATGGGAGAACATATTTGCCAATGATACATCTAATAAGAGGTTAATCTCCAAAATATATAAAGTACTTATACAGCTCAACCAAAGGAAGACAATTCATGCAATTAAAAAATGGGCAGAGGCCCCAAATAGGCACTTCTCCAAAGAGAACATACAAATGATTAAGAGACATATGAAAAAATGCTCAGTCACTAATCATCAAAGAAATGCCAATTAAAACCACAATGAGATACCACCTCACACCTGTCACAATGGCTATCATCAATGAATCAACAAACAACAAGTGCTGACGGGGATGAGGAGAAAAAGGAACACTAGTTCACTGCTGATGGGAATGCAGATTAATGCAACCACTATGGGAAACAGTATGGATTTGACAACAGCCCAAGTATCCATCAGTAGACGAATGGATAAAAAGCTGTGGGACATTTACGTGATGGAATACTATGCATCTGTAAAAAAGCAGGATCCTTTGGGACAGCATGGATGGACCTAAGGACTATTATGCTAAGTGAAATAAGCCAATCCAAGAAAGACAAATATCACATGATCTCACATATTTGTGGAATCTAATGAACAAAATGAATTGACCAACAAAATAAGACCCAAAGTATGGAAACATGTAACAGACTGACTGACATACCTCGATGTGGGAGTGGGGGAATGAGGAGAGAGAAACCAAAGAACTTATATACTAGAGGCCCGGTGCACCTATTTATGTACGGGGTGGGGAGAGGGTCCCCTCAGCCTGGCGTGTGCCCTCTTGCAATCCGGGAACCCTCAGGGGATGTAGCAGTGCTCCAAGCAGCAGGTGGCCATGGAGGAGCCCAAGCTGGGGCCAAGCACCATGCTACTTGTGCTCATTCTGGCCTGCTGTGCCTGCCACCGCTGCTCGGTAGTGCTGCAGCAGAGTCAGGAGCGACTCCAGGCACTGCAGCTGCGCTCGCCAGTCATGAGCCTGGCTTCTGGCTGAGCGGTGCTCCCCCTGTGGGAGTGCACTGACCACCAGGGAGCAGTTTCTGCATTGAGTGTCTGCCCCCTGGTGGTCAGTGCGTGTCATAGTGACTGGTCGAGTGGTTATAATGGTCACTTAGGCTTTTATATATATAGACTAGTAGCCCAGTGCACAAAATTCATGCACATTAAAAGAGAATTGATTGCCCTAACTGGTTTGGCTCAGTGGATAGAGCATCGGCCTGTGGACTCAAGGGTCCCAGGTTCGATTCTGGTCAAGGGCATGTACGTTGGTTGCGAGCACATACCAGTAGGGGTTGTGCAGGAGGCACTGATCAATGTTTCTCTCTCATCGATGTTTCTAACTCTCTATCCCTCTCCCTTCCTCTCTGTAAAAAAGTCAATAAAATATATTTTTTTTAAAAAGGGAATTAATTAGCAGAGATATTTTAATATTGCTATTTGCCCTTTCTCTACAAAAACATGATATGGAAACAACAAAAACATGATGTAAAAACAAGTGATGCAAGCAATGACTGATAAAGTGATTATACTTATTCTAATATCTCCCTGTACACATTAAGAGTGAAAACACTTTCAGAGTGCTTGACTAATTTCTCTTGTGATGTACTTAGAACTTTAACTATAACATCACATGCTCTTCAAACTCGAGAGAAAGCAGCATATAACTGACCATGTGCAAAAACGGGTTCAGGTAGGAATATGCCTACTTTGTCTAAAGTTTGTCCTTGTGATTTATTAATAGTCATCACAAATGCTGGCATCGTGGGAAATCATCATTGAAATCAATTTAAATGGGAGGCCAGTGTCAGATGGGGACAAATTAATTCTTGGAATCAGAACAGCCTCTCCTGCAGATCCTGTTAATACTTCAGCTTTGATGTTAGGACATCTTTTGATAATAAATCTGGTACCATTACAAAGACCCCATTTACTATTGAGGTTTCTCAATAGCATGATGATTGCACCCACTTTCAATTTTAATTTATGACATGGCATTCCCAAAGGAGTAATACTATTCAGAAATTCGATGGGGAAATTTTCCTTTGTTTCTTTGTTATGGGATGGGGCCATAACCTAAGTAACAAAGAAACAGAATTAAAACTTTATTGTGGGGAGCTGCTAGTGTTTTGGACAGGTTCAAGCCTTGGACTGATGAGAGGGCACAGTGCCACGTGCAGGTCCCAGCTTGGAGGGCAGGGCCCTCCCAGCACAATTATAGCCAACAGCTATAGTTGTAAGCTTGAACCTATGGTCCAAACACGTGGCCCCACGTGCCTGAGTGATGTAGGCTTGATAGAGTTCAGGTGCATGTAGTTGAGTAGGACTGAAACCCAGGAGAATGTTGTAAACATCTTGGTCACAGCCTTACTTTGCCTCGTGGCATCTGCTATAAAATAAAGGCATGGCTGTGGGTGTGGTCGCTGTCTCTCAGAGAAGCAGTGTCTTGCCGAGACCCGGCTTTCATTCTCTTGTCTGTCATTTCTAAGCCTTTCAGCCGCCCCCACTTAGGTTCACCCCTGGCCGTGCTGGAGTGCAGCACACTTTAAAAAGATCTGCCTCCACACTCCCAGGGTGGGTTCCTGCCTCAAACCCTGCCCTTACAGGAAACAGCTCCGGGAAACAGCTGGGGTAGGGCGCAGCTGTTGCCAAGACAACCCCTGTAGGACTGACTTCCTTCTGCTTGGTCGCGGTTTTGGTCGTGATGAACACCACCCAGAGTTTTTATATAAGTAGATATGCATAGCCTATGGACAGGGACAATAGGGTGGTGAAGACCTTGTGGGGTGATAAATAGGGGCTGGGTGGAAGGAAGTAAAGGGGGGGGGAATGGGAGACATCTGTAAGACTGTCAACAATTTATCCTATATAATAAAACTCTAACATGCAAATTAACCGAACAGTGGAATGACCAGTTGCTATGATGCACACTGACCACCAGGAGGAAGACACTCAACATAAAAGTTGCCCCCTGGTGGTCAGTGCACTCCCACAGAGGGAGTGCCATTCAGCCAGAAGCCAGGCTCATGGATGGTGAGTGGAGCGGTGATAGCAGGAGCCTCTCCCACCTCCGCAGCAGCGCTAAGGACCCTTAGGAGAGGGCCTAAGTCGGCAGGCAGACATCCCCCGAGGGGTCTCACTCTGCGAGAGGGCACAGGCCAGGCTGAGGGACCTCCCCCTGTGCACGAATGTCTAGTATATATAATAAATAAACCAACAATGGAAACAAAAAGAGTCTGCTAAAGGTAAAATGATCCCACATCATTTCTGTGAGCCTCTAACAAAACTGATTATGTAGATGTCTACAGTGAGTGCTTAGAACTGTAAGATGATTTTCTGAAATATCAAGTCTCTACCAATTCAGCCTTTTAATTTTCTGTATATATATTTTCTAATTACTTAAAAACTTGAAATTTTGTTAATTTTATGTATACTAGAAAATAGAATGCTTTATTAATGAGAACTATTTTCCTCTAGCATTTGTTCAGGTAACAGAAAAAGATGTGTATGCTTACATGTATCAAGTACATAGTGACACAACTATTCATTTAAACACTGTTAAATACAAATTAAGCATTTCTAAACATGCAGCTAGAAATCACACGTCTTTAGCTTTAGTGAAGTCTTAGAAAAGTTTATTTTGTGCTTAGAATATTATTCTAAAGCATCACAAAATTACTACACATCCAAACTCTTCAGTGGTAGAATACTTAATATTCTACAGGAGAGGCATTTAAAGATAACTGTTGTACATTATGAAACTGTAAGTCTAATGAACCAACACAGAGGAAGAAACTAGATGAGAGGGGACATTACAGAAATCATCTATTAGATAATAGACAGGTGATTCATTCTGAATACTTAGTTTTTCCCCTTCTCAGAGCCAATACAGTTCTCTATTGCCACCCCATACTAACCTCATTTTTGCTGTGTTCTAACTCTTTAAAGAGTAAAAATATATTAAATGTCCCATCCTGATGATTCCCACCTATGAAATAACACACAATACAAAGTATAGAATACAAAAGTATGTCTTCTCAAACACATAAAAAAACATTTTAAAACAATACGACTTTGCAAAATCATTTAAGAATTTTCTGTATGTGAGGACAAATGTATACTGAAAACTAATACTATAAAAGATGCTGTTTCCTTAGTACAGTGATGGCGAACCTTTTGAGCTTGGCGTGTCAGCATTTTGAAAAACCCTAACTTAACTCTGGTGCCGTGTCACATATAGAAATTTTTTGATATTTGCAACCATAGTAAAACAAAGACTTATATTTTTGATATTTATTTTATATATTTAAATGCCATTTAACAAGAAAAATCAACCAAAAAAATGAGTTCGCGTGTCACCTCTGACACACGTGTTATAGGTTCGCCATCACTGCCTTAGTAGAATGCTAACTTTATATCAGATTAAGCTTCTATAAACTTTTAAAATGTAAAATAGCTTTTCCACATCAAATGAAAATCAGGAATGTTCACCTTCACATTAAAAAAAAGTCCAAGTACAAGTTCAACAAGAATGATTTAAAAATCTAATCAGTGGCCAAAATGTTATATCAGTAGGCAGCTCTTTAATTTTTAAAAAATATATTTTTATTGATTTCAGAGACGGAGAGAGAGAAATATCAATGATAAGATTCACTGACCACCTGCCTCCTGCATGCCCCAACTGGGGACTGAATATGCAACTCAGAAATGTGCCCTGACCTGGAATCAAACCGTGACCTCCTGGTTCATAAATCAATGCTCAATCCCTGAGCCACAGTGGCTGGGCCAACTCTTCAACTGTAAACAGCCCTCAGTAAACTTGTTTGCAACAACAAAATAAAATACTATTTATTAAAACATGAAAAATATTTCCAGAATAACTATCCAATTTGGAAAATGAAAAATGTAACCCATGTCATGGTAAAAAAAAGACACTGATCACAGGAACAAAAACAGCAACCAACCTTATAGGAATCAAGACAACACCACGGACTTATGAAAACTTCCTAAATCAGTAGCATATCGATGTGTAAAAAACTATAATTAAGGTAGTTTTTATTAGTTGTGCAATCTAAAAATACAAGGAAATTTTGAATTATATCTCTAAAAGGACCAGAGTTGTCACTGAAATACTATTTTTTGAGATAGTGAACAAAGTTCCCATTTATGGGAAATATGGTGTGTGTTTTTTCACAGTGAAACAGAAAAACTTTATAAAATGAGAAATCTTTTTCTGTAATCTCCTTAAATACCTCAATAATGCAATAATTGGGAAGTGTAAGTTTTTAACTCAGAAAAATTTTATTATGAAAGGTTATTATTAAACAAAAATACACAAATCTTATTGCTTGGCACCAGGTTCTTCAAAATATTAAAAAACTGTTTAAACCACCATACTATTGTTATATCCTATTTCAAACTTTTTACACAGTGCTATCTTTTGTTTTGTGAAGGCAGACCTTTCAATCTAATGACAATATAGACTGAATCCTCCAGTGTACAAAGTTACAGTTCACTTCAAACCAAAAGAAATGATTCATCTGTTTATGTCCAAATCATATTGATAGTCATAAAAATTAACTAGGATTTATCTGTGGCCAATGAAGGGCCCACAGAGCGTTGTCTTATGGCACTCTGCGTAAAGTCTTTGTTTGTTCCTTCTTTCCCTTCAGCTTCTTCTTCTGAAACATCTTCGTCATCAGCTTCGTGTTCCTCCTCCACTTTTCTCAAAGGTTGAGAAGATTCTGATAATAATTTTTCTTCAAGATAAAGACCAAAAAATGTTTTTTGTTGATGTATTAGATTTACATTAGTGTAAAATCAAGACACGATTCATATACCATAAACTGTTTTGGCATTTATTTATCAATCATAAGTTTGATTTCCAAAAGGAAACAGTTATCTTCAATAAGAGGTAGCATAAAAATAAAAGTTGGTTTGCAAGATCCATTTTAATTACCAAATTCACTATTATTACCTATTTATAAATTGAAATTAATGAATCAGAATTAACACTGTAAATATGGATGTTTTAAGAAAATATACTATATCAAATATAACTATCTTATATTAATTTGCTATTAAATCTTTTAAGTAATAAGTACACTGAAACAACTTCAGCACTACCCTTGTTTCAGTTCTCAAGTGAACAGCAATCAAGCATTTACAGTTGAAGGTTATATTCCTACCCATTTTTTAATGTGTTTTCATAAATGTGATCCTCTCTATATACCACATGTACTTTTATAAAGGTACTAGAGGCCCAGTACATGAAATTTGTGCACGGGTAGGGTCCCCAGCGGCTGTCAGCCAGGGCCTCCCTTCATTCTGCGTCACCCCCTGGTGGTCAGCGCACATCATAGTGAGTGATAGAACTCCCAGTCAAACTCCCAAGGGGACACTGCATATTAGGCATATATATACACATACATATATACACATACATACATAGGGTTACTAAGACAAGGTACAGCCCATTCATTTCTCGCAAAGACAGGTAGCCTAGATTTGAGCGTTGAAGCTTAACGGGCACAACACCCAGAGGGCTGGGTGT
>NW_006298049.1:854143-856526 GCF_000327345.1 Myotis davidii | reverse complement strand
TGCCCCCAGCCCTCAGGCCCTGACCAGCAGTGGTGGTGAGGGGTGGGGCTGGCGAGCAGGTGGTGTGCCACCAGTCACCCCCAAGAGAGAGGCAACCAGCAGTGGTGGTGGGGGGGGGGGGGGCGCGGCTGGGCTGATGAGCAGGTGGTGCCAGGCCAGTCAAGGTGGGTGCCAGTGGGGGGTCCCGGTCGTCCCACAGATCAGCCCTGATAGCCGGCCAGGCCTAGGGACCCTACCCATACACGAATTTCGTGCACCAGGCCTCTAGTATAATTATAAACAATAAAATGTGCTAATTTTAATTTTTAAATATATACATATATACTCTTTTTACTTTTTTTAATAAGGCCAGTTGCTAGTTAGCTTAAACTTAGAACACACCATGTTAAAATGACATCAAAATACAGAATTGGGTCAATGAGCTTTACTCTCTTCAGTGTTCCTAGACTGCCCCTAATCCTGAGCAATCAATCCAGAATGGAGGGGGAAAAATACAGGAACAGAGCGTAAATCAGAAAACTATGGGGAGAAATTACCACAAAGTGGACAATCTGTTCCTTTGTCTGTCTGGTATCCCTCTTCCTGTTTGGTCAATAGCCTCTTCCCTATACCGTATCTCTTGTAGTTATAGTGAGCACTGCAGTTTACAGCAGTGGTACTCCACCAGGGGTGATTTTGCCCCAGGAAAAATTTGGCAATGTCTGGAGATATTTTTGATTGTCAAATTGAGAGGTGGTGCTATTGGAGACCAACAGGATGCTAAATATCCAACAGCATACAAAAGACAGCCCGTCATACTTAAAAATTATGCAGCCTAAAAGGGCAATAGTATCAAGGTTGAAAAGCCCTGGTTTACAGTGACTGTTGCAAGTGAGCCCTTTACACAAGTGGAGTGCACCAGGATTTTCCCAAAAGATGGGGGTAGGGAAAAGGTATATTTCCTTCTTTTTCTGTGATTGTGTGCAATAATCATTTTATGCTAAGGGCTGAAAAGAGCCAAAAATGGAGCAAACAAAGACAAGGAAAACTGAGCAATTCAGAAACATAACATGCTAACATCTGAGCCCTAGGATCCAATCAACTCTGCCCTCAGATTTCCTTGCTACATAAACCAATAAATTCCTATTTTGCTTAAAGCTCAACTGAGTTGGGTATTTCCCTAGCAACTCGAAATCTAAGCCAAACACACAGACTGAAAAACAGCTCAAATCATGTAGATTATTTGTCAACTGTAATAAAAAATAAATTTTAAAAATGAATAAGTAATAAAAGAATCCAAAAGAATAAAACAAAATAAAAATATTCTTACTGGAAGGGTATGGCTGTGGTCTGTGTCTTCTTGAAGGACAAAGGCAATCTGCCAAAAATATCATACACTGCAAAAACAAACATAAGAAATCCAAATATATAATATATGAAAAAGCTAGTACAACTACATAAAATTATCAAATTTTACGATATTTTTCTTTCTAGTACTCTAAAAATAAAGTACTTACGAGTCCTAATAATAGTCCTGAAAGCAGAGTTGCTAAAGCAAAAACTGTGTATGATCCCCATACCGGTAATCCAAGGTCCTCAATTAAATAGTTATGGCAAGTCTAAAATTAAAAGAAAAAAACAACCTAAAAACCTGGTCATTTAGAAAGCATATGTCAAAAATGTTTAATATAGAAATAAAATTTTAGCTCATACCCTGATCCACATAGATAGCTGAAAGAGTGCTGACATACTACTCATCCTAAAATAAAAGCAAGATGATTAAAAAACCCAGTCAGATATACATCTGCTCCCGCTATAACAGATTTAAAAAAAAGACATACTAGGTGTACCAGTTAATGCAGATTTTTTTCAATAGATGGAGTTACACATGTTGATATATATGCGATTTGATATGTATGCTATTTTGTTGTATTGACAGTAAGCTTCAAAACTTCATATGTCAAATTTGCTGAAGGTGTTAACATCATAGATATTTTTACGCTTAAAAATGACGAATTTCGTCCTAACCAGTTTGGCTCTGTGGATAGAGCGTTGGCCTACAGACTGAAGGGTCCCAGGTTCAATTCCAATCAAGGGCATGTACCTTGGTTGCGGGCACATCCCCATAGGGGGTGTGCAGGAGGCAGCTGATTGATGTTTCTCTCTCATTGATGTTTCTGACTCTCTATCCCTCTCCCCTTCTCTCTGTGAAAAATCAATAAAATATATTTAAAAAAAAGATCACTCTTGCACCATCATAGAAAAGCACATTAGGTCATTTTGAGCAGAAGTTGGAAAAGCCATGTGCACCCACACACACACACCTATTGCCTGCCTAAGAGTTGTCTCTTCCCCAAAATGAAAGAACTCCCCCCCCCACACACACACACACACACACACAGAA
>NW_006298049.1:844005-853730 GCF_000327345.1 Myotis davidii | reverse complement strand
ACCCCTTGTTCTGATCGATGGCACACACACTTTCTGAGCAGCACTTCAAAACGTACGAAAAGTAGAAAATTGGGTCTCTGAATGGTTTGCCTCAAAACAAGAAAAGTTCTATTGGGACTGTATCCACAAATTACCTAAAGATGGTGGAAATGTGTAACTAGCAATGGACATTACTTTGAATAAAGCTCTGTTGATGTTTCTCTTGAAATTATTGTGTTTTCTTTGATTACAAAATCCACATTATTAACCAGTACACCTAGTACATCTTTGAAGTACAATATGTGGGTATATCTTCTATTTTTTACTCTAATTTCCCAGCAGGTTAGATTATTGCTGGTGTTCATCAAGATTAGTCCTGCAGTACTAATTTCAAGACTGTAATAAGAAGACTTACTAATGACAATTAAGTTTCTGAAAATTGTTGCCACTATGTGATGCTCTCATAAATAAAACACTTAGTGACTGTTTTTTCACTTTTTCCTATTGCTTTGACATTAATATTTCACCTTTCATCTGATGACTTCTCCAATGTACTCTGAGTAACAGATTACAAACTCTATGGAACCAATCAGTTAAAGTTAGGCATAGTGAAAAGCAAATGGCTCCAAATAAGCAGAGAATCCCTTCATGAGCAGAGCCCGAAGGAAGAACTAGGGGCACTAACTGAGCAGAAGGATCCCCCCCACTTGAAGATTACCCCCTTCCATATTAACATTAAATAAAACTTACAATAGCATTAATTTGAGATAGTTTAATGATATATAAAATAACTATATAGAAAAGATATGCTAAATCATCATATAAGTAAAACTAATGATTATTTCACATAATGAAACCCACATGGACAGTTAGAAAAAGGCATGCTCCAAAAACAAGGGCTTATGTTGTTTGCCGCCAACACATAAACCAATTCATACATAAGCCAAAGTTCCTCTATGCAGGATGACCTGATTCAACTGCCAATCATTGGGTAAGTGAACCTGCTGGGCTGACACTCATTGTGAGTGCCCTTATTCAGTCTACCAATAAAAAAAGGTATGGGCTGCTGCCCTAAGGATTCAACAGAGACTTAGAAGCAACCCTCTTCTTCTACCAAAAGGGTAAGAAGACTCATTTATGAAATTTCAAAAGAACAAAATCACCCTGGCCAGTGTAGCTCAGTTGGTTGGATATCATCCCTGCACCAAAAGGTTGCTGGTTCGATTCCTGGTCAGGGCACATGCCCGGGTTGTGAGCTCAATCTCCAGTAGGCAGCCAATCAATGTTACACTCTTACATTGATGATTCTCTCTCCCCGTCACTCTTCCTCTCTCTCTAATAATCAATAAACTATTCTTTAAAAAAATAATAAAATTAGTTACATTTTCAGTTCAACATAGAAAGGTACTTTAATCTTGTTGCTTTTGTTTAAAATGCGAAATGGGCCGAAACCGGTTTGGTTCAGTGGATAGAGCGTAAGCCTGTGGACTGAGGGGTCCCAGGTTTGATTCCGGTCAAGGGCATGTACCTGGGTTGCGGGCACATCCCCAGTGGGAGATGTGTAGGAGGCGGCTGATCAATGTTTCTCTCCCATCGATGTTTCTAACTATCTACCTCCCTTCCTCTCTGTAAAAAATCAATAAAATATATTTTAAAAAAATAAAAATAAAAAAATAAAATGCGAAATGGGAAGAGGAACGAGGGATTGAAACATAAAGCACTGTATAGCCTCACTATAGTTTGAACTAATTAGACTCTATCACAAATACTAGGCCCCTTAATTGGGTTGGACATGGTGGTTCATTATGGGAATTCTGACAAATCAATGCAGAAATTTTTCACAGGAGAGATTTAAGAGAAAGATGAAAAAAGTAACTTCTATTTTAAAATAATGTTTAGGGACTTATCTTTCCCCCACTCCTAGAATCCAGAATCCATTTTTTTTTTTAATCTCTTATACAATTGGTGCCCCAATGCTACATATTCCAACAGCATGTGTGGTTAAGAGGACAGGAAGAAATAGCTTAGTCACACCAGGGTAAGTCAGTCCATGGTGACCTCAACAAAACTCAATATTCCTGGAAGTCTCTCAAATGACCGATAAGGCATTGCCCCCAATGACTAGAATGAAATATGCATGCTATTTCCAATGCTTACTGCTCCATAACAAACTGCTACCCTCTAGTTATATGTAAAGCTCAGTGATCAGTCATGATATTAGGGTTATTGTTCATCCATCTATTCAAACAAAAAGTTATCAGACAAGTAGAATAATTCAATCACATTAAATCAAGAACTAAAATCTAAAGGTTAGCACAAGTATGGTTCTCATTCAAATATTAAGCTCAAATGATAGCTTTACCCATTACGTTGTTCACATTCTTAGGATTACTTAGCTTTTGATGATATAAATGACCACATATACAGAGTTAAAACATTCCTGAAAAGGCTTTCAACTTAATGCTATAAAATGTCTAACTTGATAAGAATCAAAGGATCTGTTTAACTTAGTAGAGTCAAATCAAAAATATCACATAAGAAGCCCAAGTATGTCTTATTTACATGAAATATAATTCTCTGTTCTAATTAAAACTCAAATAAATAAGAAAAAAATCCCTTGTACTTACAGAATAGAGCCTGGACCAAACCATGATGAAACAGGTTCAATACTCTTCCACTCTTTTTCACTTATAAAGTTTATGAAGTCCTTTTTAGTCCTTGGGCCCTGATAGCGCCTAAATTCACCATCTTTACAACTGAAGAGGATCAGAATTAAATATTAACCAGCACCAAATTAATAAACTTTTTATTTGTTTTACTATTTCTTTAATCTCACTATACAATTAATCCTAATATTCAAAGTCATGAGCAATGCACAAATAGCAAATTACATTATTTATCAACTCACAATATCTTAGCCCAAAATTTAATTAAACAATGAGGTTATATTTTTATATAATCATAAGCCTTACGACTATTACTGTTATTCTTCCAAATAATAAAATTATGAAAAATAATGTCGTTATAGGATACAAAGTATAGAAATCTCAGAAAATGACTTTTAAGCCTTATGTATAAAGCACATATTACATGAAAAGTTGTTAGAAAGTGTTTGATCCTTATTGTCAGTTATTGTTAAGCTATAAATTAAGCATTTAAGGCAATTTTCTGGTACTTTCAGTCATAATCACATCATCTCAGGCATCATACCTTAAGTCACTGGAGGCATCTGGCTAAGTGTTTCCCTTCATCCTATTTCAGTGATTCTATTTTACAGTCTGCTGTGCCTTCTTCCTAACATCTACCTGGTTCCTCCCAATCCCAATGTACTAGAGTGTTCCGTCAAAAGGTCATAAATACCTTCCCTACTCCCACCATTCTTAAACTATCTTAAATAATAGTTAGTCCAATCCTACTTATTAACACTTTTATTTTTATCACTTAAATGCAACAACTTTCAATAGTTCCCTATTACCTACAATAGGGTTAAAGGATTCTTTATCCATCCAGAGTCAAATACCACAAGTAAGCCAAAATACAAAAGTTTTGTGGGGAAAAATGGCTTTTGAGCTGTTTTGGAAGGACAAGTATGATTTGAAAAGGCAGAAGTTAGGGGAACGGGCATGATAAACATGACTAAAAGAAAACGGGCAGGAAATTCCAGGTCTGTTTAGGGGTGTTGAAAAGTGAACAGGGGAAGTCTGATTTATAGCCACGGAAGGGCCTGTAGAGAAACACACTGACTGAAAAGGGAAAGAAGCACTTACAGCAGGGATGGCGAACCTATGATGCATGTCAGGGGTGACATATGAACTCATTTATTTAGTTGATTTTTCTTTGTTAAGTGGCATTTAAATATATACAATAAATATCAAAAATATAAGCCTTTGTTTTACTATGGTTGCAAATATCAAAAAATTTCTATATGTGACACGGCACCAGAGTTAAGTTAGGGTTTTTCAAAATGCTGACACGCCGAGCTCAAAAGGTTCGCCATCACTGACTTACAGAGATAAGAGAATAGACATTTAAAGATACTAAGGAAGACTATACTTTCAGGGATCATTTCTATAGTTCGTCATACTTTCCCAAGGTTGAGCTATCGCACGTGCTAGCTAATTTTTTAACATATCACATTCCTACTGATGAATACTTATGAGACTACATTCAGGATAGAATGCTTACGTTGAACTTTTGAAAATTCTACCTCCAAGGTTGCATTTCAACTCCATAATCTCCATGAACCACTCCAGCCCAGTGATTTTTCCCTTACCAAACTTCCTTCAGGACCTACCACAACTCTGAGCTCAAAAACACTTAACTATGCTGAAGAGCAGCAAACCATTTCATGTGGACATCACCTTCAAAAACAATTACAAATCTCCGAGATCAGGGACGGTTTCATATATCGTTCATCTATCTCACAGCACCTAGGATGGCACTTAGTAGTTAATAAGCCTTCTAAATACTTAATGAATATAATGCTCTTTAAACATGATATAGGCCAGAGGCCTACTATTCTGATTATACTATGATGTCTCCTTCTCCGTAACTACCAAATCTTTAAATACTTACTGATAAACAGTAGGAAGAGCAGTTATGATAAATCGTCCACTCAGTCCTGCAAATATAAAAATTAGAAATAAATACAAGGAAGAACACAAAGTAGGTTTAATATGGGCCAATCACTAGCTACTTAAAGATGATTCTGATTTAAATACTAATAAGGAAAAAAATATTAAATTATACCTAAAAGTAGTTGTTTTATAACATAAACAATAAAAAAATCCTATTTTCTTACAGCAACTTAAAAAAACATATTATCAATTAAAAAGTGAAACCTTTGAATCAGTGGTTGCCAACCGGTGGTCCACAAGGTCTGAAAAGTTGGCAACCACTGGTCTATATTATAAAGGTCTAAAATCAATTCCAATTGCTGAGTTTAAGGCATTGTTAAAAATGGAAAACATTATGAATCATAAGATGGGCAATAATAATAGCACCTAACATTATTATTAATCAAGCATTAACATGAATGTAACAGAGAATTAATCTCCCTATGCCTCAGTTCTCTTATCTACAAAGTGGAATGTTACCTATCTCACAAGATTAAGGATTACATAATAAATTCAAAACATTTGAAGTACTACCTCTAGTGGGCAAGTGCTCAATATCAGCTATTACCATACGAGAGGCCCGGTGCATGAAATTTGTGCGGGGGCGGGGGGTGGGGGGGCACGTCCCTCAGCCCAGCCTGCGCCTTCTCGTAGTCCGGGACCCCTCGGGGAATGTCCAGGACCCCTTGCTCCTTACCACTCGGCTCATTGCTCCTTAGCACTGCCGCGGAGGCGGGAGAGGTTCCTGCCACCACTACTGCACTTGCCAGCTGTGAGTTCGGCTTATGGCTGAGCAGTGCTCCCCCTGTGGGAGCACACTGACCACCAGGGGGCAGCTCCTGCGTTGAGCATCTGCCCACTAGTGGTCAGTGCGCATCATGGCAACCCGGCATTCTGGTCATTCCACCATAATGGTTGCTTAGGCTTTTATTATATAGATAGATGGAATAGGAACAGAGTCAAGAACCCAGGTATACCATGACCAAGAACAGACAAAATGAGACTGGACTAAGAAAAGAGTATCCCTAAGGGCAGGACCTGACACTGGTCCAGAGGGCCAAGTCAGGAGTGTACCTGACCCCACAACCATGCAGGCTTTAAAATTAAGAGCCCATGTCTTCAAATCACAGGTATTAAATTCAGAATGCAATTATAGGTTCAGACACTTCTCAAGAAATATGACCTTGACTCTACAAAGAACCTCAACCACATGCTCCTTATCCCAAAGCTTGCTATGGATGAAAATGGTAGCTTGGCCAATGTCCATCTAGACCACAGTGTTCTAGACTTCTTAAAGGCATCTTACATTCTAGTCTGGGGCCTAGGATACAAAGCAAAAAAGGATCAGAATCAGTTATGTGGGGAAGATGTCCCCAAGGTCCCTTAGAACAACACATAAAAGGAATGAGCTGAGTATACAACCAGGGAATCTGTTTTGCAGCCACTGCACACTAAGCCCCCATGAGGGAGGTGTGTGAGTCGGCTTAACTAACTGCAGACAGTTATGTTTTGAAAACCTAATGAAAGGTAGAGTTAAGACCATGTAATGTGGAAAACAGAATAAACGTATCAGTCCAACATGCAAAGAAACAAAACTACCCACAGACTTACAGTACCTGGCTGTTCTGTAACATCTACTTTTGCAACATTAATCTCAAGATCTTCTCCCCATTCAGCAAAACTTTCCCATTCTGGTTGAAGATTTTGACAAGCAGGACACCATGGAGCAAAACTGAGAAAAACATTTAAAATAAAAAATTAAAAAAAATTCAAATACAACCATATTGGAAATAAAAATTATTGAGCCTGTAATTTATGAAGAATATTTTATATTAAAAGCAAGATAGTAGAGTGGTTAATTTTGTGGAAATGAAAAGTTTTAAATGTAGACCTAACACTTGGGCAATCAAGAACTATGAACTGATGATGCTAATCACATAAAAGGAATTCTGGGACTAAGCTAAGACAACAGGACTTTTTCACATGCAGACATCTCTTTTAAAAAACCTTTGGCCCTAGCTGGTTTTGCCCAATAGATAGAGCTGGATAGAGCAATCGCCTCAGGACCGAAGGGTCCTGGGTTTGATTCTAATCTAGAGCATGCACCTCGGTTGCAGGCTCCATTCCCAGCGCTTGTTGGTGTGCATGTGAGAGGCAATCTATGTGTCTCTCTCACACCCATCGATGTTTCTGTCTCCCCCTCCCTTCCACTCTCTCTAAAAAATTAATGGAAAAATATCCTCAGGTGAGAATTAACAAAAAACAAAACAAAAATAACCCTTTGGATTTCTCTATTAAAATGTGGCCACCCCTGCCCTAGCTGGTTTGGCTCACTGGATAGAGCGTCGGCCTGGGGACTGAAGGGTCCCAGGTTCGATTCCGGTCAAGGGCATGTACCTTGGTTGCAGACACATTCCCAGTAGGGGGCATGCAGGAGGCAGTGGACTGATGCTTCTCTCTCATTGATGTTTCTAACTCTGTATCCCTCTCCCTTCCTCTCTGTAAAAAATCAATAAAATATATATTTTTTTAAAATGTGGCCACGCTGAAACCGGTCTGGCTCAGTGGATAGAGCGTCGGCCTGCGGACTGAGGGGTCCCAGGTTCGATTCCGGTCAAGGGCATGTACCTGGTTGCAGGCACATCCCCAGTGGGAGATGTGCAGGAGGCAGCTGATCGATGTCTCTCATCGATGTTTCTAACTCTCTATCTCTCTCCCTTCCTCTCTGTAAAAAATCAATTAAAAAAAATGTGGCCACCACAAAACTCAAAGCCAAATTTGAAGTTGACTAGTTTTAATAATTTCACACTGACGGAGTATCAAATGCAAGGTGCCAGTATGAGAAAAACAGGAAGCACCAGGACTGTGGTGAATAAGGAACTTGCATCCCACCTGAAGCAGGAAGCCACTACGCAGGATGACTGCCACAGGAACTGCTGGCCCAGTATGGCAAGCTCTTACACAAAAGCCCAAATTTCTGCATTTTTATATAAATGGCACCTCAAAATGTAAGCCACAGACACAAACATTAGACAGGCCAGCCTGTTTTTAAGATCTCAAGCTTCCAAACCTATGATCGAGCATGTTAGGATTTTTCTTGTTTAACCTAACCCAAGGATATTTTTCCTTTGATTTTTAGAAAGAGAGGGGAAGAGAGAGGGTAACACAGAGAGAAACATGGATGTGAGAGAAACACATAGATTGGTTGCCTCCTGTACGAGCCCTGACCAGGGCCCAGGCCGGGCAGGAGCCTGCAACCAAGGTACATGCCATTGACCAGAATCGAACCCGGGACCCTTCGCTCAGCAGGCCAACGCTCTATCCACTGAGTGAAACCAGCTAGGGCCATGTTAGGATTTAAATTACTCCTTGAGTATTCAACATTTTCAAGGCTCTGATTTTTCCCTAACATTTGATTTTTCCACTTTATTGTATGCTAGCATTCTCTTATAATTTGCCTCATGTTAAACACAAAAGTAGTTTCTGTACATCATTATATATAATACCTGACTTACTTTATTAAAAATAAATCTCCTAAAAGTAACAGCTTTGTGGAATAAGACTAGTACCACACATAAAAGCCAAAATTCCTAACAATATTACAATGAAAATATCTCTGTAACAAAACTCCTGATCAGGATGGATTTAATATAAATAACTGACTTGTAATAATTAGCATTAGTACTACTAACTAGATCCCTTTACCAAGTCCTTTTTATTTTTTTAAGTGCTTTTTAAAGACTCGGCCTCAAAATCAGTAAGCTGAGAAAAAAATTACTATCGTACACTCTTAATTTCACATAGATGCTCTAATTCAAATTACCTATACTTCATTTTTGACTGATGTATTTATGTAGCTGGATCAAACTGAGTTTCTAAAAATTTCCTTCAGTAATGCTTGACTGTATTTTGCATATAAGTCATAATCGCTATTGTTTAACACATTATTTGTGGTACAATGCTTCACGAATGCAATCTAAAGCAAGTTCCTAATAAAAACTAAACACTGTAACGTGCTGTAGTTCCTCTCCCCTGAAACATCAATGGTGCCTGAAAATAAATTTCACGGAGTTACTGGTTTTATTCATACTATACACATTTCCCCCTGTCTTATCCTCCACATAAAGGAACATTTGGTTTTTGACTGGAATTACTGACTTGGCATTATGGGTTTTCCCTTAGTGATGCCCACTTGCACCTGCGTCCTAAACTGGCAAGCCAACAATGCAGGAAAACACTCACTGAGACCGGGCGGAGGGGGCAGGTGTTCTAACAGCTACTGCTGCACCCTCCCCTGTGCCAGGCTAGGAAACGGGATGCAGGGCAGCAGGACCTGGACAGGTTGATCAGGTCTCTAAGTATGTCTCTCTCATCTGTAAAGCGTGGGAAATAATACTTAACTTTATAGAATTTGCAGAGAATTACATGCAATAATATATGTAAAGTGCTTAGCAGTGTCTAGTACACAGTTAACACTCAATAACGGTGTTTTCGGGGAATTTTTTTTTTTTACTAATGCAACTAATATCATATCAGTAATAATGCCACCACTACCACCAATTTAAAACTAAAGCAAAGGCAGACAGGTTCTTTTCTACCGATGCAAAAGGCATCTCGTTATAACGGAATCACCACACACTTGTGATTTTCTTCGAACAGAGTTTATAATCACACTCATACATTAATTTTCTCTTTAATGCAGTACCACCAGGAGAGCACCGCGAGTCACAACCCAGGACATTCAGTTCTCTGCGCGCACACACACACACACTCACGCACGCACGCAAATAAGAAATGAGAGGTGTAGAAAGAGAAAAGCAAGGAAAGAAAAAATGATCGAGGGAACGAAGATTTTAAAAAAAATTAACCCAACCTGAATGTGCATGGCATTGAAAAAAATATATACCTAACCCACAAAATAAGATGTAAAACAAAAAGTCCCCAATTCCTACACGATACATGGACTACCTTTTAAGGGCAATTAGACAAAAGGAGAAGCGGGGTTCTGCTCCAATTCCTCTTTTGTGAAATCTGGCGACAATAAATCTGGAGTCCGTCTGTGCACCACCCCTCTAAGATAAATAACTAACGGAACTAGTCCCGCCACCCCCCCCCTCCCCCCCAACCCCA
>NW_006298049.1:843591-843838 GCF_000327345.1 Myotis davidii | reverse complement strand
TCTGAAGAGGCAGCCCCCCGGAACCTGGGCCCCGCAGGAGGGGCTGTGGGTGAAGTCGGGCGCCCAGACTCGGACCTAGGACCCCAGCCTGCCCAGCCCGCCGAGGGGGCCCCGGACAACCACCCGCGCTCACAATTCTATCATCCACTCTCCTTCCAGCAAGTCTCTCCAGTTCTCGTCCGTGATGACGCGCACGTCGCTCCGCCGCCCGTGGGTCCAGGGAGCCCCACAAAGCAACAGCATCAGG
>NW_006298049.1:840198-843243 GCF_000327345.1 Myotis davidii | reverse complement strand
GGGGTGTTGGGGGAATTTTTTTTTTTTACTAATGCAACTAATATCATATCAGTAATAATGCCACCACTACCACCAATTTAAAACTAAAGCAAAGGCAGACAGGTTCTTTTCTACCGATGCAAAAGGCATCTCGTTATAACGGAATCACCACACACTTGTGATTTTCTTCGAACAGAGTTTATAATCACACTCATACATTAATTTTCTCTTTAATGCAGTACCACCAGGAGAGCACCGCGAGTCACAACCCAGGACATTCAGTTCTCTGCGCGCACACACACACACACGCACGCACGCACGCAAATAAGAAATGAGAGGTGTAGAAAGAGAAAAGCAAGGAAAGAAAAAATGATCGAGGGAACGAAGATTTTAAAAAAAATTAACCCAACCTGAATGTGCATGGCATTGAAAAAAATATATACCTAACCCACAAAATAAGATGTAAAACAAAAAGTCCCCAATTCCTACACGATACATGGACTACCTTTTAAGGGCAATTAGACAAAAGGAGAAGCGGGGTTCTGCTCCAATTCCTCTTTTGTGAAATCTGGCGACAATAAATCTGGAGTCCGTCTGTGCACCACCCCTCTAAGATAAATAACTAACGGAACTAGTCCCGCCACCCCCACCCTCCCCCCCAACCCCAAAGCCATGAATTAAAGTTAAGGGGAGAACCGAAGCGCAATCTCGCAGGCGCACCACGGCCCCGGACGCGAAACCAGCGCGCGCGTCAGGAAGAAACTTAATATTCGCCGGTAAGAAACGAGGGGGTGTGCTTGGGTATTTTTTCCTACCTTGTCTTCTAGCTCACTGATGTGTTCCTCTGCTTCTTCTAGTCTACTGTTGATGCTTTCTATTGAGTTCTTTATAGCAGCGCATTTTTCATCATTTCCTCTTGGTTCTTACACATATTGTTGAATTTGTCTTCCATTCTTTTCAGCCACCTTATGACCATTGCTCTGTGTCGCCATGTCGGTCGCTCGCCCGCCCCGCAGCAAGTGCGGCGGCCCCACCTCCGCGCACTAGCTCCTCACTTCCGCCCTCGCGGGCCGATCTGCTCATGCGCAAGACCGCGCGGCAGGACGCACGCGCGCCTAGTGGACTCTCAGTGTGTCGGAGGACGCCTTGTCCTAGTTGGTTGAATGGGGAAGGAGGGAAGCGCGCCCATCCCTAGTGCGCATGACAGAAAAGCGGTCTCCGCTCGCCGCCTGTTGTGCCCCGGTGTTGCTGGGCAGGAAAAAAAAAGGGCGGGGGGCGTGGTGTAGAAAGTGGGCGGGGCGTCGGAGAGGAAGGCTTTTCAAAGTAATGCGTCAGGATTTGGCGCCAACTGATTGTCATTTCATACCTACACTACCGTAGTTTCCGATTAAATGCCCTTCAGAGTTTTCATTTGTTTTCTTCGGGGAAATTTTTGTAGTAAGGCTAATGGATGTATAGATGAGTCAGGATATTGGTTTACTTCGGGGGGGATTATAAACTGGAACGGTGCACACGGGAACCTTAAGTACCCTTTATATTCTATGTCTTAATCTGAACATGATTTACATGGGCATACACAAACGTAAAAAGCCAATCGAGCTGTACATGCTAAGATTAGTGCACTTTGGGATGTATGTTATCCTGCAGTTTTTTTTAATGCAATAATCACAAAGATGCTAGATCAGAAATCAAAAGAGAACAAATACAAATGCAAATCAAAAGTTTAGATTCTAAAGTTTAGAAAGTATTAGTCAAATGAAAATGGTTGCCATTACACCTCTCACCTCACATTCTCCCCTAAACTCACTCCAATTGGCCACTTCCCCAACCCTCCACTGAAAGGCCCTTTCTAGGACACTGGTGATCTGCATGTTAATAAAGCCCGGAGTTTCTTCTCAGTAGCCACTCTACTTGACTGCCAGCAGCAATTTACAATCACCACACCCTCTATGAAACGCCTTCTTGTCTTCGCTGCTGTGGTGCCTCGCTTACTTTTTTGTTGTTGTTCTGAAACTTCTTGGCTGAAACTCCTCTACTTGACTGCCAGACATGAGCTTGTTGCCTGATGCTTCCTTTACATCCACACACTCCTTCAGATAACCTCAATCTTGGCTTTAAAAGCCATCAAAATGCCTGTCGTTCCAGCCCTGACCCTTCTGGGAACATTGGGCATATAAATTCAACTCTTTGCCGTACATATTTTGAGTATCTGATAGACAGCTCACACATAACATGGCCCCAAAATAAAATTCTTGATTCTCCCTCTTCTAGTTTTCCATCTCTGTAAAAGATTCTGAATTCTATCTGGTTGCTCAAGACAAAAATTTACATTTTAGTTATTGCTCTCTCGCTTCTCTCCTTCCTTGTGTGCTCCATCAGCAAGTTCCATGAGCTCTATCCCTAAAACCTATCCTGAATCTGACCACTTATTTCCTTTCCCGCAGCTAACACCCTAATCCATGGTTCTATTGTCTCTTGCCTGGATTATAATAACAAATTCCCTGTGTCCTCTCTTGAGTGTCTAAATATGATCAAACCATTTCTTCTTAAAACCCTCCAAGTGCTTCCCACTGCATGTAAAATCAAATCCATGCTCCTTAAAGTTAGGTCTTTGATCGATTTTGATTTAATTTTTATATATAGTGTCAGAATGAGGTTCCAACTTCATTCTGTTGCATGTGGACATCTAGTTGTCCCAACACAATTTGTTGCAGTCTTCTTTCATCATTGCATGGTCTTAGCACCCTTGTCACAAATCAACTGTTTACAAATGTAGAAAGTTTGGTCCCCCCTCCCCTCTGAATCTTCAGTTCTGTTCTTTTGATCTATACCTGGTATGTCCTCTGATGTCAATACCACACTGTCTTCATTACTGTAGTTTAGAAATCAAACTATGTTCTTTTTCAAGATTATTTTAGCTACTCTGAGACCCTTGAATTTCCATATAAATTTTTATTTATTTATTTTAAAATATATTTTTATTGATTTCAGAGAGGAAGGGAGAGAGAGAGAGAGAATTACTGATTAGCTGCCTCCTGCATGCCCCCCCCCCTCCCATTGGGGATT
>NW_006298049.1:819341-839977 GCF_000327345.1 Myotis davidii | reverse complement strand
CTCCATATCAATTTTTAAATCAGCTTGTCAATTTTTATAAAAAAGCAAACTGGGATTTTGTGAGAGACTACATTGAATCTATAGATCAATTTGCGGAGTATTGCCCTTTTAGCAATATTAAACCTTTCAGTCCATTACCATAGGATGTTTTTCCATTAATTTAATATTTTCAGCAATGTTTTATAGTTTTCGGATTATAAGTTTTGCACTTCTTGTCTTTTTCCTGTTCTTAGGGGTAAAGGATTCAGTCTTTCATCACTAAGTATGAAATGAGTGTAGGTTTTTTCATTAATGCTCTCTCTAGTATTGAGAAAATTCCCTTCTATTCTGAGGTGGTTGTGTATGTTTTTCATGAAGGAATGTTGAATTTTGTTGCATGCTTTTTCTGCATTTATTGAGATGATCATGTGGTTTCTGTCCTTTGATCTATTGATATGGTATATTATATTAATTTTTGGATGACAACCCAAAATTCCTGATATAAATCCCACTTAGTTATGGTGTTTAGTTCTTTTCATATATTGCTAGATTCAGTATTTTGTTTAGGATTTTTAACAGAATATCTATAAGAAATATGGGTCTGTAGTTTTATTTTATTATGATGTCTTTGTCTGATTTTGATATCAGGATAATACTGGTCTCGTAGAATGAGTTGGGAAGTGTTCCCTCCTTTTCTAATTTTTGGAAGTGTTTGTGAAGAATTTCTATTAATTCTTTAAGTGGTCGAATTCTGCAATGAAGTCGTCTGGGACTGAGGGGGTGTTTTTTGTTTCATTTTTGTGGGTAGTTTTTAAATTACGAGTCCAATTTCTTGTTATAAATCTATTCAGATTTTCTTTGTGAGTCAGTTTTGATAATTTGTGTCAATTTCATCTAAGTTATCTAACTTATTGGCCTACAGTTTTTCATAGTATTTCTTTATAATTCTCTTAATAGCTGTAAGGTCAATAGCAATATCACTTCTTTCATTCCTAGTTTTAGTAATGTGAGTCTTTTTTCTTGGTCAGTTTAGCTAAATATTTATCACTTTTGTTTCTCTTTTTAAGAAACAAACTTTTAGCCTCCTTCGTTTTCTCTATATTTTTTAAAAAGTTCTCTTTCATTATTTCCTTCCTTTTGTATACTTTGGATTTAGTTTGCTTCCCATTTCCACCCAAAAGTATTTTAAAGTGGAAAAATAGGTTACATGTTCCTTTTTGTTTTTTAATGCATTGAATCTCTAAGTTTCCTTCTAAGATTGCTTTAGCTAAGTCCCATAACTTTTGTTATGTCATTTCATTTCTGTCAAAGTTTTTACCAATTTATCTTTTATGCCCTCTTTGTCCATTGGTTATTTAGAAATGTGTTGTTCATTTCCACATATTTGTGAATTTCCAAAAAAATTTTCTGTTAGTAATTTCTAATTTCACTATATTTTTATCAAAAAAGCATACTGTCTATGATTTCAGCTCTCTCTAATTTGTGGAGATTTGTCTTATGGCCTAGCATATGGTCTCTTCCACAGAATGTTCCAGCCCTTGAGAAGAATTTGCATTCTTCTGTTGTTGATCAGAGTGCTCTATAAATGTCTGTGTTAGGTCTAGGTGGTGTATAGTGTGGTGCAAGTGTTCTAATTCTTATTAATGTGTCTGAGTGTTCTATCCATTATTGAAAGTTGGATATGGAAGTCTCCAACTATTACTGTTGAACTGTCTAATTCTTTTTTTACTCTGACAGTTGGTGTTTCATGTATTTTGAGGCTCTGTTGCATATATATATATATATATATATAATTGTTATATATTTCTGGTGGATGAACTATTTTATTATAAAATGTCCCTCTTTATATCTAGTAATATTTTCTTGTTCTATTTTTTCTGATATTAGTATAGCCACGTGTTGTGACTTTGTTAAATTAATACACACACACACACACACACACGTTATTAGAGCCCTGGGTGTCACACGGTTAGCCAAAGCCAAAGTTCAATAGAAGACCACAAGGAAAATTGCAATAGAAAAGTTTATTACTCACAAGTCCTGGAGGAAGTGCACAACATGTCTTGAAGGTCCGTGCAGGGAGGTCTAGGCAGGGTGCAGGAATAGAGAGTGGCATGACCTGGATCAAATGCCTTTATTTATTTGAGTCAGTGAGTAGGATGCTTTGGGGTTCCAGGCTAAAGCCAGAATTGTCAATTCAAACCAGAAGGAGCGCAGTTTGGGTAAGCTTCAAAGAAGTCTTATCTAAAGGGCACACAAAGTGAAGGCCTTAGGAGGAGAGTGGGAGACTGTTTATCACAAGGGCCTTCGGTGAAGTCAGATCAGGAATTTACATTTACTTGTGACTCTGTGTGCTGTTATCTAGGACATGTGCTCCTGGGAGGGTCTAGTGTCAACTCAAGGCCCCTGCAGGTTGTTTGGCCACACAAAATGGATGCCAAGGCAGCAATATTATGGAGTAGCTCAGCTAAACCCCCTCACAACTATACTCTCTGTGAGATAATGTCCTCAAATGGTCTCATGGCTCTTTAAGCCAAGATTGGGAAGATTAATTAGTCTCCTTTCCCATCTGGATGCATAAAGGCAAAAGTAAAGATCATTCTACATTTGTGAGGTTGGCTTTAAATTTTAATTTTAAAGAAGCTTATTAAATGTTTTATAATGTTCTTGTTCATGCATAACAGGTTTAAATCTAGCCAAAGAAAATTCTAAGTGTTCAAAGTCATACCATGTGAAACTCTAAATTGAATACACAAAAAGTTGGCCTTCTGAGGAGTTACTAGCTACTGATATAATTAGTTGGCACATTACAGGGGATTTGTAGCTTAATATTAGCTTGATATATGTTATTGCAATTGTCTAAACGGCACAACGGGAGCTAAAGCTATAGACACTATGCCTAAATTCTGAAGTCTCATCTATTTCAGGAGGATAAAGAGAAGAGTGTTCACTTCGTATTAAAGTCTCTGGTACAAGTAGCAACTCTTACCACACAGATGGTCCAAGGCATAGAAGGAATAATAAATAATGCAGAATGAGGACAATTAGAAATGCTTTAATTGGACCAGGACCGCGATGGTTATCTGCGCACACCAGAGATGTCACTTAACAGCTCCATGTTAATGATAACTTTAATGGTGGCTAAGAACCTGGTTCTGGAGTTGGACAGACCAGCATTTCCAAGTTTGATTGCACTACCTACTTACTCTCTAATTTTCTGTTTCCTCATCTGTTGTATAGAAAAGATAGCTCCACCTCAAAAGTTTGCTGTACGCATTAAATGAGTTAATATACACAAAACTATCCTTTCTGTTAGATCATGTCATTTCCCAGATCAAAATCCTCCAGTGGCTTCCTATGAGATTTAGAAATCCAACTGGTCTACCAGATCCTGGTCTAGCTACTAACTCAGCCACCATTTGATATAGTACTACTACTCCTGCCTCCGCCACCACCACCACCTACCTAACTACCACTCTGACATTGTTTCTTCTCACGGTCTCCCTTCCTTACAGCACCTCATCCACTGGCCTCCTTTATACTCAAACATGCTAAGCCCTCTCCTACCTCAGGGCTTTTGCACTTGCTGTTGCTCTGCCTGGAACATTCTTTCCCCATGTTTTCATGGATCATTTGCCCATGAAAACCTAAATGTTACCTCCTGAGAGACCTTTCCTGACCATTCCTTTTACTCCTTTGTCCTTCTTTATTTTTTTATTTGTAGCGCTTATTACTACTTGACATTATATTATATATTTGTTTGAATGTGCTGGTTACTATGGGTCTCCTTCATTAGAATGTTAGTTCCATGAGGATGTGGAGGAAGAAGGAACTTTCCTCTATTCTTCTAGGTTCTTTCTGCTGGTGTGATCATTAAAGTGACACGAGACAGAGTAACAACAGAAAATAACCAAATTGTATACATGCATATGCATGGGAACCCCACATACATGAAAGAGAGACCCCAGGGACAGAAAGTTAAAATGAAATACATGTGGCATTCTGAACTAAGGGTGAGGTAAGGTGTCTTGGGGCTTCAAAGAATCATTGCAGGGCAGTAAGAAGAGCAAATGTTCAGTAATTGGAAGTTTCGCTGCTTTATAGATAGGTCATAAAAAGTTATTTCTGGTGATAACTCTTATTACAGACAAGGCCCCTTATTAAATTCTTTATAAAAGTTATTTCTGGTGATAACTCTTATTACAGACAAGGCCCCTTATTACATTCTTTAAGGGAGAGGTGACACTTTCTCCTGAGACTGCAAGGTCTTGATTGCCTTCAGCTCAAAATAATTCACATGCCAGTGGCACATATGAGGAAGCCTTTTCTGAGCCTTAACATCAACTGTATCTCATTTACCACCTTTTTCTTAGTGCTTAGAAGAATGTCTGGCTTGCAGTACTTGCTTGATACATGTTAGTTTAAAACTTAAAAACGAATGAACATTACTCAGGACATTGCTTGACCCACAGGAGTTCTAAAAATCTTCACTGACTTCAACTCCATCATCATCAACTTCTTTCCCAGCATCCCCCGACCACTCCAATATCTCACATCGATGTATGTGGTACTTTACAGTTTTCTAATTCTTGTGTCATATGAGAGAGTACGTAATAATACTTTAAAAGCAAAGCTGTGATGGTGTAAGTAGAGTTGGGATTGCTTTGACAGGTAATGAAACTGGAAAGTGCAAGGGGAGGATTTTTTTCCTACAAGTGACTTTTTTTTTCCCAGATGGCCCTGCCTTAAAATTCATCTTTTCCCACCAACTAAGTAGGCTTTCCTCAGTGATACTTTCCAAAGAATTGTCATGTGACTTAGAACACACTCACCTCAGAGAGAGTGTAACGTAAATCAGATGCCAACAATTCACAAGGAGGAGGGAGATATAAACTATTAACAATCATAAATATGTGTGTGAGTTAAGTTAAAAGTCTAACAGACTTTAAGAAGTTCACATTCTATAGCAAGGGTTTGGTCAAATTCATAAAATAGCTAGTGAAAGAATCCTTGAAAGATAGGTTCTGGGATGGGGCCTGCCCCAGATGAAAATTGTAGTTAGGAATCTGATATCTCCTGGGACAAGGGCTGGAGTAAAGGGGGCACCAGCCCTTAGAAAACATTGCCTTAGCAAGAAACAACTCCGGACAAGTTACATGTTTCCACCTGTTTCTGCAATTCCACGATCTTCGTTATTCTGTTATTTGAATTTCTGCCATTCTTTTAAAGTCAAGATCCTGACCACATATTTTACTTTCTTATTCTTTTAATATTTAATATCTATCAGATATATGCCTCTAATGCTCAGTGTTCAAGGAATATCCAATGCAGAACATTTATAACAGTGAAATAATATCAATGGCCTTAATAATTATAATTTGTGCCTGACCAGCGTGGCTCAGTGGTTGAGGGTCTAACTATGAACCAGGAGGTCACGGTTATTTGGTTATCTGATTCCCAGTCAGGGCACATGCCCAGGTTGCAGGCTTGATCCCCAATGGTGGGGAGAGGGGGGCTGTGCAGAAGGCAGCTAATCAATGATGCTTTTTCATCATTGATGTTTCTATCTTTCTCTCCCTCTTCCTTCCTCTCTGAAATCAATAAAAATATATTTTTAATTAAATAAAGAATCATAATTCGTTGTAGTTTTTTTTCAAATACAGGCTTACTATTATAATTCAATGTAGGATTATTAGAAAGAATCTTCTACATAACTCTGTGCTAGCTATAATTACTCCTATTTCCAGACAAGTGGAGTATGAATACAACCTTTCCTTTCTAATTTTTTTCAATCTGACTGACAGTTATTAAATAAGCAGCCCTCAGGGAAAACCATGTCTTATAAACTGGCCATTTTAAATTCATTTAAAACACGACTCTTTGTGGGTGAGCAGTGCCCTTGATCTCTCTGGGCCAAACTCTGAGGCAGAGGATCCCGTTTTATGACTCTCCAACTTTTGAAGTTCTCCTATGAGGGTAGTAATTTCTCCCACACATTCACTCTCCTATCTGTCTACCCACACTGTCTCTAGCAAGTCAGATCCCACACAGAGCTGCTTGTCTATATAGTGCCCTTATATAAATTAGGAATAGACAGTTTCCTCCCTACAGCGGACCTGATTTGGTAGCAACAATGCCAGGACACAGGCTTTGCCCATAGAACACAGGCAGAATTGGAGCCCCACTTGCCCCTTGGCGGGAGGCCCTAGAGTACTGTGGCAGGAGCTGAAGTCTGTTCCTTCTGTGCTGCTCACAGGCTGTCCCACTTGGAGGCATATTTTTCAGGGCCAAAAACTCATCTTATACGCCGGCAAATACGGTACCTGCTAAATCATATGGCGTAGAATAAGTCTTTATTGAGGAGCAGTCTAGCACAGTGGGGACTACACAGCAAAGTGCGGAAGAGTGAGCATTCTAAAGTCAGATGTCCTGGCCTTGAGTCCTGCCTCTACCAATTAATAACCTGAGACTAGGCAAGTTATGCAAGTTTTCTGTGCCCCAGTCGGGGTAAGAACATGTTTATTTTATTATTATTCTTTAAGCTAAATACACTAGTATATGTTTCACATAAGAGTGATAATTCACTGGGCAAAAGAAGCACGACGGGTCCTCTAGACAGAGAGGACAAAGACAGGGTCTATGTAATAGGTTCTGTAAGGCCTATATGAATGAATATATGTAAATGTTTAATATGTATGCAGTACACATTATTTATTAATATAGGTTAGACCAAAAACCTTAGGAAGGCTGTTCAAGTAGTGCCTCCTCATGCAGTTATGAGCAACTGGATAAAAGTACAGTTCATGTAAGGATGCTTCACTTTCACACCTTCTACCAACCCTTTCTGGAGTCAGAGACTGGCAAACTGCATTAAAATCATTCAGCAAGCATTTGAACACTTTCTGTGCACAGAGGTAGACAACAACATTTATAAAGACAACCCCCACCCCCAAAGCATTCTCCCTAATTTCAAAAAGTCAATCAAAATAAGAAAATGATATTAATTGTCAAACAAATGTGACCATATCAGGACACATGGCGCAGACCTTCTAGTTTACTAGAATGGACTCATGCTCTGGAGATAGATCATCTTTGAATCCAGGCTCACTTACCTATTGGCTGGGTGAGCTCAAGTTAGTTACTTAATTTCCATGAGATTTAGTAGGTAACATGAGGGAGAAAAAGTTTCAAGGCTTATTGTAAGGATTAAGATAATAACAAAACAAAAGGGGTCTGGCACATAGGAGATAATTATTCAATGGTAGCTTTTGTCTTTATCAATATTTTCTATCATCATCATCATCATCATCATCTAAATTCCATTGTAAAAATCTGTGACGGCTCATAATATTCCACAGGTTGAAGTTCAGATACATCAAGTTCCAGGCCTTTGAGAATTCAGCCCCATCTATCTTCTTAACCACTCTTTTTTAATATACATATATATATGTGTGTGTGTGTGTGTGTGTGTGTGTGTGTGTGTGTGCCGCAGGCTGACGCTCCATCCACCAAGCCAAACCAGTTGCAGTGATGGCAAACCTATGACATGCGTGTCAAAGGTGACACGCGAAATCATTTTTTTGGTTGATTTTTCTTTGTTAAATGGCATTTAAATATATAAAATAAATATCAAAACTATAAGTCTTTGTTTTACTATGGTTGCAAACATCAAAAAATTTCTATATGTGACACGGCACCAGAGTTAAGTTTGGGTTTTTCAAAATGCTGACACGCCGAGCTCAAAAGGTTCACCATCACTGAAGGGCTTCCTATCCACTCTTTTCACCATGAACCTTACAGTCCAAACACATGGAACCACTTGCAGCTTACAGAACCTGCTGTCACATAGAGCCTGCCTTTGTCCTCTCTGTCTAGAGGACCCTTCTTGCTTCTTTTGCCCAGTGAATTATCACTCTTATGTGAAACATGTATATTTAGCTTAAAGAATAATAATGAAGTAAACATGTTCTTACCCCCCAGGTTAAGAAACATAAACAGAAGGCCGCTGTACTCCACATTTCTTTTTAAATCAGTATCTGTGATTTGTATTTTTAAAGTATAAGAAATAAAATCCTTACGTTTATGGATCACCTTTGCCATGAAAAATCAAGGAACTTAATTGTGGCCTAACAGCCAAAATGACTCCTTGTCACTGCAGGGATGCTACTAGAAATTAAAATATTCAAATACAACTTGATCGGTATAATATTATAGAGAAAAATATTTACATATTTTAAATGTAAGCAGTTTTTTCTATGATGTTTTGCTTCTTTTGAAAACCTACAGCACGGTTCCTTTGTTTAAAATAAAGATGGTGGGTTATTATTACTATTACTATTATTACTATCATTGGGGGAGGGGGCATGTCTTTATATGTTTGTCTTAGTGGTCAGAAGGAGCCACTAGGTGGCAGAGGATGTTTCTTGTGATTACAATAAGAAAGCCTTTTTAAAATTGTCGGTGTGAAACAGGTTTTGGAAAACATAAAAAGTGTCACACTACAGACTTTATAGGTTACCATATAGCACCAGCAACCCATGGCCCTGCAATCAGCAATTTTTGCCTGTTGGCTATATTGTAGTAACAACCACGGCAATAGTATCAAAACCACACTTCCTGAGTACCAGACACCAGACTAAGGGGTGTCCACACCTTATGCTGTTTAATCCTCACAGCAGTCAGAGGAGACAAACATTGTTCATCTCCGTTTGGCAGAAGAAAAAGCTGGGTTTTCAAGAGAAAAAACAATGTGCATAGTAGCAGAGGCCAGATCCAAAGGAGGTCTGTCAGATTTCAGAGTCTGAGGGATTAAGAACTTCACTCTAAAGATTCTCAGAACTGGGAGAATATTTAATTTTTTTGTAGGATTAACCACTCTGTGATATAATTAGGTTTAGACATGTATTGACTTTAGGTATTTTCAATATTGTAGATCTGTGTTAATATCTGAGCTTAATCCTTAAAGACTTTATGAAATAAAGAGTTTGTTAAGGACTTTACATGCATGTAGGCTCAACCCCTTATCTCTTTTCACATTTAGTGGCCATTTGAACCCAATTTTTAATAATCATATTTAATCTATTCCCTAAAAATCTCCTTTCCATTATGCCTGTATGCCAAAAAAAGGCAATTTATTAATGAAAGCCAGTTTTTCCACAGTTTTTTGTAGATCCTTAAGCCAAAAATTTATAAGTTCCCTGAAAGTGTTATTGACAAGAACTACACTATAATCGTCTTAATGTATATGTATATATATATATAGTGTGTGTATATATATATATGTAAAATCAAATGACAGTCATTTAAAAGTTAGTTTTGCAATGTAATGTGCTCATCTTCAGAAAACTACAGCCTATTCTAAAGCCTCAAGCTGACAGAAGGCATCCATTATAGCAAAGAGGCATTTTTCTTTATTTCCTAAGAAACATTTAATAAATACCTTAAAGATATAATGGGGAAATTATGAAAGTATGGAGAAAATGTTGGTTAATGTTAAGCTTTGTGCCAATATGTGACTTTTATAAATCTGTAATCGGGCAGCAATTATGTAGAAATTTCACAGGACTGCGTGACCCATAGGAAAGTTCACAGGGCTGGGCTTCCTTTAATGGGAAAAATTTTACTTAGTGTCTTTATCCTTGTGTTTCCTTTCTGTTTTTCCTCTTTGGAAAAAAAAAAAAAGTTGAGAGCCTACACAAATGTTATTTAAATAAACAAAGAGTGCCTTCAAATCTTCATATTCCTGGATACGAAGGTGGGACTGATGACTGAATGAAGGAAACTTAAATCTCATATGCTGTCACTTGCTACGTTATGACCTTATCCTCAGATCAGAATGATGAGATCTTACACTGCATTCATATCATGCTTTACAGTTTAGAAGGTGCTTTAAAAAACATTAGCGTTTCTAACTGTTAGAACCATTCTTTGAAATAGGGAAGGGAAAGAAGTGAGCAGATCAGAATAGCCGTTGATAGTTTATTGGAGGTTGGTAGTTTGTTGGATGTTAAATGTCTTACTTATTTGTATTATTATTTAAACTAGAATTCAGTGGATTTTTTACTTTTTCATTATAAAGATCTACCAATTATAAAAGGTAATACCCTTTTATTTGGTTTCCTTTTAAGTATTCAAACTTTCATGTTCTATTGGCACTTTTAAAATGTACAATCATACTAGACATTTAAGTTAGACCAATATAATGTATATCATTAAGAACTTTTCAAAAAAATGAAAATAAATACATAAAACTTTAAAGAATCCAATTTCTTAGGAATTTGGGAAAAAGAGTTGCTGCATACTGATGGTAAATTTTACTGGCAAGTAACTTTTTAATATTAGTTTTTAAGCTAAAAAAAATAAAAGTATATTGGAGATTAGCAGTTTATGGCTATTTACTGTCTATTGATTCACTGATTTTTCATATTGATTCACTGATTTTTACTGGCTCCTTTTCACTGTTTTTAATAAAGAAGTTATATTTACCTATAACAATTTTGAGAGGCTTCTTATGTCAACAGAAATTTCTTTCAGTTTTGCAATTTAAAATATTATGCATTTAGATTATAATTATCCTGTATAATATTACTTTAGCCTTCCTATTGCCTCTAGTTGTTGCTGAATATTCATTTCCATCCATTCACTGTTTAGGAAGAGATTATTGCCTGTATTTTTATGTTTTGCATGGTTTGTATATGTATTATTATGCAATGAAATTACTAAAAGTCAGACATTTTACATATTTATCCCCTTCCCTGAATTTCTATAACACCTTCTGTTTTCCTATTAAAAATAGCTATTTTTGACTTAGTTAATAAACATCAAGAGCCATTGTTCCATTGCAAATAGTAGTATAGATTTAACAACAAGGGGGCAGCATTGGCAAAGGCACTAGGGTAAAATTTCTATATTGTATAAAATTGCTTCCCCTTTGCTATTATACTAAAGTAAGTAAGGCTAGTTGCTATGACGATCAAATCTCAAAATGTCACTGGCTTAGCACAATAGGAGTTTATTTTTTGCTCTCATGTAAAGTCTGATGAGGAGGATGTGGGTTGGAGAATAGCCTCAAATGTGGTAAGTCATTCAGGGAACTTGTCCCCACTATCTGCTGGGACCTCAGACTTCTCTGCTGGATTGTCTGCATCCAGCTGGCAAGTAGGAACTAAGGAGGTATGGAAGATCTCATCAAAAGTTTGTATAATAGGCCTGGAAATGGTCAACATCCTTCTGTCTTTGTTCCATGGGCCATCACTCAGTCATGTGCAAGGGAGGCTGGGAAATGTTGTTTAGCTCTGTGACCAGGAGGTAAAGGAAAAGTTTTTGTTGCACACATAGCAGTTCTTGCCTAGCCCATAGTAGTAACCCAATTAAAGAAGTTACTTTCAGTAACTCTTACATGTCTTCCTTATGCAGAAGCAATTTAAATTTGGGCCCTGACTGGTTTAGCTCAGTGGATAGAGTGTCGGCCTGCGGACTGAAGGGTCCCAGGTTCGATTCCAATCAAGGGCATGTACCTTGGTTGTGGGCACATCCCCAGTAGGGGATGTGCAGGAAGCAGCTGATCGATGTTTCTCTCTAATCGATGTTTCTAACGCTCTATCCCTCTCCCTTCCTCTCTGTAAAAAATCAATAAAAAAAATATTTTAAATTCGGGACAGCAGGATTTGCAAAACTCACCCCTGCCCTATTATCACACCTAATCTTTGAACCTGTGGAGGAGCAATTTTCAACCAGTATGCCTCAAGAATTTTAAAAACATGCAATACCTGACTATTTAGTCAGGGGCACTGACCTCTTTTCCCTTAGACTGTCAAATTTAAAAAATGAAACAGCCAACAACACAACAACAATAGCTATCCAGTATGAATGAATCAAAATTATACCTATTTTTTTGTTAGATCAGCAAAAAAATATTTTTTCAGTGTGCCATAGAATTTTAGTTTACGTGTGCTATGAGATGAAAAGGTTGAAAATCGATGCTGTAGAGTAAATAGATTATCGTGAATTCTGTTACTGAGAGATCTCAAATGTTATATGGCTCTGCACAGCTTTAACGCAGACAGTAGGCTTTCGTGGATAGGCATGAGAGAGAAAATGGACATGCAGTGGCCAAGTAGAGGCTCAGATTGACATCACTTGGCTGAGGGCACTGCTCATATGCCAGAATGAGAACTCTCCCGCCATGTCTTCAGCTCTCCTCTGAATCTCTTTGCCATTGCCTGTGGCATGACCTGGCCTCCACCTGTGGCAACCAGTGAATTCCTGGGAATGTGGCCACTGTTATTAGTAGAATGAAAAATGAAAACTTGAACAAGGAAAATAATGAGGTTCATTAAGCAAATATATTAATGAGTAGTTTAGTGAGATTTAAAATAGATGAAAATATTGTTTTTATCCTCATGCTATAATGGACACTGGAGCCTAGCACAGAATTTGGTAATTGAGTTGTTTGATTATTGAAAACTACGTTCAAGTGCACTGATCACCTTTTAAATCTTTGAAGCTGATTGAATATAAATTTGATTTGATGGTTTAAATTTGAATATGTCATAAAAAGGCTTTAACCCTTTTTATGGAGATTAAGAGAAACCTTTTCTGCTAACTTGTTTCACTGTTGTTGCCATGGAGACCACAGAAAGCACAATCTTCATAAATTTATAACCCAAGTTAATTAGCCTCTAAGCAATGAATATTTTTATACATTTATTCACTTCAAAAATAATTGAAGTGATTTACATTTTTGTCAAAAATGAATATGGATTTATTTACTTGCTTCAGTTTCATAAATAATGCAGCCCAGAATCATAGATTATAAACATAGATTTAATTTACTGAAATATTCATTTTATGAATCTAAAGTTATTAATTAGTTCACAAAATGTTATAGTAAAAAAAGCAATTAATGGTATAAGGTTTTTTTTGTTCATTACAAATCATTAAAATGTGAAATTATGATAAAAACATATATGTAATAGCAAAGTTAATGTTAATATTCTATTCCAAATTATCTAATATTCCAATATTCTCTGTTCTAAATTTTAGAATTATTATTACTTCAAAATATATATATAAAATGAGAATCAATAAAAGTCATGACAAAGTCATATGTTGTTGTGAGTTTCATTAGTGATGGTTATGACCTGCAATATTTACTTAACTCTCATAACAAACTTTTTGCATGAATGATAACATATTTCCTCCCCCCCCAAGTATTGTGGCTTTCTCATTTTCAATTATGACTTCCACAAAGAGCTCTGTAAGGATTCTGGAGAAAATATGAATTTAGCCCAAATGACTATTACAATTCTATAAAATCACTCATTTTAGACAGAAATGGCATTGTATGCTTACCCTCATGTAAGAGGAAAAGTAAGCTCACATTGCTGTTCTCCCTGAGGAACGTCAACGAGGTTCTGCACATCAGCTTGAGCTTGGATGCAGCCTTCTGCTGGGGTGCAGAGGGGAGAAGCAGCAGTCCTTGGGGTCTCCATCTAACCAGCCTCTAACTATCCAGGCTAGAGAATCACCCACCTCTTCTTAAAACTACCCTCTCCACGAAAGAGCTACAAAATAGATTTTGCTGCAACTAATAATCAGAGTGTAAACTGAAGTGAATGTGGCGTTACTGGGGGCAGTTTGAAGTCTGTACTTCCCTACCAGAGAGGCAAACAAGCTTTGGAGCCTGTGTGTCATCCCAACTCAGCCATTCACCAATTATATCACCTCAGACAAATTACTAAACCTCTCTCTTCCTCAGTTTCCTCTTAATGTAAAATGGGGATAATAATAGGACTTATTTCATTAAAAGTGCTGTGAGGACTTGTATTTGTTCAGAAAAGCCAATGGTTAAATTTTCAGAGATTTTGCAAGTTGTTAAATAAATGTTATCCTATCTAATAAAGAGGGGATATGCTAATTGACCCTCACACCATCACAAAGATGGTGGCGCCCACAGCTAATAAGGAGGGAATATGCTAATTGACTGCCATGCCCTCAAAGATGGCAGCACCCACAGCCACAAGATGGTGGTGCCTGCCTCTGGAGTCCCCCAGTTCTCTAAGCCCCCCAGCTGTCCAGGGCTGGCCCGAGGTGCAGGCAAACCTCAGATTGCAGCTGTCCAGCCGCCCAGGGTCGTCCGAGGCTCAGGTAACCAGGGCCAGCCAAGGCTTGTGCTGCCAGCAGTAGCAGCAGCAGAGGTGTGATGGGGACGTCGCCTTCCCCTGATCGCCTGGTCTCCTCCCGCCCCTGAGGGCTTCCAGTCTGTGAGAGGGGGCAGGCCGGGCTGAGGGACACCCCTCTCCAGTGCATGAATTTTCATGCACCTGGCCTCTAGTATTAAATAAAAGGTAGTAAATACTCAAAATTCATTACTTCCTAATTATTTTACTATTACTTATGTTTTTAGGTTATTTATATCTATTGTATCTGTATGGTGCAAATAGTACATAAAGGTGGGCTACTGTAAATTTCTGCCCGACTCCCATGTTCAGCGATATTGGTAGCTTGAAATTGGCCATGATTGGGGGTAATATTTACACATGGATATTGGCAATCGTTACAAATCTGACTTTTTTTCTTTTTTTTTTTTTTTGAGAACTGATTATCAAACATTTATAAGTAGCCAGATCATCACTGTTTATAGTGTGTTTAGGATTTGTCATCCTAAAGACTATGTTCAACATATGTTAATAAATATATATTACATATTAAAATGTAAATATGTTAAATATGTGCATGTATATATAAAAATAATAGCTAATGGGCACTTTAAATTCTCCAAATGTATTAGCCATTATTATTTCTGAGTTGTTTTTATGCATCGGCATTCTTTCCTCCATTTCTTCTTCAGCTCTACTTTTTTTCTTCTTCTCTATGAGGAGATATGACAATAATTGAAAATCATTCTTTTCCCCGATTCTTTCTGCCCAAGCTCTATAGACTTGACTTTAAGCCCCGCCCCCACCAGAGCAGAGATTATGAGTATCCAATTTAGCACCCACCTATGAGCTTCCTGCTTAGCAGCCCTCAATAATCACTGCCCTGCAGATCCACCTGAGGACGGCAGGGAGGGTGCTGCAGAGGCTTTGCAGGACGCACACAGAAGTCTTCCTTTTGCTCACTCTGGCCCTCTCGTGACCCTTTTGGTTCTGGAGAGTCAAAGCTGCAATAGGAAGTGCTGCCTTTCAACACTGTTATCCTCCCTACACCATCACCAAGATTCACTAGAAAGGCTTTAGAACATCTCCTAAAGAGTGTATCTGAGTAAATGAAAACAGCAGTGGACTGTTCTGTGAAGACCTATGAAACTATAATGATTTACTAAGATTTTCATGTGTCCCCAGTTTCAGATGCTCTTCCTCTTTGCCCTTTTTCTCCACTGTATATGCCAAGTCAAGAGCTTTCCTACATAGTGATGGTTGTCAAACTGGCTCTGGTTTTGAGAATCAGATATATTCATGCTGTTTGTCAATTTAATGACCTGCTTTGGTTCATTTTACAACTAGAAATCCCTCTGCCTCGTGGCCTAATTTGGTTTTCATTAATTTAAGGTTTAATGAAGAACTTTGAGATTTAATTTTACCAGTTTGGGCTGTGTTCTATTTTAAATTATAGGTTACCCTTTTGCCCTAATTCAAACTAACAGTAACACCTGAATTTTGAGTTGCAGTTGAACATATACAAATACTGATTTGCTAAGGTATAGCTATCTAAAAATTACTTTTAGTAAACAAAGTTATTTCTAGATTCTAAAATTTAGAGAGAACTATCCAAGGGATTTTTATGCATGACTTCTGCCACAAACCGCAGTGATCTTCCTAGAGCTCTTAATAGTTCAGGATCTGTAACTGGCTCTTTTATGCTACTAGGGCTAACTTATCCAAATATGTAAACTTGTATCTTCAAATTACTATAGACAAAACATAACATTCTAAGAAAATAACTTCCTTTTAATAAAAAGTCCCTCAAGAGTTTTTAAAAGTCAACTAAGTACTTTATCTCAAGATTTTGCTGCACAAATCATGTATTTTTTTCCAAAAAACTTTTTTACTTTTAAATTACAGTTGATATACAATATGATATTAGTTTTAGGTATACAACAATAGTGGTTAGATATTTATACAACTTCCAATGTGATCACCCTGATAAGTCTAGGACCTACTTGACTGCCCAAATCATCTTAAATAGACTATGGATTGGCATTAATATACCATCTGGAGCAATTGGGTTGATTTTTAGGTTAAAGGTGGCCATCTGCAGGGGTGACTTAGTGGTCTAACGTGGCCCACTAATATTGTCCCAGCTGCGAAGCAGATGGTGCAGTGAGCAGAGGGTAGCTATAGGGGGCCTGCCCTGTGGTTTCATCTGTCTACAGGCTATAATACACTCTCTCCACTGGGGGCTCAAAAACATTACCTTCCATCTCTGCCTCCCTAGCTCTCAACAGAGATCTGAAATGTGAACTATTTTTTTGTACAGCAGAAGATAATAGGATGACTTCCACACTTTGTTGAGAAAAAAAATTGATCCGAGTTTAGGGAGAGGCCTGGGTTAGGAGTCCCCTGAAGAATAAGTGTTGCAATGTTTTTGAATGGTGGGCCATCTGCTAGGCTATGGGAACCTGCTGGGTCCAGCTGGCTGCCTGACACATAAGGGTGTCACTGATTAATATATCATGTGAAATACGTTAACACCATAGTTGTAGGAGATGGTGCCCAGTGTAGTATGAAGCTAAAATTAAAAAGACAGGTCTGGAGCTTGTTCTACGTGATGTGACCTACTGTGAGATTTAAAGTGTATCATATTTGGGAGTATAAGTTGGGTAAAGCTATAAAACTTGTTCCTTTTTCTTTTATACAATGAAGATCAATTATTTTTTCAAAATGTAAAATATCCTCTTCTATAAAATGTAAAGATCAGATTATCTCTTTAGTAAAAGATTCTTCCACCCTGACGCAGAATTTTGGATGGTTTTACCAGGATTTAATATTCTATTTCATAAATGTAGTGTATGTCCCAAGTGCATTACATTGTCTTGACTTCCTTTGAATGACGTTTCTGTCTCACAAACGTTCTTATTCATATTTTTGAAGGGAGTAGGTGTAGCACCATTTGCAGCCATTATATAGCTTTTTGAAGTATGTTACGCATTATCTGAGTGATCTGTCTACTACTCTTACATCTTCCAGACAGGCTGGTAAATTTCTAGGAGCACTCTCCATCTTGAAATACAGTTGACAGAAACGGAAGGAACACTTTACAACTACTGGGGGAAATGTTACAACTGGATTATAATTTCCCTTTCCCAAGGAAAAATAGCATTTAGACATAGAAAATAGGCTGGGAAATATACACTGAGCTTAGGCACCACTGGATCTGTAATACATTGACAGTTCTTGGCAATTCTCAGTGAAATTAGTAAATCTCTTCTCCATGAAGGAAGTCATATGAAAACAGACCACAGTTGTCTGTATTTTCCTTTGTCGGATCTCTCCAGTGCTCATGGGCATTATACAGGTGAATTGTGATAATGTACTAATCGTTCTAGAAACCAGAAGCATCATTGGTACTATTGGTTTGTGAACATTTAGCTCTAAACTAAAGTCATAGTCTGGGGCTTCCCTTCTCCTTCTAGCAAAGGGCACAGGAACTCCAGTGAGACTTCTGGAGTTCTGGCAAGTGGAGAGGGGTATTTTGCCTATCTATTCAAATGCTTTGCGGGCCCCAGTTTGGTCAGTCTGAGCCTCCAGACACAACTGGCCTGGTCTTTCAGGGAGCAGCAGTTGGGATGAAGAGAGAGGAGGCAAAAGAAGAGGGAGGTGAGCAGCTTGGGTCAAGCAGCTCCTATCCATGGGCAGAGCCCATCCTGACTGGACAGGAGGAAAGGAGAATCCTTGCAGTCAAGCCAGAGGGGAGGCACTACTCACACAAAGTTAAAGAATGAATGTTGGCACATTAGCAATTTCCTGTGGGAGTTAAAACCCAAACTCCCACACTGAAGACCTGCTCCTCTTCATACAGGGCTACCATCTACCAGCAAACTGCTGGGCTTCCCTTGTAGCATCAGCCTATGATGACAATCAACATTTGAGGTAATTATCATTCATAAGAAGTAAAATACTATTTTAAGGAGTTGTTAGCTTCTCCTTTGTTAGGCAATGTGATTCCACAGAAATTCTGGTTCACCCTGATGAAATTCAAAGATGATTAAAATGAGATGAAATAAAAATAATTCTAAAAAAATTAAGTTTAAGATGTTGCATGCATCTTACTAAGGAGAACAGAAATCAGAGCTGTGTTCAAAGGAGGTATCTTTCCCAAAAGCAGGGGGAGATACAAAAACAGGAACTTGAGCAGTGGCTCACAGCCAATTTTATATCATTTGGACTGAGAACAAATTGTGCCTCAACATGTATTGTTAGAAAAGAACATATCCTGCTCGAATGGGGGAGTGGGTAAAAGTGATTTATGAGGTGCTTTTGAAAAAAAACACGCTTCCTGGAAAACAAATGGGAGACAATCAATGAAACAGTTGTAAATGCTGACTATTAAAATTCAGGAACCTGACATATAAATGGAAACATGAGCCTAAGATGAATAGGGGGGGTAACTTAAGGTCAATACTCATCTCAGGCTCTTTGTATTCAAATGACCATGCCTAAATAAGTCTCTACTCTTATTTCCTGACATATATAAATTGTAGCTACCAGTGACCTAAATTTGAAGTTATTTTGTCTTTGATGTATTCAATATATGTTTTTAAAAAAACAATAAAATCTCAAAGTAAAATTACCCACTAGAAGAGGGTCTGGTAGCCACCAAGAAACTTCAAGTTTCGACACATTGGGTCATTTAAATTGATGTTTAAGGACATGGTATTTTTATTCGTCTGGAAGCTGGATTATAAAATCAAGAAGGTGCTATCTAGCAGCACTAACTTCTGGGCTAACACAAAAGGTGTGTGTGGTATTGCATCCGGTTGCCGAACACAGAAAATGTAGAGGCCTCTCCTGTTTTCTGAGTTGGGGCCCAGTGACACATTCCCTGGGCAGAGTGGACAGGTGATCCTTCATCATTCCCCTCACCTTCTCTTGTCACAGCCTTCTCCCCTGCCACCACCAGCCCAGGTGCAGCACATTTTAACATTATATTAAAAGCAGCAAAGAAGGAGCTAGCACCATCAGGAGATGGGGAACAGGCTGCTCTTTGCCACAGAACATTCCTACCCTAAACCTGCCTTTGGCATGGCCCCTCCTAGAGCAGCAGGTGGCCTAGCCTTCCACCTCTCTGCTGTGTGTTCCTGGAGGCATTCGTTCTAGGCAGAGGTGCATGTTGTTCCCACCATGGCTTTAAGTGGTCTCTACATTTCCCCAGGCCCATTAAGAGAAGATTGCTGAGCTCACATACTACTGAAACTAGGAAACAGCTAGCTATCAGTTGACTAACAATATGCTTATCATGCCCAAAAGCACAGCATTTTTGGTTAAAAACAAACACACACACACACACAAAAACCCCAACAAACTTGTTTAGCCAAAAAAAAAAAAAATGAGTATTTCTTCTTCATTATGGAAAAAAAGTGCTAGACTTCAAATGTGATAAATGCATGAACTGACCCAATCCTTATTTTTTTTATTAAATGATGAAGAAAATTTATACAGATTAAACTTAGTTTTCTATTGATACTTCTTTAGAATTTTCATAAATAAGTGGTTTGTTTTATATTTATAAATGCATTTTAATAATTTTTTTTATATATTTTATTGATTTTTTACAGAGAGAAAGGGAGAGAGATAGTTAGAAACATCGATGAGAGAGAAACATCGATCAGCTGCCTCCTGCACACCCCCCACTGGGGATGTGCCCGCAACCCAGGTACATGCCCTTGACCGGAATCGAACCTGGGACCTTTCAGTCCTCAGGCCGACGCTCTATCCACTGAGCCAAACCGGTTTTGGCTTAATAAATTTTTATAAATGCATTTTTATTATAGCTTTCAAAAGTTCCTAATACAAATGGTACCATTTTCTATAGATATAATACGTGTAATAAAAGTAATATGTAATAGTTTATCTCTGTGCTTAAGTATTAATATAAAATAACAACAGTGACAGACAGCAATTAAGTTAATCAAGAGAAATATACGTTGAATAATCATCCTTTAATGAGATACAATAGAAAATATTTACCTACCATTTTCAATCCAAGTATGTAAGGAGAAATGTAGACTTACTTAAAGGTTTAATTTTCAAAAACAAACATAAAGCAAACAAAAAGGGAATAAAACCAAATAAAGATTAAATAAGATTTTGTGCATATCAAAGTCAGGAATTCCACAGTCCCTGGTCACAGAAACCAAAAAATCAACCTTCCTACTACATTAATGTTTGAACCTATGTATTTTTTTACTGGAGTATATTAGGGATTATCCCACATCATATGTACTTATAGAGCCTCACACAACAATTAATTGAAGGCAATTATCAACAGTATTAGTATACCTTAGAATTCAATGTCTTTGCAGGGAGAAGGGGATTTTTATAACAGTTTATTGTGCCATCAAATACCAGTAAGTTAGGGTACTTTATTAAGCTTACTAGTATATATATATGAAAAAGCTGTAACATAGTTAATGCGAAGAAAGGCTCCTGGATTTT
>NW_006298049.1:816269-819320 GCF_000327345.1 Myotis davidii | reverse complement strand
CTGTTGTATACTTTTATAAAACTTTTTCTTAAAATTTCATGTTATCAGTGAAAAAAACATCTACACTGGATATGTGTTGACGGAGTCTATAGACATCTGTCAGTCATTTGAAATTTAGTTTTGAAAAGCCTTATTAAGCTCACCCACACTTCGCCTCACCAGGGATAATTAATGTGTGAGCTGGTAAGTTCTACATTCACCCACTTGCCATTTTTACTGGGTCTTTCTTCTGATACAGCATGGTATTTTTTGTTAAGAGCAATGTTCCCTCTGGAAATAATACATGAAAAGCAATCAGAAATTATTAGCCACAGGCGCGTATTGGATCACGGATAGGAAACCCTAGTATAAAGCCTTTCCTGGAGACTAAACTCCCAGGAGACACAGTCACCTCTGCAATCTTTCTTTCCTTCCATCTCTTCCTACACATTCTGCTTTGCTTCCATCAGGAGAGTCCTGCTTTGCCTCCTCTGTTGTATGGTTGGGAGGAAAAGTCCAGCAAGTTTCAAGTTCAATGAGAAAACTTTCAAATAATTGTGAATATGAGTCCCATACATTGTCCTACAGCCATATTTTAGCAGAGCAGTTCTAGAAAGAAGCTGTAGAAAGAGAGATTCAATGATTACTGAAAAAAATTCAGGTTAGACTACAAAGAATGTCATGGAGGCAAGACTGATTATACAATGGAACTGGGTGTTGAACAAGGTCATGAGAGAGCTATCTAATATAAAGTCTCCTTTTAAAATACAACTTTCTTAAAAATTCAAGTCTGTTTTATGTAGCAATTTGACTACAGGCAGAACACTGGATAAGGAGTTATCGGATCAAAAATGCTTTCTACACTGCCTAGGATTCTGTAAGAAACATCTCTGATCTCATTTCTTAAAAGCCAATAAAACATGCCTGAGTTTATAAGAGCCATTAAGCATTTAGACCCTGATATATGTACATTTTTTAGCCCAGTTGGCTGCTGGGATGAATGAAAGGGGCAATGGATTTCTCAGACCATTTTCTAAACATAATAGATTCAAAAGGAAAAATAAAGTTCCCATTTCCCATGGGCATGAATATCTTACATTCTGCAGACTTAGATTTATTCCAATCTACTTTCTATTAATCTAGCTAATTCATTTGGGTTATTTCCCAACACATCATCCTATATAACAAAAGCCTAGGTGGCATCACGCCCTCATGTGACACCCTCACGCGATGCCATCACAAGATGGTCGTCACAAGACGGCTGCCACAAGATGGCCACCACAAGATGGCCATGCGCACAGCAGAGGTGGCCGCTCTGCGCAGAGAGGCCTGGGGGTCCTGCAGCTCTGCGCGGGTGTGGAGGAGGCTGAGTGGAGGAGGCGGATCCCGGCGGAGAAGGTGGGTCGTGGCAGGGGAGGGCAGTTGGGGTGATCAGGCCAGCAGGGGAGCAGCGAAGCATTAATCAGGCTGGCAGGCAGGCGAGTGGTTAGGAGACAGCGGTCCTGAATTGTGAGAGGAAGTACCCTAACTTAGTGGCATTCGATGGCACAATAAACTGGCAGTTGGACATCCCCTGAGGGGTCCCAGATTGGAGAGGGTGCATGCCGGGTTAAGGGACAACCCCCGCCCCCGTGCACAAATTTCATGCACTGGGCCTCTAGTAGTATAAAATAAATAGATGAATAATGATGTGAAGATAACTAATAATTATACCATGTATTATCTCTAGTAGAAATCATAAAAGTCATGGATTTAAAATCCCCTGCAATATAAATATTCCTTCTTTCTACTCTGTGTTTTAACCTAAAGTTAACATTGTGGAGCTAAATTACTACTTGAATTATGACTGCTGGCATTTTTGAAAAGGAAATACCAAGCTGTTTTAAGGTTTCAAATGACAGAATAACCAAGGGAGAATCAGAACTCAAACTGAGGTTGAGAGAAATCTTTGTCACTAAGAGATTGACATTTTCATTCATCTCCTAATAATTTCAGTCAGAAATGTCTTCCATTATATACAGCCTTAGTCATGTCAGTCATCACTGCTCTGGGATTGAACAGTGAATTCCTCCTACTCTTTTCTGCACACTCATCCATATATTACTAACTTTATTTTTGGAGTCCTTCCCATTACCCATAGTCAGCTCAATAAAAGAATTCAAGGTGAGCACTGTTCCCAAGGAACTATCTGGTTCTAATCCATTGCCTTCAGTAAGTAAATAATGAAACCAGCTATCTCAATATTTACATCTTGATCTTCTACATACTAATAAACTTTATACTGAGAGAACCATATTAAATTTGTTCAAGGATAGATCTAAAGTTTAAAATGGTCCTAACACAACATATCATCTATATATATAAAAGCCTAAGCCAGTGGTTCTCAACCTTCTGGCCCTTTAAATATAGTTCCTCATGTTGTGACCCAACCATAAAATTATTTTTGTTGCTACTTCATAACTGTAATGTTGCTACTGTTAAGAATCGTAATGTAAATATCTGATATGCAGGATGGTCTTAGGCGACCCCTGTGAAAGGGTCGTTCGACCGCCAAAGGGGTCGCGGCACACAGGTTGAGAACCGCTGGCCTAAGCAATTGGTCGACTGTTTGACCATTTGACCGTTCGACCAGTAGCTATGATGTGCACTGACCACCAGGGGGCAGATGCTCAATGAACAGGCATGGAAACATGGAACAGACTGATGAATCTCAGAGGGAAGGGGGGAGGGGAAAGGTGGGGAGAGATTAACCAAAGATCTTATATGCATACTAGAAGCCTGGTACACAGATTCGTGCACCTGGTGGGAGTTTCCCAGCCTGGCCTGCAGAGATCAAGCCAAACCAGCAGTCTGACATCCCTTGAGGGGTCTCAGATTGCAAGAGAGTGCAGGCCAGGTTGAGGGACCCCACCGGTGCATGAATCTGTGCACCGGGCCTCTAGTGTTCCAATATAATCAGCTTTGGGGATTTCTGTCTCATTCTTTCCTCAAGCTCAGCCATTTGGTATGTTTTTAGATTCACAGATTTATTCACCATCGTGTTTAATCAAGACACTTTTGAGTATCCTGTAA
>NW_006298049.1:791328-816235 GCF_000327345.1 Myotis davidii | reverse complement strand
ATATTTAAACTAATGTTTCTCAAAGTATCTGTGATAAAGGATGAGTTTTTAAAAATGTTCTCACTGTCATAGACCAATAATTTTGTAAAATAAAATTGAATTACTAATAAACAATACTGGATATCAGCAAGATCAAATGGCTATAAAAGCTTCTAAGATCTTACTCTCGATTTCTGTACTTACTGTTGGGCAGGTCCCGGGCAATCAGCGGCTCCTCACTCCCTCCCCTGTGTTTTGGAAGGTGCACTTGCTTGCCTTCCCTGTTCCCAGAAGATGATCCAAGGATACAACCTGGAGATAGAAATGTGGTATTGAGACTATCTGGAGCGGGTATGTGATTCAACCAGGTAGGGCCTCTACTATATAAACTTTTCCCCCCTGCATTTTACTCTTTTTCTTTTTTCTTTTTTGTGCCTTAAAAAAAAATTTTCCCCCACTGACTCTCTCCACCCCACTCCTCCCCCTCCCTAGACCTTTACCACACTATTGTCTGTCCATGGGTTATGCATATATGCATGTAAATTCTTTGGTTAATTTCTTCCACCTCCTTCCCGCCTACACCTCTCTCTCCCCACTTCCCTCTAACGTTTGCCAGTCTGTTGCATGCTTCAACATCTTTGGATCTGTTTTGTTCATTAGATTCCAAATATAAGTGAGATCACGTAATACTTGTCTTTCTCTGACTGGCTCATTTCACTTAGCATAATACTCTCCAGGTCCCTCCATGCTGTCTCAAAGGGTAAGAGAAACGTTTAAGATTTGGCAGGTAGGGGCAGAAATCTACTCATCTTTCCACCTCCCAAGAGGTTGAAGTAATTTCCATACTCTGCCCACTTTAATAAATTTCGTTGCTGTAACCTACAGGGTCTGGAGTTTCTCCACACTCTCTTTTTTTAAAAATACATTTTATTGATTTTTTACAGAGAGGAAGAGAGATGGAGAGGGATAGAGAGTTAGAAACATCGATGAGAGAGAAACATCGATTCAGCTGCTTCCTGCACACTCCCTACTGGGGATGTGCCCGCAACCACGGTACATGCCCTTGACTGGAATCGAACCTGGGACCCTATAGTCCACAGGCCAACGCTCTATCCACTGAGCCAAACCGGTCAGGGCTCCACACTCTCTTTTATCAAATAGGATAAACTACTTTAAGAGTCTGACCAATTCAGAAGATAATGGAAGACTTTTTAATGGCTGTTCAGATATTAAATTTCTTCAAAATATCTATGTTTTTAATACTACTTTAAATAATAGCACTGTCATTGCTAGTTACTATTTGGCTTTTGAGATCAGCTGTACTCAGTTATTTTTGCTTTAGTCTTTAGGCTTCACCGATACTTATATTTGGGGAGTTTTTTTAAGTTTCCCCTAAATATATCATGGGATTATTTTCCCTTCTGAAGTCTACCCCTGGTTGAATCTGTCTTCCAGTTGGTCTGAATCAGCTTAATAATTGTTTCTGCCTCCTAGAGTCAGAAATAGCACAGTCTCAGGTTAGGTTCCTAGAAGCAGAATCTACAGTAGAGGTTTGGGGCATGAGTTTTATTGAGGGAATGCTTTTCAGGAAGAAAAAAAAAGTATGTGTGTGAGGGGGCGGGGGGTAGAAACCTGTAAGAATGAGGCAGGATAGGGAAGAGCAAAATAGGTTGTGGTCTCATGTAGCTTGATCCATTTGGGAGACGGCGGGTGGACGGGGGCGGGGCGGGGTGGTCATATATGTGGTTGGTAGAGGGGTTGCTATGGGTAAAAATCACAATACAGAGTTGTCCTACCTGTAAGAGTCTATTATTGTCTGTCCTCAGTAGGGGACTATATAACCTCCCAAGCATCAAGCCATGGGACTTGAAGAAGATGGAAGATACGTGCATACATTTGGTATAGGTTATCTGGGTGTAGCAGCATCTACTACAGAACAAACCATGCAGTGCTCTAATCCATTGACCTCTCACACTAAGTTCACCCCATCTAGATATAACTAGTCCTGAATTCTAGTTTGTCACAATTCCCAGTGAAACTTACAAGAGAAAGGTTAGAGGAAGAAAGTAGATTTCTGCAGTGGTAGTTGGTCCCAAGGCTGTAACTGATGCTTATTAACACCCTCCTTTACCACCTATTCTTGATTTCCCTCATCCCTGGCTACTGCTTCCATAGTCTAAGTGGCTTGCCTGGTGGGGTGACTTAGATACACATCACTGAAGAGTCTGGGCTCCACCTTACTCTGCCTTATCTGTCTGTGGTTGGCACACTTGCCCATTTACAGTTAAAATTGGGTATGGGAGGATCACAAGGTGCCTCAGTAGATCACCTGAATGCCAATTATGTTCCTCCCACCACCATTTTGTATCAGGCTTACCTCCTCATAATGATCGGCATCAACTATGTCTGGCAGTGTGGGAACTCCTTTGTGTGCCTGCTAGTCTACTGGCACAAGGAGCCTTAAGTGACCAGCTGGCAGCCCCCTCTGTGAACAAGGACCTTCTAGACCCACAGGGACAAATGTTGTGAGAGTGGGAAGCACAAAGTCCCCAAGTAGGTCATTAGCAATAATGGGAAGCAGCGCTGTCTCCGACTTCTATCCCTTGATTCCCCAGCCCATGTGGCCAACCTGTTTGGGACACAGTACCATAAAATGGCTTTGAAAGACAGCCCCCCACTCCTCACAGGGTGTCTTCTTCATATCTGGCATGTCAACTGTGCCTTCCAATAACCTTTTTCATAGCTCTATCAAGCAGGCAACTTCTGTATGATGAAGTATGTGGTAAGGCCAACGGATATCCTTTTCATGTATCTGTAAAATGGGGATAATAAAATCACTATCCTATAGGGTTTTATGCTGGAGAGCCAGAAACATCGATGAGAGAGAAACATCGATCAGCCGCCTCCTGCACATCCCCCACCGGAGACGTGCCCGCAACCCAGGCACATGCCCCTGACCGGAATCAAACCCGGGACCCCTCAGTCCGCAGGCCGACGCTCTATCCACCGAGCCAAACCGGTTTCGGCAATGCTGGAGAGTCTTGATTGTCTCCCCACATCTGTTCTCTCCTTTCTGGATACATGGCTGATCAACTAACGATTATGTTTCCAATCTCCCTTAACTAACTCGAAGCAACTATGTGACTAAGTGTTAACCACTGTACAATGATGGATTTACTTGGCTAAAAGAAATTCTTTACCCTGTATTTATATACTCTTTCATCCCTTTGCTCCCAGTTGTTTGAAAATGATTATGGGTGATGAATGGTGATGGTGAAGCTTAATGCTGAGGACGGCAGAGCCATCTGGCTAGCCTGGATTCATGGATAGCTCTGTGGAGCAGAACAACCCACCTAACAGCAATGCATTGTTGTAGGAGAAATCAATATCTGTATTAGTCAAGGCCCGATTAAGCAATTGACCCATGGCAACACTCAAAGTGTCAGAATTAGGATTTAAACCCTAGTCTGTCTGGCAAGCATTCCAAAATGCAAGTGTCTTTGTTATTTAATTGAGTTTCATATCTATATAAAAAATAGTGAGGCCCTAATCCAGCGGTTATCAACCTGTGGGTCGTGACCCCTGAAAATACATCCTGCATATCAGATATTTACATTACGATACATAACAGTAGCAACATTACAGTGATGAAGTAGTCACGAAAATAATTGTATGGTTGGGGGTCACCACAACATGAGGAACTGTATTAAAGGGTCGCGGCATTAGGAAGGTTGAGAACCACTGTGAGTCAGATTATCATCCCTGAGAATTTACATTTATTAGATTCCCTTGAAGGTCAGGAGGGACCCTTCCTACCCTGGGTGGCATTTTCTCTGAAGCGGGGGCCCAGCGAGGTGATCATGAAAGGAGTCTAAGCCTCACTAAAAAGGCTGCCTGTGAGGTTCACCTGGGTAGGAAGAAAGTGAGGGCAAAAGAAGCAAAGGGGCTTTAGGCCAGGGGCTGTCTGTCTGTCCCTTTAGGGACATAAAGAACAGGTGAGGCACAGTGAAAACTAGTAAAGATAGAAGGATAAGCAGTAGCAGTCCCAGCAAGGAATTTCAGACCCTGCACAAAGACTATTTTAACTTTTATCTCCATGGTGTGTACATATTGACTTTTTCCTTCCAGGTTAGTAGGCTATGAGAGCTCCATGTTACCTCCTTGGGGGAGGTAAAATCTTTTATGCTAACAGCTCTTATCATTTCACCATATTCCCCTTGCAAAGGATTTAGTCATTTAATGGTTCATTTGCCCAGATTGACTATTTAATATCTGTACAGACAGCTTCTCCAGGCTTGACTGCATCCGCATCTAAGGTGACTTGATTGACAGCTCTGCTATACAACAGCAGTAGGGGGCCTCTAGGATTGCAAGGGAAGGGAAGGGAAGGGGAACCAGGGTTTATTGAACACCCACTATACATTCGACATTTTAAACATCTTCTTTTACTTCCACTAACGTATGACATTTTATCATCCCAGTTTTCAGAGATGAGAAACCTGAGGTTTAAAGAGGTTACATAACTTACCCAAGATTACAAATTTAGTAAGAGGAGGAACTGGTGTTCAAGCTCAGCCCCCTCTGACTCAGAAGTCTCTGCCCTTGCCACTGTCTTTCCTCTGCGCCCACTCCCACGAGGATGCTCCCATTCAGACTGAACTGAATTTCCTCTTGAACGTGGGGGATAAAGGTCCTGACGTCCTGTAACTGGATAAAATGAAATAATGTGTACACCCAGCACAGTGCCTGGCAGTAGCAGATGTCAAATGTGCTGAAAAACACATACACATTTTCTGTATGTAACCATGAAATGAACAGTTTTGATGGCATTTCATTTTGCATCAAAGCCAAGATCTAAGGAACGGAGTCGTCAGCTTGATCAGCCTCTGTGAGCTGTCAATGGACAGTTGGGCTAATTGCTCCTTTTGGGGAGTAAGTGAAGTTGATCATATTAAGACACACAAAAAATGTTGTGGCAACGGACTTTTCTTGGTTGTCCCTGGAGGCAAACGAAAGCAAGCGAGTGGAAGTGACAGAAGGTAGACTCCAACAACATTTTAAAAGTCCAGCTGTCAGATGTCTTCTAAAGAAGTGAAGGTCACGGAGCATGTCCAGGCTGACTAGGGGCCCACCTGCCAAGGGTGGTATATGACAGCATCCTGGAATGGGCAAGACACTGAACTACAAAGTCCGGATCCAGTCCCTGGGCCAAGTTTCTCTGGCATTTTTGTAGGTTGGGGAGAAGAGTTCTAGTTCCTTCCTGGGTAATTTCAGGACACCCCAACCTTGACATTTATATGCATTATGCTTGATCAGAGACTGTTTTCTTTTGCAAAAGCCACTTTTCCATTTGTCATTCCCCGCACCTTTGGAGGGAGGAGCCGTGTTGAGCATCTGCTCCCGGATCTCTGTCCTGTCCTCCAGCTACGAGAAGAACACCCCCGTTCCTGTGGGGGCGCAAGGCTTGGCTCTCTTTTTAGAAATTCCCTTCTGTGCTGTGCTAATCACACCCTCAGTACATTTTACATCTTATTTTTAGGAGCAAAGTATAAAGAGTCCTATAACCGACAGCAGTTTCTGTGGCAACTTGCCTCGCCCCCTTGCTTGTCCAGCTGCGCAGAATGAAATTCTAAAAGGGGCCATTTTACATCACGTAAAGAAGATCCACAGTGAAGGGGCTTTTAAAGTGAAGGTTTCTTCTAAGTTAAGGGAGAACTAGCCGGGAATTAGGTTGGGGGAGATGAATAAAAGAAATAGAACCTTTACTTAGAACTAGAACTATTATAAAGTCCCAGGTGTTCACAGGCATGCCCTAGTTGCCCTGATTTTTTTTCCTCAGGGCATGATTTTAGATGCAAAAATAGCATTTAGACCAATGAAAACTAGGTTTGAATATTTATATCAGAAGAGTTTGTTGATAAATTCCTCTTCCACCTCCTCCCCTCAAAGATTCCTCCTGTATAACTTTCCAAGCAAGACTAGATTATAAATTGGCTTTTCAAAATCACCTTGAATAGCTTTCTTAAGGCAACTCTCCCAGCTCCTAGCAGGCTGTCACCAAATTCTCTCTTCCTGACACAAACAGGCAGAGTCTCCGTGGGCAGGGCCTGGGCTTGTAAAAGCAGCACCCTCAGAGTGTGATTTGGGGGACACCAAAAGACCACTAGTCCAGCCTGGCAGGCATGGCTCAGCGGTTGAGCGTCGACCTATGAACCAGGAGTTCACAGTTCAATTTCTGGTCATGGGGGCTTGATCCCCATTGTGAGGCATACAGGAAGCAGCCAATCAATGATTCTCTCTCTACCTCCCCCTTCCTCTCTGAAATCAATCCTATATAATAAAAGGTTAATATGCAAATCAACTGAACAGGGGAACAACCGGGCTCACGGACTGCGAGAGGGCCCAAGCCAGGCTGAGGGACACCACCCCCCACCCCCCGCCCCCAAGTGCACAAATTTCATGCACCGGGCCTCTAGTAAAAATATAAAATTTTAAAAAATACCACTAGTCCAGAAAAATCTCCTCCAAGGCCATGTCATGTCCCAGATTATCATACCCACTGCCTTGTGTTAAGTCATTTGCTTCCACAGGCTTCTGGGAGGAATGACATTTTATAATCAAATTTATATTACATATTTTGTTATCTTCTAAGAAAACATGAGGTGTCCCCAAATCAAAAATACATTTCTCGTAAGGCCATTAGTAGAGAGGCCACAGAAAAGAATAAATAAATATGTCTCAAACCTAAACTGCACTTACACATTAACTGAGCTCCAAGTTTCCTGAAGTCAGTTAAGTGAAATTTTTATTATGATTCATTATATGATTATCACCTGTTAAGAGCAAAGCCACCAGTTTGTCAGGTGAAAGACTTTTTTTCTGATACTAAATTCTTAAAAGTGACTCTGTATGTTGGAAACAGCAGAATGAAGTTTTTTTTTCAACAGTAATTGAGGAAAAGATGCAAACCATTCTCCACATGGCAATTTATTATATTAACCTTTGGTGAAGTTTTAGGTTATAACCTCAAAATAAAACTCAGCGAAGCCACCAATGTAATGCTTTAAAACACTGGACAGGCACAACTGCATTAACCCAATCTGTGTAAGCAGATTGGCTCCAGGAACAACTGGAGAAGGGGATCAAGGGAAAATGGCGTAAAGAGCTAGATTTTGATAGGAACAATGGCAATGAAAGCCAAACTATGGGGTCAGCTGAGATGTAGTGGGGTTGAGGCCAGCAATCAGGCATGGGAAACTGATCACATTAAAGGGAGAAGGTAACTAGAAAAAGGGAAGGAGGATGGAAAGAGGAAGTGAGAGGGTCAAAGAAACTATACTTCCTTTACTTATAACTGGAATCAATATCATGGTTTCTTCTCTGTATTTCTCCAGTGGTAAGAGCTCCATAAGATTCTTAAGTATACAATTTTAATAAAAATTAAAATGTAAGGGAGTGGTAGAATAGACAGTTTGCACTGATTAAGTGATACCCAAGCACTTGATCCCATTGAACTGAATTTGGCCTCTGTTTGGGTAGAAATTACCTTTACATCACTCACACCTTTCCTATAGCCTCCCTGCTCTGGGACTATTTCACCCAAGGCTCTGTGGATCACTGTAGAAATGAGAATGCCTTCCTCTCAGTTTCTTCTTTTTCAGCTGAAATGATTACTAACAACTACTTGGAATTTTAAACACAGAATTTCTTGGGAAATTCTATCCATACCAAATTCTTCCTGCTGTTGCCCCTCTGAAGTTCTCTTATTCTTTATCTGAATGCCCCAAATTTCCTACAGTTTCCTCACAACTCCAAGCTTAACTCATCTTACCTGACGAATGTTAGCATATTTCGTGGAGGACTTTAGCCCATTCACATTTATTTTAACCACCTGTATATTTAGTCACATTCTTGGCTTTTGATTTTAAATTCTCTTTTTCACAATTTCCTATTTGCGGTTGGTTCTCCCAAATTTCTGACTTACACTGGAGGACCAGGTGTTCCTTTTCTTCCCCTCTACAGCAGGGTCACTTTTTTCTGTTATGGGCCAGATAATATTTTAGACTCTGTAAGCCACATGGTCTCTGTCACCACTCCTCAATACTGATGTTATAGTATGGAAGCAGCCAAAGACAATACAAAATGAATGACCATGGCTGTGTTTCAATAAAACTTTGTTTAAAAAACAAGCAGCAGGCCAAATTTGACCTGTGGCCATAATTTACTAACCCTTGTTGTTGAGGATTAGAAGTTTCACATCCTTCATTTTTTCTTTAAATTGTACTTATTGACTTTTGAGAGAGAGAGAGAGAGAGAGAGAGAGAGAGAGAGAGAGAGAGAATCATTCATTCATTGGTTGGTTCTTATATGTGTCCTGACTAGGATCAAACCTGAAACCTTGGCAACTCTCTAACCAACTGAGCTATCCAACCAGGGCACATCTTCCTTTTTTAACAAACATACCTTTCATTAATAGAATACACATTCAGCCCTAGTTGGTTTGGCTCAGTGGATAGAGTGTTGGCCTGTGGAGGGTCCAAAGTTCGATTCCAGTAAAGAGCATATGCCAGGATTGTGGGCTCTATCCCCAGTAGAGAGCATGCAGGAGGCAACCGATCAATGATCCTCATCATTGATGTTTCTATCTCTCTTTCCTTCTCCCTTCCTTTCCCAATCAATAAAAAATATTTTTAAAAACTGTTAAAAAATAGAATACATATTCAACTTCTATGACAGATAATCTGAACAGTAGGACTTAAACAAAATAATAATTTTTCTGATTATGTATAAGCAGTCAGCAGCTGCTTTGACGACACCATGGTATCAGGACCCAGAATTCCATCTAATTGTTCCCATCACTTAGGTGTCACCTGTACCTATCTCCTCAACCATATTTCAGCCTCTGAAGGGCACGCACCTTCTCTTTAAGGACACAGCCTGGAAGATGCACATATCACTTTCCCAAGTCCCTTTTATCAGAAGTTTGTCATAGGTTACACCTGGGTTATAAGGTAGCCTGAGATATGTAGACAAACTTGGAGGCCGTGTACCCAACTTCAAATCTTATGACTAAGAAGATGGGGAGGATGGTTATTGGCAATCTCCGAGACAACTAAAACTTTGATTTTCTTATTTGCTTCAAAGATTAATTAGAAGCTATAACCCCTCATCCAATCAAAACAAAAGCTTTCACACATATGTATTTCACACATTTAAAATCCAGTTATGTTTTTACTGTTGTCATCTCCCTAGATTCGTGTTCTTCTAACTCCTATAGAGTTTCTGGTGGACTCCATTACCCTTATTTAATAGATGTGACTGTTTTACCAATGATCATTTTCTAAGATCCAACCTCCAAACTTTCAAGACAATTAGTCTATATTTTTCCTCCTCCCCCCCCCTCCTTTTTTTCATAGAGAAAGAACAAGCAGCACCTGGCGAAAGACCTGGGTTTCATTACTGTAATCTACACAAGAGTTTTCTGTGTAGGGTTGGACAACATGAAATGAGGTATCTGTCATGTGGTCTGACACTGAGTGAAGGAACAACCCTCCACAGATAACATGACAGTGAATTAATTCCCTGCTGTTATAGCTGTTCTGAGAATCTCAGTCATCAGCCACCTTCATAAATAATTTTCCATTCGTATGTAGGGGTATCTGACAGTGTGTTTGCATTCACATAAGGAAGAGAAGCCAAAATTATTTGGCTTGCAACCAACAACTGCCTCTATTTTTGTTTTGCAGTGCTCTCATTCAGTGCATTTTAATACGTTTTTAACAATGCATGAATTTGAGTCAGAGGAACTGGAGGAAAAGCTGGGATGACACACATGTATTACAGGATATAATGGGATGAGACGTCATCTATTGTTTGCCTTGCCAACAACCCTTAAATTAGTGCCCTTTCTCCTTCAGAACTGAATTGTTCTCAATACAGCGGCTGGGCACAAGTAGGTTGGCATAATTTGGTGTTTTCTGTTAACAAGTTTTAAATCTGAAGTCATGCTTGAGTTAATCTCCAAGTTCTATCTCACCCAGATTTTATCAGCTTTAGTCAGAGCTCTGGTTTTGGAAGGCGTCTTCCATTACATGTCATTAGATGTTTATAGTTCATTGTGTGGAGATAGATCTTGACAGGAGCAAAGATAGACAGGAAATGCAATATTGTTTTCTTTAAAGGCTAGACTATCTCTTTTTCTGAATACTATCCTCCTGCTCTTTGGCCAATGATGTTCACCCAACAGTGAAACAAACTAGCATTTAAAAGCATTGAAGTATATGAATTTTTTAATAAGTGAAAAAGCAATTTGGACTCCTTTATTTAAGTCTTATGGTGTAGTCCCTATATCAGAGACAAATAAGTATATTTAAGTTACCTGCAGTTTTGCTGAGTCTGGAGTCTGAATTTTAAGTTGCCGAAACTGAAAATCTGCCATCTGGGACTCCATAACTAATTTCTTCATGTTAAAATGGAAATTGAAATCTATTCTATGGACAAACCCTTGTGAGGTTTTGCATTGCAGATAGATGTAAAGCATATAACTCCATATTAATTTTGGGAGATCCCTGAACCACTGAAATAACACAAATATAGATGCCTCAGACCAAGATATTTTCATTCAGTTTAAAAATAGGAATTGGATATGTCTTTAGCAAGACTGTGTCTTTGCAGGAAAATGTTTTCTTTTTTCTAAATATGTGTTTGAACTGTACTGAACGTGTCCTAAAAGGGTAGTTATTAAAGACTGAATAACTTACACTTTGGTTAATATGTTGCCCATTAATTACTGTGATTGCCTTGCAGTAGAAGTGTGGGTATCTGACCACATTGCGTTTTCCACCTGTCAGTCAGACTGGATTGAAAAAAAGAGAGGCAGGCTTTGGATTGAGGGAAAGATATCTCTCTCTCTCTCTCTCTCTCTCTCTCTCTCTCTCTCTCTCTCTCTCTCTGAAAGGCTGTGAGAGGTGGAAATAAGCTCTTGGGAGAAAGAACATGGGATGTGCTATTTGTGGGCACAAGCAGGTGCTTGCATGTTAGTGACAGATCAGGAGCAATGACCTGTGTGGGACTTCTGTGAAGGGACATGGTCCATGGGTTCTACTTAACTTATTTAGCCCAGAATTTCCCAAACGTATTCAAATAAGGAACCCCTATGCTCTATAACACCTTTTTAATATGCCATAGAATACTTTTTGGAAGAATATGCTAGAAAAAAATGGTATTAGCCACACTTCCTCTTAGCATGAATTGGAATCACCCAGATGGCTTATTGGAACACAAATTGCTGGCCCATTCCCAAAATTTCAGTAGGTCTGGGGTGGCCCTGGAAGATTTGCATTTATAACAAGTTCCGGGCTGCATGCTGGTGCAGGAATCACACTTATAAAATGAATCACAAATTAAAATAATCAGTTTTTTTCTTTCTCTTTATGGAGTAACACAAATCAGAGCAAGTAGTCATTAAAATAACGGCCAGTTATGAAAAGCTCACAGCTAACATCATACTTGATGGTGAAAAACTGAAAGCTTTTCCTCTAAGATCAGGAACAAGGCAAGGATGCCCATTCTTGACATTTCTATTCAATACAATCTCCTAAAGACTTCACAGGAAAACTGTTATAGCTAATAAAACAGTTCAGTAAACTTACAGGATATAAAATCAATATGCAAAATACAATTGTGTTTCTATATAATAACAAAAAATCTGAAAAGGAAATTAAGAAAATATCTCATTTACAATAGTACCAAAAAGAAAAAAAAACATTTATAAGTAAATTTAGCCAAAGAGGTGAAAGACATGTATACTGAAACTATAGAACATTGATGAAAGAAATGAAAGACACAAATGCTGAGACAGCCTGTATTCATGAATTGGAATGTCCATGCTATTCAAAGCAAGTTACAGATTCATTGCAATTCCTATCAAAATGCCATTGGCACTTTTTACAGAAAAAAAAACTCAATTCTACACCTCATATGCAACCGCAAAAAGCCATAAATAGCCAAATAAACCTTGAGAAACAACAAGCCAAAACCATCACACTTCCTGACTTCAAAATATAAATTCAAACTGACCATAATAACAACAACAAGAACATACTCACATAAAGACAGACATATAGATCAATAGAACAGAATAGGAATAAATCTAAACATATATGGTCAACTGAACTTCAACAAGGGAGCCAAGAACACACAATGGGGAAAGGATAATCTCTTCAACAAATCATGCTGAGAAAACTGGATATCCACCTCCAAAATAATGAAATAGGGCTCAACGCAAATGGGATAAAGATTTAAATGTAAGATCTGAAACTGTAAAGCTCCTAGAGGAAAACAGGGGGGAATTTCATGGCATCAGCCTGTGCAACCATGGGTATGACCCCAAAAGCACAGCAACAAGACCAAAAATAAACAAGTGGGATTCCATCAAATTGAAAATCTTCTGCACAATCAATAAAACAATCAACAGAGTGAAAAGACAATGTGTGGAGTGGGAGAAAATATTTATAAACCATATACTAGTATCTGATGAAGGGTTCATCTCCAAAATATATAAAGAACTAGTGGCCCGGTGCACGAAATTCATGCATGAGGGTGGAGGGGAGTGTCCCTCAGCCTGGCCTGCACCCTCTCCAATCTGGGACCCCTCAGGGGATGTCCGATTGCCGGTTTAGGCCCACAGGGATTGGACCTAAACCGTCAGTCAGACATCCCTCTCGCAATCTGGGACTGCTGGCTCTGTGCAGCTGCGAAGGGCCCAGGCTCAGGCCAGCAGTGGCAGCAGCAGTGGGGTAATGGGGGTGGCACCTTCCCTTGATCCACCAGGTTGCCTCCCGCAGAAGGAGGCCAGACTGTGGATTAGGCCAGGGTCTCAGGCAGAGGTAGTTAGGGGCGATCAGGCTGGCAGGCGAGCAAGTTAGGGTTGATCAGGCCAGCAGGGGGGCAAGGTAGGAGCGATCAAGACGACAGGCCGAGGCAGTTAGGAGCCAGCAGTCCCAGATTCCTCAGGGGATGTCCGATTGCCGGTTTAGGCCCACAGGGATTGGACCTAAACCGTCAGTCAATGGTGAAAAACTGAAAGCTTTTCTGCCGGCTCTTAACCACTCACCTGCCTGCCTGCCTGATTGCCCCTAACCACTTTGCCTGCTGGCCTGCTTGCCCCCAACTTCCCCCCCTGCCAGCCTGATCAACCCCATCTGTCCCTCCGCCCGCCTGCTTGCCCCCAACTGCCACCCCCCACCAGCCTGATTGCCCCCAACTGACCCCCATTGATGGCCTGCTTGCCCCCAACTGCCCCCCTCCGCCAGCCTTATCACCCCCAACGGCCCCCCTCACTGGCCTGATCACCCACAACTGCCGTCCCATCCTGACCTGATCACCCACAACTGCCTTCCTCTCTTGGCCCCTAACTGCCTCTACCACAGCCCCACCACCATGGCTGTGTCCAGAAGAACGTCTGGAAGGTCTCCTGAAAAGTCTCCCAGTCTAATTGGCATATTACCCTTTTATTAGTATAGATAGAGGCCTGGTGCATGGGTGCAGACCAGCTGGTTTGCCCTGAAGGGTGTCCCAGATCAGGGTAGGGGTTCCCTTGGGGGGCAGGGTGGCCTGGGTGAGGGGCCTGTAGTGGTTTGCAGGCTGGCCATGCCCCAATGGAGTGAGGGTCCCCGGTGAGGGGATGTGGCCAGCCTGGGTGAGGGGCTGAGGGCTGTTTGCAGGCCCCTCCCTTGGTGGCTGGCCAGGCGACCCAAGACTCCCACGTGCTCAGGCCAGCTCTGTGGCTGCAGCCCATAGGCCCCTCCTTCAGCAGCTGGCCAGGGCAGGCGGGAAGCTTGGGTCGCCCCGGCGAGGGAGGAAGCCAGGCTTGTTGCCAGGAGCGACCCAAGCCTCCCGCTCACTGGTGCCTGCTTCGTGGCCGCTGCTCACAGGCCCCTCCTTTGGCAGCCATCCCACCCGCTCTGGCTGGCTCCATGGCCACTGCCATCTTTGTCTGGCTAATTTGCCTATTCCCTCCTGATGGGCTGTGGGGAGTCATGGAGGTATGGTCAATTTACATATTTTTCTATTATTCGTGTAGATTCCTATAACTTGATAGCAGAAAAACCTAAAAAAAAAACAACCCTAAATAAAAACAAAAAAACAACACCTGAATATCCCCATTTAAAAAATGGGTGAAGAACTTGAATAGACATTTCTCCAAAGAAAACATATAAACAGCCAACAGGTATATGAAAAAAATGCTTAATATCATTTGTCATCAGGAAAATGCAACAGTGAGATATCACCTCATATCTGTTAGGGTGGTTATTATCAAAATAACAAAAGACAACAAGTGTGGAAAAATTTAAACCCTTATACACTATTAGTGGGAATACAAAATGGTGTAGCTACTATGGAAAACAGTATGAAGGCTACTCAAAAAATTAAAAATAAAGTTACCATAGAATCCAGTAATCCTACTTCTGGGAATTTATCCAAAAGAATTGAATGAAATCAGAATCTTGAAGACATATTAGCACTTTCATGCTCTTTGTAGTACTATTCACAATAGCTGAGATATGGAAATAACCTAAGTGTCCATCAACAGATGAAAGACTAAAGAAAATGTGATATATACATACAAATGGAATGTTATGCTTCCTTAAAAAATAAGAGAATTCTGCAATTTGTGACAATGTGGAGGAACCTTGAGGACGTTATGCTAAGTGACATAAGCCAATCACAGATGAAATACTGAATGACTCTACTTACAATAAGTGTCTAAAATAGAATCAAAGAGTAGAATGGTGGTTGCCAGGGACTGAGAGAAGGAGAAACAGGGAGTTGCTAAACAATATAGTCATTGAAATCATACCATGAGTAGGACATGAATAGAGTTTGTTCTACCCTGGAAACTCCAAGCACACTGATGAAAATCCCATAGACAAAGCTTTAAAATACTCATCCTCAAGTATGCAAGGTAATTTAAAAAAATTAATAAGCACTCTATATAATAAAGCCTAATATGCAAATACTTGACTGGGAGTTCGACCAGGGGGCCAGCTGGGAGTTCAACTGGGAGTTCGACCAGGGGGCCGGCAGCCACTAGGGAACCTACCTGTGCACAAATTTTGTGCATTGGGCCTCTAGTCTATATATATAAAAGCCTAAGTAACCATTATGACCAGATGACTGGCCAGTAACTATTACGGGCACTGACCACCAGGGGGCAGATGCTCAACGCACAAGCTGCCCCCTGGTGGTCATTGAGCTCCCACAGCCAACCTCCTGTGGCTGGCCAACCTCCCGCAGTGCCTCCCCTCACCCTGACCAGCCAGCCCCAATTGGCCCAGATCGGCAGCCATGCCAAGGGACCCCACCTGTGCACAAATTCCTGTTTATTATATTATCCATGCATCCTGGCTATTTTAACCATTTTACAACTTAAGTGTCTTTTTGTTTTTTGTTTTTAAAATGTTTTTTAAAATTAATTTTTGGAGAGAGAGAGAAAGAAACATTGAAAGCTAAATATCCACTGGCTGCCTCCTGCATGCCCCTTACTGGAGACTGAGCCTGAAACCCAGGCATGTGCCCTAACCAGGAATTGAACTATCAACCTTTTGATGCATGGGACACTGCTCAACCAACTGAGTCACACTAACTAGGCAACTAAGTGTGTTTTTGTTTCAAGTATAAGAGAATTGAAAATAGTTTTACTAATTAATATTAGCTATAGTAAATTCTCTGCAATCTTGCCACCTTTAGAGCCATGTGGGCATGCTGGTTTATGTTATCACGGCAGTTCGACATCTAGTCAATTAAATCTGAAGAAACCCAGTCAGTCATTAGGCGATTTGGAATGTAAAACAATAAACAACCGGTTTTGTTGATTGCTTTGGCTGAATTGATTAAATGCCTCAGAGAAATAGAGGAAACACTTCAGTATGACAGCTTTACATTTCTGCTTTCCAGTAATTACAGTCTCTGTTGAGCCAAGACTTCCAACAGGAAAACAGAAAATTTCTGAATTGGTGTCTCATTTGCGATATATTATTATCTTCATTATATTTACCTGAAACAGAGAATTAGCAAAACCAAAACCAAAGTAGAGCAGAAGAGATGAGCTGCCTGTCCCCAGCCAGAGTTCATCTACAGAAGTTAAATATGCACACAGTAACTATTTCTGTCTCCATGAGGCAATTATTAGCCCACAAATTCAAATGTGCTTCACTCCAAGTTGCTTCAGGGTGGCATTGCCTCTTGGCACATCTGCCTGCTGTGATGAACTTTAAGAGAATGTCAAGGTCACTCATTCTGTGTTTCAAAGACTTAGGGAACCTTTCATCTATCCATCTTCTTATAATATGCATCTTAATGACTGTGGCAGCCCTGAACTTGTACTGCTCAGATATCCACTGTGATGAGCAGAATCTAAGGTGCTGGTAGCTGCCTCTCAGAATGTACCACTGCATTTGCACCAAGGTCACAATTCCCATAAGTTGCTCCCAGCCAATGCCTGAGCATGATGCAGGTACAAATGTGGTCCTATTCCTGTGCAGCACGAGACTCTTTCAATGGGTAACTTGACGTGAGGACTCCCCGCTGCCTTGGCTGAACCTCTCTTGGAACTGCACTGCAGTCTGAGACCATTACTGCCCAACCTTCCTTCCCTCTGCTTCCAAGGGATCAGACCTTTGTTTCCCTCCAAGGACTCTTTCTGCCTACTCCTGCCCGCTCCCCCTTTATCCTTCATAGATGTAACCCTCTCTTGCACATCTAAGCCCATCTTGGCATCTACTTCTTGGAGGACCCAAACTCATAATGACTTTTATTTTTATACTACCTCACACAGCAAAATCAAGGTAATCTGTGGTTTATGAATGAATTTTAAATAATGGGGAAAAAAATAATGCTAGACCTAGAGTAAAAAAACAAACACCTGAAAGTTTTCTTGTCAGGGTCACAAATTAACTATAATCTGGCTTCTCCTGATAGACACCCTCTATGCTTCAAAGACTGATGTAGAGATATTGAACACCATATTTTATATAAAATTTATAGGTTTTTATTAACTAACTAGAGGCCCAGTGCACAAAAATTTGTGCACATGGGGTGGGGGGGGGGTTCCCTCAGCCCAGCCTGTGCCCTCTCGCAAACTGGGACCCCTCAGGGGATGCCCACCTGCTGGCTTAAGCCTGCTCCCACAGCCGGCCAGGGCAGGTGGGAAGCTTGGCTTCCTCTATCGCTGGGGCAACGAAGCCTCCTGCTTGCTCCAGCTCCGTGGCTGCCGGCCGCCTTCTTGGTTGGGTTAATTTGCATATAGTTGCTCTGATTGGCTGGTGGGCATGGCTTGGGGCATAGCAAAGGTACAGTCAATTTGCATGTTTCTCTTTTATTAGATTAGATACATTTTAGATCATCTTATGAAAAGTATAGAACATTATTTTAAAAAAACAAACACCGCCGAAAACACCACCTAGTTCTAGCACCCAAAGATACTATGATAACCACAGTTGCCATTTTAGTATGTTTTGTCTGTATTTTTTAATATATTTTTATTGACTTCAGAGGGGAAGGGAGAGGGAGAGAGAGAGAAACATTAATGATGAGAGAGAATCATTGATTGGCTGCCTCCTGCATGCCCCCTATGGGGATTGAGCCTGCAACCCAGGCATCTGCCCTTAACCAGAATTGAACCTGGGACCCTTCAGTCCAAAGGCTGACACTCTATCCACTGAGCCAAACCACCTAGGGCTTCTCTGTGTGTGTGTATATATACAGGTGAAATACTATAAACATAAATTTAGTATCCTGCTTTCCCCCATGGTATTTTTATAGGACACTTTTAATGGCTGCACAATATTTTATTGTACATTATCCTATCATTCCATTATCCTCTTATTTACTTAACTATTCCCTTATTCTTGGAATTCAGGTAATTTCTAATTTGCTAATTATAAGCCATTAAAGAGAGTCTATAATGAATATCTTGTTCATAAAACTTTAGTCTGCATTTTGGGACTTTCTTCCCTTTATATAGATCCCTATAATTCCATCCTGGCTTCCTGATAAGCCTGCAGCTTGAGAGAATCAACAGACTTACTCCCCATATGCACATAGCATGTTAGAAGGATACAGGCCTGGCCGTAAGAAGACTCACTATCCCACTAACTAGCCAGCTGTCCTACACAAACAAGTCTTTTTACCTCAGAGTCCACAAGTATAAAATCAGGGAGCTGATTTAGATTATCCTTATCATTCCACTCATGTTTAATATTCCTAAACTCTTATTTAATTCACTAAATAAGAGTCACTAGATATGTCACTCCTATCTAGTGACATAATTTTTCCTATGACTTTAGGGCTGTATAGACACAGAGGAATACCACTGGTAATGGAACCTGGGACATTATTATATTAGTATTTTTATAGCACAGAGAACAATCAATATTATATAGGAATATGGTTGGTCCTGGGATTCTCCTCTAACTCATCTAACTTGTTGTCTGTGTGTTTTTAAATTACTTTTGGTTTCTAAGTATTAAAAAGTACATCATAGCTATGTGACTCTGCTCACTGAGGCTTCTAATATTAACCCAAAGCAAAATATTGTTAGGTATTAAAATATCACATTTAAAATGTTTTATTTGTGTTTTCTGAATTTACATCTGGCTCAATCTTCATATAAGGACTGTTTGAAGTGTTTTCCTGTGCATGACCTTGTGCTAGGAACTGGGTCACAAAGATGTATGTTTGATGCTGCAGAAAATCTCATTGAAAAACCACAACGCTGAGGACAAAGGAGCATCTAAACCACCCATCTGAATCTCAGTGCCTGGCAGGGGGGAGGGTCTCTCGCTGGAGGTCAGGGAAGGAGGGCTGTGAGGAATTCTGGGTTTGGGGAGGCTGGAACTGGTACAATATTGTGCTCCTCAGAGAGAAGATATGTGAATGAAGGAAATGGGATTCCGGAAGCTTTTCATGTGAAGTGGCAAGGCTTAGGATCTGCCAGAAAGAGAACACTTAAAGACCTGGATCTAAACCGGGAAAGATTTTTTTCCTGATAACGGTGGAAACAGAACCACTTAATGTTTTACAGATAAAAAATAAGCCAGAGGCAGAATAAACAGGAATGATAATAACTTAAGAAAGGCAAGTCTTATCATATGGCAGAGAGTCCAATGGGAGTCAGTGTGGAGACCAGCAGCTGATCCAGGTTACTCATTTGGTAGGAGTTTGTGATGTGGGGGGATTAAAATTTGCCAAGAATGGAGCAAATGGCCAGGAATGCTGAGAAGGTGGTAGCCTCTGAAAACTCTGTCCACAAATTGTTGGGATTCCTGCCAGGAAGTTCTTGAAGGAGAAAAAGTGGACATGAGGCCGGACATCTAGAAGAACCTGTCACAGTTTAAGCCACAAGCTCAGGAACATGAATGTGCTTGAGTCTCGAGAGTGGGAATAGCTCCAGAGGACCATGCCCCAGAGGCTAGTGATTCTGCCTATGGACGAGCCACCCCCTCTGAGAACCTTGTACCTACTTTAGTCGCTCTCCTTCAGCCCTTCGCCTAATGGGTCTGCCCCCACCCCCAATTCCATCCCCACCACTTCTCTCCTCAAGCTTTGGAGTCCCTCCTTCCCTTCTGGCATCCAATGCTAGCATCTCATGACTCCTCCATTCCCTCCTCATCCAGCTGTACCTCCCCCTGGGTCACTTCACCTGCCTTTCATCTTGATCCAGCCTACTTTTCCTCACCAGATGCTACAGATATTCACACGAAAGCCTTGGCTACCATGGCCACCAAGATTTGGGCATCTGCCCTCTATGGGAATGAGACTGAATTGAAGAGATCATGAAGTGAGACTGAGCGATTTCCAGTAATTCCATTTCCAAAGCTGTATCGGGAGTCAGTGCAGCCGATGATAGTGACTCGATTGAGATGCTGCTCACAGCCACTCCTGTTATCAAACAGTCTCGAGCTGTCAATGATGAGAGTTACTGTGTCCTCATCTCCTCTTTTACCAGCTGTCTTCATGGCACTGAAGCCAAGTGCTACAATATGGCTTGCCAGCAGAAGCTTTTCAAAAAGACGACATCTGTCCCAGGAGAGGTCACCTAGATGGTCCCCTAGCCAGAAGCGCAGCAGGATGTACTGGGACCTGCTTCATAATGAAGCTCAGCATAACTATTTCCAAGAAAGGAACCAAGAGCATGACAGACACCAGAATAGAGGAGCCCACACTACTGAGGAAGGAGTCTGGTTGGAAGCAAATGTTTTTTAATGGACTTGCATCACCTCACCTTCATCAGGACTAAAGGACAGAGGCTGTTCCTCCCCTTCCCCTTCTTCCAGATCCATAACCCCCTTTAGACACCCAGGGAATACCCTCCTGCATCCCTGCCAACCTCACACATCCTATTTGCCAGTGGAAAGAACCTATCAGACAGGAAGTAAGGAAAAGAAAGGGCTGATTGGGTTAAAACTGAAAATACATCTTTTTAATGAGCAAGACTAACATATCATGACCAACAACATTTTATCACAATTGGGTGATAAAGCTATTTGGAAAGTAGCAAGTACTATAAAGTAATTGGGGAAGAAAGTGTCCATCGTGGGAAGAGCTTCTGAAATGGAAGGGAAAGCTTTGTTTTTTGACTTGACCTGGATAGTAGTTACATTTATAAAAACTCATGTGTATAAAAGTAAGTGTTTATAAACTCAAATATTCTATGTCATTATTGTATTTTCCAATAAAAATTATTTTAAAAGAGAGAATGATACTAAAAGACACAATCACTAAATATAATATGTGGACCTTATTTGATCCTGATTTGAACAAAACAGTTACAAAGTATTTGTGAATTAGAAAAATTAGAACATTGGCTAGATCTTTGATGACATTTAGGAATTATTGGTTAATTTTAGATGTGACAATGCTATTGTGTGTTTTATAGTAAGGAACCTTAATATTTAAAGATACGGACTGAAATAATTTTAGATAGTGTTTGAGATTACTTTAAAATAACCCAGGTAGGGTAGGAATGGCAGCTAGGAATATAACTGAAACAAACTGATAATTGGTGAGACTAGTTGCACAGAACATGGGCGTTCGTTATACTATACTTTTGTGCACGTTTGAACATTTGCGTAGTAGCAAATTTCTTTTAGTGACATGACTGAGATGAATTGTCCATAAGCAAAAGAAAGATGGGCCCATAAGTTCTGTATGTGGATTGCTCAAGCAGCTTCCTTTCTCAGCTAGCTCTCTGAAGTTTCTGCCTGCGTGGGACAACTGTCCAAGTACACCAAAACTTTAGGGCCAAGTGTCCAGCTAAAATACCAAGTCCCTGAAAACCAGGTATCCCCAGTCAGACTGGGAAAACAAAACCCATCTCAGGAGCGCTAGAGACCGGGAAGCGCAGGCTAACCTGCAGGCCATGTACTGTCCAGGGGCTGGCGCCCAGGTTGGCACACCTGATAGGACAGAACTGCCCATTCCATTCTACAGGGTTTGGGGTCCAGACTTACACGCTGTCTCTAAACTGCCCCCCACACTTGAACAGCTGTTCAGGCTCAAATTAGTGCCCAAGTAAAACATAATCATACCGGCTGTTTTTTAAGGCCTCCCTGCCTCAATGTTGTCATGCTGGCATCAGCAGCAAATGCCAAATTGAGAAGAAAATGTTTCCATGACTGTGCTGCCGATTTTAAAAATAACATATCTGATGAGCCAGCTGTGATTAGACAAAAAAACACATTAATAATCATTTCTGCAGTTTACTTTATCCTAAATAGTTCTCAAACATTACTCTATCTTTTCAAAACTCTAATACAGATATCCTGTTTGATAGGTTCTATCTTAAACAAGACACCTAGGAGATCACTGTTTTTATCAAAAGGTAGGAGAAATCATTTACCTTAGTCAAATGGGAAGACCTAAAATCAATTATTATTTTGACAGAGTCACATATATTTGATAAGCCAGTGTTGTCAGTTCATGGAGACACAGTAATTTGTCTCCCTGGAACTTGAAAATAAGGGAAATCAAGATTGACTTGAGCACTAAACCACGCAATGAATATCTAGTGACCAGACTGAGAATGCAAACCTGCTTAGAGACCAAGCAGCTGTCAGGTCAGCAAGTCTGAACTATGAAAGAATGACTATATTATGATACCGAAAGAATGGGTACATTGCCCGGCCGGTGTTGCTCAGTGGTTAAGCATCGACCTATGAACCAGAAGGTCACAGTTTGATTCCCTGTCAGGGCACATGCCTGGGTTGTGGGCTCATTCCCCAGTAGAGGGCATGCAGGAGGCAGCTGATCAATGATTCTCTTGCATCATTGATGTTTCGATTTCTCTCTTCCTCTCCCTCTCTGAAATAAAAAACAAACAAACATATCTTTTAAAAAAAGAATGAGCCGAAACTGGTTTGGCTCAGTGGATAGTGTCGGCCTGCGGACTGAGGGGTCCCAGGTTCGATTCCGGTCAAGGGCATGTACCTGGGTTGCAGGCACATTCCCGGTGAGGGATGTGCAGGAGGCGGCTGATCGATGTTTCTGACTCTCTATCTCTCTCCCTTCCTCTCTGTAAAAAATCAATAAAATATATTTCATAAAAAATAAAAAAAGAATGTGTTCATCTAGGTGTGTGGGAGGAGATGATGTTGGCCCATCATAGAAATATAGGAAAATGAGTTTCACTAAGGCAAGTGTCAGCTGTGTAATGTCTATTACAAACCGAAGTGTTGGACATCTGACCTGGGTCACAGATTGCTTTGTATGGCTCCTACAGGTTTTAATTTTAATATTCAAATATTAAACATTTTCTTAAAATATTTTATGTAAGGTTCTTTATTAATTTTCTTGAAAACCCCCACATTCTCACATGGCAGCAATCAGCTAGAACTGTGTGAGAGCTGTCCCTTACAAACAGCTGCCCAGCTGTCCACAGCACCCACCAGGCACCTTCACTCAGCTCTCTTACTTGGTTGGTCCCTGGAGGCATCTGTGTTGGCCACCCCCAGATTAATACCTGCAGCTAAACAGTTGGTCTCACTTCCTGTGTTCTGAGTCCATGATCATCACACTTTCTTCTGGTGCCAACTTGACTTTTGTTGTTAGTCATCTATAGAGAGGGAGTGAGCTGGTCATGTTGCTGTGAGGACTCCTACCCATGTGGCAGTTTTATGTTTCATGGCACAGTATGAAACTGGCATTTTATTTTGCACATCAGTCTCCAGTAAGTCAGCCCTGGAGAGATGGATCCACTCTTGGTGTAACAATAAAACTGAGGGTCCGTCTTCAAGGCTGAAGGTTCAAACCCCGTTGCTGCCAAACTCACAGTGGCATACTCCCTGGTACAGTGACTTAGGACTGAACTACCCAGTGTCACCACATGGGATCTTCCACAAAGAGAACATTTTCTAATTTTCATTCTATATTTGGAAGTACTTACTGTTTTAATTTTACCTTATAAAACACATTGTTTTAAATTATACTTTTGTAGTACGGTGTGATGTGTGTGTGTGTGTGTGTGCAAAATCCAAAGATAGGAGATTAGGTTGGTGGAAGAGCATACAAAATGAAAGTTTTGGTTAAAAAATAAAATGCCCTTGGCCTTCCTGGCGCTACTTCTCCCAGAGTGCTGAGTATATGCTTGCAATTGCTTTAATCTTTCTATTAGTATCACGGTTCATGGCTGTTTATTAATTGTGAAAGAATTGCTTTTTCTAACTCTCAAACCTCATCTTCTCTACTTTGTTAATGTCATTGCCTCCGCAGTCACCCACTAGCCTCCTTATTTTGTAATTTAGAAAATGTCCACCTACATATTGCACCTCAATTGTGTCATCTGCCAAAAAGCACGATGATTGGGAAAGAAAATCTTAAAAACACTTCCTACACATTCACATATTGCTTTACATCACGGGCACTTGGGAGTCCCACTGTGCCTGGGAGAACTTTAGAACGATTCATACAGGAAGCAACTTGGGAAGATGAACTCTCAAGTTTTCTCTTCAGCATGGGTGTTATAATGCTGACTCACGTAGACACTGAAATATTTAAGATCCCCCAACTCTTTCTCCATTTCAGCCATAAACGTAGACATATCATTCATTTAAAAAATGGTTTTGCAGATGATCAGAGGTACACCTGAAGCCCACAGAAAGCAGTTTTCCTAAACTTAGTATTAATGATCATAATAATGGTGATAAAATAAAACAGACAAGATTTTTGCTTTTGCAACCACATATCTGACTTCAATTGTTTTGCTTTCTGCACTACAGATAGAACTGCTAAGCTACTTCAAAGAATTTCCAGAAAGTGCCATGTAGATCTATACTTATGAGTTGCGTTTTCCTCCTATAAAGAGGAATTCTTTTTTAAATTAAATCTTTATTGTTCAGATTATTACAGTTGTTCCTCTTTTCCCCCCCATAGCTCCCCTCCACCCGATTCCCACCCCACCCTCTGCCCCCCTCCCCCCACTGTCCTCATCCATAGGTGCCCAATTTTTGTTCAGTCTCTTCCCGCATACCCCACACCACTTTCCCCCCCAAGAGTAGGCAGTCCACTCCCTTTCTATGGCCCTCATTCTATTATAATCACCAGTTTATTCTGTTCATCACATTATTTATTCACTTGATTTTTAGATTCACTTGTTGATAGATGTGTATTTGTTGTTCATAATTTGTATCTGTACCTTTTTCTTCTTCTTCCTCTTCTTAAAGGATACCTTTCAGCATTTCATATAATACTGGTTTGGTGGTGATGAATTCCTTTAGCTTTTCCTTATCTGTGAAGCTCTTTATCTGCCCTTCAATTCTGAATGATAGCTTTGCTGGTTAAGTAATCTTGGTTGTAGGTTCTTGGCATTCATCACTTTGAATATCTCTTGCCACTCCCTTCTGGCCTGCAGAGTTTCTGTTGAGAAATCATC
>NW_006298049.1:774713-789233 GCF_000327345.1 Myotis davidii | reverse complement strand
GTAACTCTATATCCAGTAGTTTGCTTTCCTCCATTTCTGTCATTTGTGTCCTGTTTCTTTGTCTCCACATTTTTTATGCTTTGCTGTGTCGATAGAGTGGCTTTCTGTGTTACGTGAGGTAGAGTCTTGGTGTACCCCCTTGTGGGCTTTGTGCACAGTCTTATTGTAGGTATCACTGGGAGGGATTGACCTCCAGGCCAATTGTCTGTGACAATCAGCTGTGTCTGTAGTGGGAGAACTTCTGTGCTGGAGACACTCTTCTGGGGCAAGACTTGCTTCAGTGGGGCTTTGGTGCCCACTGAGTCTGCCCCCTGAGTGTTTCCTTTATGGATCGGAGGAGTTGTAATCTGTATGGCCCCACTCTGACCACCGGCACACTGGCTCCTCAATCTCTAAGGAGATGCTAATCTAGCCTCTGCTTGAGGCTATCCAGCAGAAGCCAGCTGTAAAGCAATGCAAGTTGCCCTGGGGCCTTGGGCCAGCTGCAGTTTGTTAGGTAATTATCAGATTGCAAAGGGCCAGGCCTTTCATATGCAAAAGCCTCCTTGCAAGGCTTGTGCAGGGCGGGGTCCCAGGGGATCAACAGGGTGGAGCAAGCATTTATGGCTGCTCTCAGTCCTGCCCTCAGAGGCCCTGCTTCTCAGTGTCCCGCAATCGCTGCAAGCACCCTTGAGAGAAAGCTGCCCTCGAGTTCTGACCTATGCCAGACAGTCCAGTTTCTCCCGTATGAGTCTGGGTCCCCAGAGACTCGCCCGGAACTGGAGCTCAGAGCTTGAGACTCCCTCTCGATCGAAAAAGACAACCATGTCCTCAGCCGCCAACCTCTCCCCATGCGCCTCTGTACCTCTGTATTTTACTTCCACACCGCACTTCCTCTGAGTCTCGGTATGCCTTTCTCTTTCCTTCTAGTTGTAGAATTTCCACTCAGCCAGCCTTCCTGTGGTTCTGGATGATGTCTGTTCTGTCTTTTAGTTGTATTTTTGAAGTGGTTGTGTGAGGCAGCAATCTCCCGTGTTTACTTATGCCACCATCTTGGTTTCTCCAAGAAGAATTCTAAGGGAATATTTCTCAATACTGCATCCAAATAATTTTAAAAACACACTAGACCAGTGGTTCTCAACCTTCTGGCCCTTTAAATAGTTCCTCATGTTGTGACCCAACCATAAAATTATTTTCGTTGCTACTTCATAACTGTAATGTTGCTACTGTTATGAATCGTAATGTAAATATCTGATATGCAGGATGGTCTTAGGCAACCCCTGTGAAAGGGTCGTTCGACCACCAAAAGGGTCACAACCCACAGGTTGAGAACCGCTGCAATAGACTGTCAGAAACTCATTTTCTGTTTCTGTCCTGTATCACCTATATTATTCCTGTATCAGCATCATTTATAGTTTAAGCATCTTAAAATGATGATGTTTTTGAAATCATGTATGCATTTGGTTAATAAATCAGGCACACATGAACGGATCTTAACTGAGCCCCTAAAATAGATGTGCTTGACTGAAAACTTGTTCCTTCTCTTGTAAACTCTGTCAGCCAAGGAACTTAGCTTGACAAATAGTGTTTTGGAAGCTATGTGAGATTATGTGTTGTTAAAACTGTTAACTTTTAAATAACAACTGTACTATTTTGTAGTGACAAAATAATGATTCTGTGAATGTCATGTGGGAACCCTGCAATTTATTTTAACTTTCTTAGCAATCCACAGGTAAGCTTAGAGGTCTGAAAGCCAGTGAGTACATTTGATGGCCTCATAGGGTGGGTTTAATATGATATCCTATATAATAAAAGCCTAATATGCAATTAGACCAAACAGTGGAACAACCAGTTGCTATGATGCACATGACCACCAGGGGGCAGACACTCAATGCAGGAGCTGACCCCAGCCCCCAGGCCCCAGGCCAGTCAAGGCAGATGCCAGGGGGTACCCCCTGATTGTCCCGTCAGTCGCTCCACAGATGGGCCCTGATTGCTAGCCAGGCCTAGGGACCCTACCTGTGCCTATGCACAAATTTCATGCACCAGGCCTCTAGTTTTATTATAAAGGCCCAGTGCACAAAATCTGTGCACAGGTAGGGCCCCTAGCAGCTGCCAGCTGCCAGCCAGGGCCTTCCTTCGTTCCACGCTGCCCCCTGGTGGTCCGCGCATGTCAAAGTGAGCAACCAAACTCTTGGTTGGTCAAACTCCCAAGGGGGCACTTTGCATATTAGGCTTGTCCCAAGTAGCACACAATCCCTAAGCAACCACAGAATGACTGGCTGGAAGGTAGCATCCTTACTTACCTGTACTACTCAAAGCCATTACCAAGCTGCTCTACACTTGAAGGAAAAAGGCAACTGACTCCCCTGCCTGGATGTACTTTGCAAAGCAAGGACTGCAGTGAGTCTATTCAGTTTCAGAACCTCAGGCTTCAAAACTAGGCTCTAAGGATCTTCATGATCTTGGCCAGTTTCCATAACCTGACTCTACATTTTTATCCATAAAATTAATACATCTAATCTATAAGAATAGAATAGAAATACCTATCCACAAGAATATAAGACCATTGTAAGGGTCCAATGAGATGGCATGCTTAGCAGTGTGCCCGGGGGATAGTAAGCACTCAGTGAGTGAGAGGATTTTATGTTACCCTCCCCACACACGATCCGCGGCTGCTGGCAGCAAAGGAACAGAACTGCCCCTGCTTGGCTTTGTCTTACCTCCCAGATGTGGTCGCCACAGCTGAACAGCAGCAGCTTCTGGTTTCTTTCTAGAGGAAGGAAGTTATATGTCAGCAACATAATGCGTGTAAGTCCCCTTACTGATGTTGGTGAGATGCCAAGAAAGAAAGACGGTTTTCCTGAGGGGATACAAATATGTACCCACTTCTGTGTGGCAGTGCATGCCCGCTGCCCCAGAATAATTTAGAATGCCACTTGGCCACAGAAGAAACACAGGGGCAAACCATTTTTCTCATTAGGAATGGGATTTCACTCCCCCCACCCCCATGGGTATTTTCTAACTTAAGTCCTTGTTTAAATATCATCTTTTTCAATGAGGTGTCCTCTGACAACAGTGTTAGAGTTACAATCCACCTCCCCATTTTGATTCTCCCTCCTTAATGTTGTTCTCTTCCTTTGCTCCACTAATCTCACGGAAACTATGGTTTTCAAATATATTACAACTACTGCTTATCATCTGTCTCTGCCAGCTAGAATGGAATCTTTTGGGGGAAGGAGTCTTGTTCTGTGCCTGGAACAATTGATCACTTACTGAATGAACAAAGAAATAAATAGTTTTGTTCGTATTTGCTTGGATATACACAGAGAAACTCTGGCATGCTTATGGAAAAAATAAGAACAGTTGTTACTTGGACAGGGAAAGTGGGAGGAAAAGGTGATCTTTATGAACTGGGGACAGGGATAGGAGGGAGATTTCAGTTTTTATCTTTGTATAAAAATACATGAATAATTTTACACATATCAAGCATCACTGTTTCTAAAGTTACTTGCCATTTCAGATTTCCTTCTCTTGATTTTCCCTAAAGAGACCACTCTCCTTTCTCTTTACCTGCATACCCCAATTTCTCTGTCAAGCCGCACCACAGCAAGTTTTCTTCCTGCTATAGATACCTATGTATCTGTACACACCTTTTCTGTGTAAATGGATGTTGTAAGGAAAGTGTTAAATTGAGCTCCAATTTCAAAACAGAGATATTTCATTCAAACACAGAATGTAACCAAAAGTCTTTACTGAAGAGCAGAAGCTCACTGAACAAAAGCAGCAAAAGAAAAGTTGAATCCAAAGCAGAAGGCCAACCAGGAAGAGCAGTGGTGACTTTAGAGGGTTTGATAAACTGATGGTCCATGATGGCAACTGCTCCGCCTGCATCAGCCCCCACTCTGGGGATCACGTGATGGAAGGTCCCTCCTGTAGCAGGAGAAGGGGCCTCTGGGCTGGGAACAGGTGTGCTGGGATTCTCCCTGCCCAGCGTTTCCCTGAAGCCAGGATATGTGCTTTTGGGCCACACCCTCCACCACCCTGATCAAAGGACTCATGAGTGTTAAAGTATCTGAAGTAAACTCCTCAGAGAGACTGAGAGAACACAGGCAAGCAGATTGCAACCTGGTGTGAAGAAAACAGGAGGGGCCCATGAGCTGGGATGTGTTTAACATTATAAATTCATTTACACAGTCACCAGCGGAAGCAACATGATCCAAAGTCAAGACAAAGCCAAGAGCCTTGCCTTCCAATCTCCTGTGTGTTGGAACGTAAGTCAAATTTAAAAGCATAGATGCTTTATTCTTCCCTTCCAGCTTCTTTTTCACCTCCCTCACATGTTTGCCAGCCAGTTTTAGGCAAGTGAATTATTATTCTATCCACATTCCTCTAGGAAGGAAAGAATACACTCAATCTATCTTCATTTCTCTCCTCTTACAAAGAAGGTGAGACAGTGATAACATCAGTCTTTTAACTCACTGGATTTTGCTTGTAAGGATTTCATGAATATTCATTAATACACTTTGATAAGCAATGCAAAAATACGAGGCACAGCAAAATGACAAAGGCCATAAATTACAAATTCCTAAAACCTTATTATGCAGAAAACCAATTTCTTATTACTCCATTAACAGCTGATCATCCCTAGACCCAGAGCCTTTGCTGTACTCCTATGAAAGAAATTATTTTTAAGTATAAGGATTTACCCCTAATTTTCCACAAAATCACTTACCTTTATAAAACAAAATAGTAAGGGAACTGGAACCCAGCATTGAAAATTGTCAGTCACATACTACACTGACCTGTAAATGTCTTATAGTAAAACAGTCTAAAATGAATCTTAAAATCAACTTGTTAGGTGTATTGTATTTCATCCACTAACTTAGAAAATCATATTACTGTCATTGGAAATTGAAGCCAACATTTCCTAAATTGTTGCTAGGTATTTCTTGGTGTTGGCTGTTGCTTCTATCCTGAAACATTATCATGACACCACCCCATTGAAACCCTGTCCCCAAACAAGACTGTCATATGACACCAGAGCAGCAAGTAATTGCACATCTTTCAATTCTTTGCTTACCCTACTTACTCTCCACCATGACTGTAGTTAGTTTTCCACTGTAGGAGTCACACAAAGGAAAAGAAGCAGATCCCATCACCCCATCACACCTCCAGGTGACATAAGCACCCAACCCCAAGGGAGCAACCCACATCCTCTGAAAAGCACCTACAGGTAGAGGCCTCAGTCCCCAAATAACAACTCTGCTCTGAGCAGCAAAGAGGAGACACAGTTCTGCTTATGATATTCAGAATCCGTTCATTATGGGTGTCAGACTCCGACACTGGGCTTTCCTAGAGCACGAACCCGAAATCACGCTTCAGCAGTCAAGCGTTGGAGGAAGAGCCCAGACAGCACCGCAAGCTCCAGCCGTTGCCATGGCAGCAGCAACAGGACTAGGAAAGGTTTCCAGAAGCAGGTCTGTGACTAGGGTGTACAATACAGTCACATGCCGTCTGTGTTTAACACATGCCGAATGAAGACAGACACCGTCTGTTTCCCGACTCCCTCCGTCAGTTTGCACTGAGATTATTTGGTGAGATTCTGGAGAGGCAAGTGTGGTGCATTCTCTGACCTGGCTCCTCAGGTTAGTCTGCCACAAAGGAGGTCCGGCCTTCCTTCCCAGCCTGGGAAGCAAACGCAGCACTAGACAATCACTGATGTAAGTTTAGCCCGGCTGGCTGGCTAGAATTTCCGGTTATACTGTAACATTTGCCAGTGTCTAACTGCAGAGTGATTGATCTAATACCAAAACTCATTCAATCACTGTAGTATTCATTGTAAATATTAAGGGCTAACACGTGGATTAGGGGAATGTTCTTTGAATCTGAATTCATTTCAGAAAAGGCAACACGAAGATATTTTTCCCCTTTATTTCTCTCTAAGTAATTTGCAGAGGAAAATCAGGCTCTGATTGTAGAGATCAAGTCTTTCCCAGGACAAGAGGCCAGATCCTTAGATGTGGGTTCATTCTCTAGATAAATTTTACCCTTTTCCTACCCAAGGGGGACCAAGTTACTATTTTTTTATTGTGGCAAAATAGACATAACTAAAAATGTACCATTCCAACCATTTTTAAGTGTATAATTCAATGGTATGATGGCATTAAATATATTCACAACTACCTGTAACCATCACCACTATCTATTTCCAGAACTTTTTCATCATCCCAAACAGAAACTCTAACCATTAAACCATAAGTCCCCATTACTCCTCCCCTCAACCCGTGGAAACCACTATTCTACTTTCTGTCTCAATAGATATGGCTATTCTTGGCACCTTATGTATAAGTAGAATCATATAATATATATCCTTTTATGTCTGGCTTCTTTCACTTAGTATGTTTTCAAGGTTCATTCATGTATCGAAATTTCCTTTTTAAAGCTGAATAATATGTAATAATTATCATTATATTATAATTACATACAATATAAATACATTGTGTATATTTTTATTTATCCATTCCTCTGTTAATGGACATTTGGGTTGTTTCTACCTTCTGGCTATTCTGAACAGTGCTGTTATGAACATTGATGTCAAGTATCTAAGTCCCTACTTTCAATTCTTTGGGATATGTACCCAGAAGTGGAATTACTGGATCATGTTCATAAACATACTCTATATTTAACTTTTTGAGGACCCACCACACTGTTCCCCAGAGCAGCTGCACCATTTTACATTCCCATAAAGTTCCCCCTTTTAATACTTTGAAAAGATATAACCTGTATCACTTTCCTAAATTTCATGGTGCTGGGGGAAGTCTGTCAATAGAACCAACCCTATGAGTCAGTGTTGATACATTTTCCTGATGTCACACTGAAATCCTGATAACTTAAAACCAATAAACGTGCTGAATGCCTACTATGAGCTAGAGACAGGTAATAGAGACACAAAGAGGGCATAACTCAGGAAGCTAGACATTTAAATGAAAAAATGTAGTGAGATGAATCCACTAATAGAAGGATATGCAAGGCAATAAAAAAAAATCCGAAGAAGCTTTGCAGAAGGGATGACTGAATAATGAATAATGAATTTATTTTGAATAATGAAGTGTTTGCAAAGGGGGGGTGGGGGTGGGGAAGGAAAATAGCCTACATAGGAAATCAGTTCAAAGAAGTTCCAAGAGAAGAATGAGGCAATGTTTACTTGCTTCTATAAAGCCAGTAGGAGAGCAAGAGCAAAAGTTAACAATAAGCAGTCCACCTAATGTAATGTAACATAATCATGGGTGTGACATCTCATCACCCTGCCATATTCTGTTGGTCACAAGTCTCGCTCACCCTCTAAGGGAGAGGATTATACAGGGCATGGACACCAGAAAGCAGGGGCCATTGCAGAACACTGTAGGGGCTGTCTACCACCTAGGTACACACATTCAGTACTGTCATATCCCGGAAATATCCATCAAGAGGTTCCTCCCCAATGTCAGAGTACTGACTTTCCATGTCACAGTTGGCATGCTGGTGACGTGGTTTTTCCCATAGGTACTGCCTATAAGTATTGAAGAATGAAAGATTTATTAGTTTTCAATTTGTGTGTTTTATGAAAGCTCCACATCATTATGGAAACGTTCCAAATAGTACTGATAAGTAAAAGCACAAAGGACAGATTCCCTATCTCCTTTCCCATTCACAAACCCCCGGAACTGCTGCTCAAAAGTAGTTTTTGGAAATAGTTTGTGGATAGTGCAAGCTACCAAGACTAACACTGTTTCAGGAAAACAAAAGCACCATCTGTCAAAGATAAAATAGCAGTTGTCCTGGGCAAGGTCAGCTATTGAGTGTCCTGAGGTACCCACAGTGAAGATCAAAGGGTCAGAGATTCATTAAGGAGGCAGAGGGGAGGCAGGGCAGCTGCAGAGGCAGTCTCCATTCTGCCATGTGGGGCTGGGCCTTAGAGACAGAAAGTTCAGTGGTAGGTTAAGGAGAGGTTAAAACCAAAAGGTTAACTATAAAATAAGAGAAATGAAAAATAAAAGGAGTGAAATAAAAAAATTACATAGAAATAAAACCAAGAGATTATTGGGAGTGAAGAAGAAAAATATTAACATGAAAAGAGTATAAAGTATTAAAGTAAATAGAGGTCAAAAGTTAAAAGAAACATTTAAAATTAAAGTCAAAACAAAATTATAAAAGTTAGGCTTTTTTTAATGGGTGAAGAGATGAACTATATATATATGGAAAACATTATAGCTTAGTCTCCCTTTTAACCAAAAAATCTATATATATATAAAAGTGTAATATGCAAACTGTCCCCTCCGGAGTTCAACCAATAAGGAGTTCAATTACTTGCTATGATGTGTGCTGACCACCAGGGAGCAGCGCAGAACAAAGGAAGGCTGCTGCTAGAGACCCTACTCATTCACTAATTTTGTGCACTGGGCCTCTAGTTAATAACAAAAATCACAAAATACTTTTTCTAGCATAGATTACAAAAGGTTTAAAAGTTTGATAACATGAGGGAAACAGTCTCATACACTGCTAGTAGGAATATGCATTTCTGTGGCCTGTTTAGATGGCAATTTGACAATATCTATAATAATTTATAAAGCTGCTTGAATTAATTCCATTTTTAATAATGTATCATAAGTATATTTGCTTGATTTATATGTATATATATACCATTTACCTTTATAAACAAGATAGATTGATATGGAGATTCATAGATCATCACTGATTGAGATAGAGAAATTCTATAACAACCTGCATGTCTATCAATTGGGAACTGGTAACATAAATGATTATATCTCCATTAAATATGGCTTATTCCCACTAAATAGCTTTCTCCCACCTGAATGAGCTTCCCTTCATTCTCCTCCTGCTGGAAGACTTCTCAGGTTATTCCATGTCTTAATGATGATTTAGTAGATGCTAAGCTTTAATCCACCATATCAACTTTCACCCACTTTAACTTCAGGGTAGCTGAAGTCCCGATCAGTGGCTTTCTTGGTCATTGCATTAATGGTTCCAATCAGTGTCCTCTGTATGCGTGCTCTCTGCCTTGTAACTCTGTAGTTCTGGCCCAATTTGAATCTGTTTAGACCAATAGGAAAATAGCAAACATGACATATAAACACGCAGAGGCTTGAAAGAGAGTTGCTGCTGGACTCCTCTTGTTGCAAAAACAACAACAACAAACCAACCTGACTAGGCTAACCTGCTGAGGATGAGATCTGGGAGTGAAGTCCAGTCATCCCAGCTGAAGCCATCATAGACCAGCAAACTGCCAGCTAATTGTCAAGCCCCAGCCAAAATTAAAGCGTCAGCCAAACCAAGTGAAGATCAGCAAACCACCAATCAACAGGTAGATTCATGAGAAATTATACATACGTGGTGGTTGTTTTAAACTACTATATTTTGGAGTTGTTTGTTATAGAGGAATAGCTAACTGATACATCTGCCAATATGCCTTTTCCAAAAATATGTATATATTCCCAAGCTACTTGGGTATATTAATTAGCACTCACCATCTTTAAAAAAAATTTAAAATGCAATCTATCCATTAAGTTCAGGATACTCTATCATCCTTATGGTGGTTTAATGAACATAGTGGGGGGTTTTTAGAATTTAGTTGTTTCTTTTATCCTTCTTAAATCAATCTCCATTAATTTTTTCTGAAACCAAACTACATTATCTTCAATGATGTGGCAATTAAAAGGATGGTGATTATGAGCAAAGGAGAGAAAAATCTTTGGAGGGGATTTCCTGAAGTCACCACTTTGGAGGTTTCTTATTTCTCTGATCCTATTTCAGTTTCATCAGTGGCTCAGGGCCTCAGTTAATACAGGACTGATTTCAAATACAGGAGAAAGCTGTGTATGCCCAATCGATCACCCATGGTAAGGAGAAAAAAAAAATCAGGAGCCTTTCAGATCGAGATGAATTTGATCTTGAAAAAACATAAAGCATTTATTACAATGATATATAACACACATCGATTTAACATGCTATCCTTACTTTTATACTTTTAAAAGCCTATGAAAGGTATTACAAAAAAAGATGTAAATATTAACATTTTAAATCCTTAACTTTTAAACCTGTCAGCTTTTCTGTCTGTTCTGCTTTTTCTAGAATCTCTGTCTTTTCCTTGCATCCTATTTTTTAAAAAACAGTCTTCAATTTTCCGACACAAAGGAGGATTGATTAGGACCCCCATTACTGCTTCAGGTGCCCATTCTGGGAAGATGCAGTGCTTCTTCAAAAATCCTTTCCAAACAAGCTCTCAAGTCGATTACTCTCCCTTTTTGTAATGCAAAACAAATTGTACCATTAGTCATTTAGCACAACAAAAAATGGCTTTGTGAAAACCACGGAGCCATTTGGTTTGAAAAACTAAAGGATAAATGGCATTTACCTAATGGATGGAACTTGAACATTTCTCCATATGTTATTCCTAAAATTGATATGGCAGAAGTTGCCAAGAGGGAGCGATAAACAGTGTCACTAAAGAAAGAAAAATGGTTCTTGAGTCCTCATTAAACATATTCTTGTTTTAAAGTGTGATTCTGTTTCCACTAAGAAACTGAAATTTTCACTTAGACCTTTGTCTACAATTAAACAGCTTTAAGAAAGCTGTTTTCAAAACAACTATCCCCAAAGCCAACTTATGGAAAAGCAACATTCCCAAGTACATTTTATGATTCTTAGGTTATCAATGAATGGCTGTACGCCCTCTTTGTACCCAACAAAGCAACAAAAAGATGCCCACATCTTCACCATTTGTTTTCTCAGATAGTAGACCTTGGCACTGAGCGTCATTAGTTAAACAGGAAAGTGGAATCCTCCAGAGCAAGTTCAAACTGCTTTCTCCGAGTGCGGTCTGGGTCTCCTAAGGTCATTGCCCATATTCAAAGTGGACCCTCATTTCTCCTGGCAATTATGCTGTACAGCAACGGAGAGCCCTCTAAGAAGCTGAAAAGTCTATTCATTTTATACAATATCTTTTGCTATTTGGCAATAGTTTCCCCAAAAATTAATTTAAAAAGCTGTAATGGCAGCCAAAAATAACTCTTATTTAATGCAAGATGCCACTACCAAATAAATAAACATATATGCATATATTGCCTCACTAGTCTCTTTTGTTTTAATTTTAAAGTAGTTTATTCTTACCTGTCTGGACAGATCATGGAAAGAGTATTGTTTCTTTCATAATAAAATCAGTGTCGTGCTGCGTGTTTTTTGGAAAATGTCCCCTCCTAGGTCCACTAAAGAGAGAAGTGATTCAAAGAGAGGGCAATATAAACTAATTTAGAAGTAACCATAAGCCAAGTGCTTTACATATGTTATTTTATTTAGTCTTCGTAGCCACAATATAACTTAAGTGTTTTATCTGATTTGTAGTTAAGGAAATTAAGACTCTTTAATAGATGAGATAACTTTCCCAAGACCACATATGGAGTCAGAGTTTTGTCCCACATGGATCTGACTCCAAAAGCCAGAGATCTATGCATTTCTTATTACCCAGATTTTAATAAAACCCATTGGAATGACATTTATAAGAAGCCATCAGGATTAGTCTAATTTAATTTCTGGATCCAAAATTATTTTCTTCTCTCTTTTTGGTTTAATCTTCACCTGAGGATATTTTTACATTGATTTTTAGAGAGAGTGGGGCTGGGGCGGGGTGGGGTAGGGGGAGAGAGAAATATTGATATGAGAAAGACACATTGATTGGTTACTTCCTGCACAAGACCTGAGTATGACCAGGGATGGAGCCTGCAACAGAGGTAAATGCCCTTGACCAGAATTGAACCCAAGACCCTCTGGTCCATGGGTCAATGTTCTATCCACTGAGCCAAACCGGCTAGAGCTTCTCCTCTTGTTTTATTAAATCTATGACTCGCTTATATTTGACCCTTCTTAGTCATCCAAAACGTAAGCAATACAATTACACTATAGTACCCTATTACAAAAACCAAAACATCTGTGACTTATAGGCAAGAGAGGCAAGCTCTTTGCAAGCACCATGGTTTAAATTCCTGGCTCTGTCATCCAACAGGTTTATCGTTCAAATCCTCAGGGGGTCATCTGAGGACGAAACAGGGTCATATATGTAAGCATCTGATAGGTGTACAATAAGTAGTAACCTAATTTGTCAAAAGCTGAGCTTATTCCCGCCCCCATTAGACAGGCCTTGGAAGAGGAGAAAGGTAATAAAAAATGAAGGTAGGGGATGAGAAAAATGGTGAAGGGCTTTGGTCATGGACCAAAAGCAGCTGAGCACCCAGAGACCAAACCTTCCACTTTACAAAGTCAAGGGCTGTGGCTTTTAATTAAATCTGCGACTTGGTAAGGCTTTCTACTCCTGTTAAAGAAACTTCAATTCCCACTCGAGAGGGAAACAGTGAAGCCTGGCAGATAACAAGCAGCTCTGTGATGACCACAATGCTCAGGCATCAAGCCTGTTGACAGAACAAGCTGACAAGTTCACGCCCTCTGTGTACAATGGCGAATTCCCAAACGTGTTTTCCCACCTTCACGTGTGGATAGATGCATGTGGAAGAAAATGACTTTACTGTAAATTAGATTTTTTATGTGTTGCTCAGCAGCCCCTGCAGCTTTGACAGGTGCAAGAGAGGCGGTGGAGGCAGGTTTGCAAAGCTAGCCACGATGCCTCCCCCAGCTGGGCGAGGTGGATGATCGGCAGGACGTGCCATTTCAGTTCCTGCCCGCATGTGTGCCATCGGGATGTGAGTGACAAGTGCTTCTTGGAAGAAGGCCTCCTAGCAAAACTCACTCCACCTCCATCTCTCATCTGAATACTGTTCTGAATCCTGTATCTGTAATAAATTATCTTCACATTGGCCTCTGAGGTGGGCACGATATCATCCCCATTTACAAGTGGGGAAACAGAGACACAGAGCAGTTAGGTAACTTGGCCACGGTCATACTTGTAAGTGGCTGGGCCATGTTTTGAGCCTAAGGAGGAGGATTCTGGAGACCACATTACATAAAGAACCTGGTCTTTGAGAGGCTAGTGATGCCAGGATTTAATCCTGGCTCACCATCACCGCACAGCAAAGGCTACATTCATGGAGTGCTTACAGTAGTACCAGCCCTGGGCTAAGCATCATCAATATATTTCTCGTTTAATACAACACCTGCAGGAAGTGAATACTATTGTTATCTTTACAAATGAGTTAACTCGGGCTTGGAGTGGGTAGAAACTTGCCCAAGTTTACAAAACTAATAAGACTGGAGACAAAATTGAAAAAGCAATCTATCTGACCCCAGAGCCCATGGTCTTAACTACTATAATGTCCTGCCTCTGAACCTGTCTTGATCCTTTGACCTCTGTAAGCTTTGGTCTCCTCATCTGTGAAATGGGAATAATATTGATAACTAACAAAAGACCTATGGGAGGGTGAGACAAAGAAAGGTATTTGAAGATGATCCACAAACTATAATGTACTAAATAATTTTAGTTATCATTTCTTTCTGATTCGTTCTAGATTTGCTCCTTAGCTCTTTCAAATACTTACAAAAACATTCCTCAACTAAAAGCAAGTTTCTCAAGGGTACAACAATGACTTCTCTGCTTTTAATTTCATCTCTTACAGAATTTGGCTATATAGTTAGGGCCTGATAAATGTTTCTTAAATAAACATAGGCATGTGGGACAGCAATACCAGAGGTTTTGTCTGGGGAGGAAGCTTGGTTAAGCCATTTTGCAAAGGCTATTCAGGCTTTTAGTTAATAGTTCTATATATAATGATCATTAAATACAAATACATCTTTTACTTTAAAGCAATACATAAACTAAGTAAATCAACCTCAAATCAATGCCAGAAAAGACTAAAAACTTCACAGCTCCTCCAAAAGATCATGTGTCTAGAACAAACGGGAAATATGTGATTAGTATATCAGGACTGGTGGCAATAACTCCCCCTTCACTTAAATTTTCTAACTGTATTCTCTACTTTACAAAGATAAACTCTCTAAATAGTGTTAATAAAGGTAGTTTGATCAGTGTGTGACCATGATGTTATCAACGCACACTTTCTAAAAGGCATGCTGTATGAAGGCTTGGGGTGGGTGGCAGGGACAGGCTAGAAGAGGTCTATGGGGTGATATGGGGAACATATGTAATACTTTCAACAATAAAGATTTTTAAAAATAAAATAAACAAATAAAAGACATGCTGTAATTCTCCAAGCAAATTAATTCAATCCTTCCAAAGCTGGAGATTTTGACATTTAGATAGTCAAAATCTTAGCACATTTAGAGAGTAGAGGGGAGAAAAGAGAAGAAAGGGGGCAAATCACTTGCCTCTATCTCCCCACCAAGTGGTTTTGTGCTGGAGAACTCCAGACAATCCCTGAGGCATGGCCATGTCTTTAGTCTTGAACGAGGTAATGGCAGATGAGCCTTTTCCCTTCCAACATGACAAGTTCCCTATAGGGCAGGGTCCTTGCATTTGCTGCTCTCTCTGTCCCCAGATTCCCCCCATAGCTGCTTCTTTTCCATCTTTCAGGATTTTTT
>NW_006298049.1:764993-774532 GCF_000327345.1 Myotis davidii | reverse complement strand
TAATCCACACACTTGGTATATTGTTGCCAGGAGTCTACACCATGACTGCCAGGGTTCAAATTGCTGCTCTGGCTCTTCCTAGCTGGGTGATCTTGGGCTAGTTATTTAACTCCTCTAGGCCTGTTTCTTTAGTCTTGCAATGGGGATATGTAGCACCTAGCCTGCAGAGTTGTGAAGATTCACTGACAGAATGAAAGTACCAGGCTGAGCCCAGTGCCTGGCACAAGGTATGATCTCAATAAATTGTAGTTCTGCATTTATTAATGGTGCAAGAAAGTGTGCACATGTGCCACTAGTCCCTCTCCCGTGGTAGACCTCACTAATTGATGATACCATTCTTTCTTTAAAGCAAATGGCCTCACAACCTTCACACCACCCTCACCTAGACAGTCACTACTAATAAATCATTCGGAATAAGGCAAACTAAAATCTATTAGCTCTTCCTAATGCAGGAAGCTTTCAACAGGCTGTCAAGCAGGACTATTAACATTGAGCTTGGTGTCCAAGAGTAAATTGGTAGTTAATTTTGCCTCTGGATAAGTGGTAAATTCAGCAGTAGATATCCATGGACAAACTCACTAGCATGGGATAAGAGCAGGTGATGGGAGAAGATGCTTTTGATAGATGAGAGTAGAAGGGAAGGCCCGACATCCTCCTCTTAGATTTGGCTCCCAAGAGACTATAAAGATCAAGACTATTAGAAGGCAGGTGGTGAGCAGGGCTCTGATTACTCTCCTGAGATGGAACAGCTCTGATGGAAAATGGGAGCTCACCAGGAAAAATCATCCCTCATGATTCATTTGAATTATTATTAAACATTCCAAACACCTCCTAACAATTTCTGGATTCTAGTCAATATCATCATGGGTCTAAAAACTTAATGATACTTTTAAATGACAAAGAATGTAGCAGATTATTACTATTTGTTAAGGGGAGGGGACTGTTTTAGAAGTGCTAACAGAATTAGTTAAGGAGCCTTCTCAAGAGCTCAGGAGCCTACCAATTGGTTGGATACAAGGAAAGTTTCAGATCAAAAATGTGAAGTTAAATGAAGTAATTGAGGTGGGGCTTAGTCAATATTATTGGTATCCTTATAAGAGGTATTTGGAACGGAGGTAGGCACAGAGGAAGCACCAGGTGAAGGCAATGGCAGAAGATGGTCATCTACAAACCAAGCAGAGAGGCCTCAGGAGGAACCAACTCTACTGACATTGATCTTTGACTTCTTGCCTCCAGAACTATGAGGAAATAAGTTGCTCTTAAGCCACCCAGTCTGTGGTATTTTGTTATGGCAACCCGAGCAGACTAATACAACTAGCTTTGGAATAAGTCAAATTTATGTTAGAATCTCAACTCTTCCATTCAGTAACTGTGAAGCTTCTGGCTGTTAACTCTCTGAGCTTTTTTTTTTTTAATCAACAGTAAACAGAGATGACATAATACTCTCAATTACCATACATTTTCATCAGAAGCTACAGGTGTGATCTTGGTCTCCAAAATGCAGACAAGAATTGTAGAAAAATATAAGCAAAGTTCATCTTGCAAGAAAATAGACAGAGAAGAGTCAGCACCAACAAATGAAATAAATTTTAAACTTATAGAACTATGATTGATCATGGTTAAATAGTTTATTAAACCATTAATACTAATAAGGAAGCAGCTTGTTTCTAATTAATTTTCTGAGAGAGCCTCTTAAATGTAGTTTCTCAAATAAATGTCTTCACTTGGGGAACAGATATCTAATAATTATGGTTTCAGGTCAGGCACATTAAGATTTAAGTTAACACTCTGAATTTTGACATTTAAATTATTTTTAGTGTAACTGGTTTCTCTAGCAATCAAAATTCCAACTGATACCTTTTCTCCTACCTCACAACTTTACACAATGGGTATGAAACATCACAAACCTATTTACTCACAGGCATCTACATAGTCCATATAAATATGTTATGTTGCCTTGCATCCCAAAGGGAAGCAAGAACAGAGCTACTTTGAACCTCTGGGTTTTTGGATTTTAGAAGTGAGCACATTATTGCTACTTTTCTAAGTTGGTTGAAGAGCTCATCTGAGGATTTCCAATGAGCTCTTCAACCAATTTAGAAAAGCAGCAATAGAAAAGGAAGAAAAGCTTGAACAGAGGAACTAATACAGAAACATCTGGAACAGAATACAGAGGAACCAAAAGTATTTCAAGAAAATCAGAGGCACCCTGGCTTCACTCTAGAATCATTCCCAAGTAAGATTCAAAACAAGTGCCTTGGAGAGGTGCAAGAAGAACATCAGTAGTCATTGGAAGCTCAAGAAAACAGTAAACTCTGGCTTTTCAAAGACCATCAGTTAGCAAGGAAGAGAGAGCAAGAGTGGAAAGGAGAGAAGCAATGGCTGGTACCATTGATATGACTCTTCAATGTGACATTATGACAATGTTTGAAAACAACTTTGATTAAAACTCAGTTTTTGAATTAATGACATAAAAGATTAAGATGCATATGGCAAAATGATTGCTTTTAGACACCAAGACACCAATCTTAATGTTGTATTTGACTGCTCTAAAATGATTAAACAATTTTCACTAGATTTCTTACTAGATATATGTTCATTTTAATGACATAATTATAGGGAATTTTATAATACAGAGTTCCTAAAAACTGAATAAATTCCCAGATGTTATTCATTTTATAAATAATTATCTGCTGTATATTATAGGCCTTCTTTTAGCAATGAAATTCCAAAAGAGATAGCCCCTGCTTGTTTAAAAAGGAAGGTTATATAAAGGTGTATCAAAAAAATAGTTCCTGTTGAGTTTTTAGCTTTTAAAACAAATATTTGTCTGCCTTCAAAAATATTTAGAACCTCTAACAAATAACAGTTGGTTTCTTTGAGTGTCAGGTTACATAAGAATTTCTATTGATTACATATTCAAAATTTATATTGAAATTAGTTTAAAGAAAATATTATCTATGGTTTGAAATGTTAAATGGGAGACAAAATAACTAACAGTAAATATTAATTATGTATATGTTTGTATAGGAACTGATATTGACATTGAGTACTTTGCTTATCCTCAGTTTACACATCTTAAAAATGGGGATAAGTGTGTCCACCTCTTCTTGTTATTACAGGATTGAAGTAGGTAATGTGTGTAAGTGAATAAATCCAGTGCCTAGTGCAGAGCGAACAATCAACAGGTAACAGTCATTTAAGAGCTTCCCTGGAATTGACTTAGCTAATTCTTGACCAAATATATCTCACAACTAAATCATCTCAATGTATTTCATAATAGATCTAATATATTTATATTGCCTTTATTATAAAACTGTATTCTATTGAGTCTTTGTGAAACCCATAGCATATTACAATACAGACATTCCCTACAACTATCCTTTATTTTGAACTAAGCATACATTTTCTGCTAACAAGCAGACCTCTTAGATGGTGCCTTCATTTGGGCTGAGATAACAAAATACCATAGACAGAGGAACTTATACGCAACAAAATATTCTTTCTCCCAGTTCTGGAAGCTGGAAAATACAAAATCAAGGTGCTGGCATTTTTGGTATCTGGTGAGGGCCCGCTTTCTTGTGCCACTTTTATAAGAACACTAATCCCATTCACGAAGGCTCTGCCTTCCTGACCTAATCATCTCACAAAGACCCCCGCCTCCTAATACCATCATCTTGGGAGTTAGGATTTCAAGATATGAGTTTTGGGGAGACATAAACATTCGACCAATAGCAGATGGTATCCAGCGGTAAGTGAAGTTCAAACTCATTTATTTGTTTTGGTTTGTTTTTGTTAATTCTCACCTAAGTGTATTTTTTCTATTGCTTTTTCAGAGAGAGTGGAAGGAAGGGAGGGGAGAGAGAAAATTTGAATGTGAAAGAGACACAAAGATGTGTTGCCTCCCAGGGTGCCCCCACAGGGTCAGGAGGGAACCAGTAACCTAGGTATGTGCCTTTGACCAGGAATCAAACTCTCCACCCTTTGGTGTGCAGAGGGAGAGGTTCTAACCACTGAGCACACTGGCCAGGGCAATGTAACTTTAAATAACAATAGGAACATTTCCCCAAACAGTGATCAAGTGCTGTTTTCATTGATAAAAGTGTGGAACGATAACCTAGTTTATTGGACCCCCCCTACTGGGGCTCGAGACTGCAACCTGGGCATGTGCCCTTGACCGGAATTGAACCTGGGATGCTTCAGCTGCAGGCCGAAGCTCTATCCACTGAGCAAACCAGCCAGGGCTCTCTTTGTTTTCTATCATAAACTCACCAGCTCTGCAGGCAAGGGGCAGGACCAGATATCTCCAGCAATGTTTGCGAAGAGGAAGAAGGGTGCTTAATATATGAGGACTAATACTAGAACCCTCTTCATCTTCTTCCCCCGCATCACCATCACTTAAGGAAACAGAAAGAACTCACCGTTCTGAAGCTGTGGTAAGGCCACGTGACATTGAATAATGTTAATTGGAGCCAAATATTGAGACTCCACAGCAACACAGTGATCTATCCGGAGCTGCTGAACTATGGGAGCGCAGGAACAGGCAACCCATTCCTGCCTCAACTGAACCAAAGGCTGACTCAGTGCAGAGAGCGCGGCGAGAGCACAGCTTTGGGAGGCAGGGAACGTGAACAGGGGACAACAGAGGCTCGCTTCACACCACACCTTAAGCAGCCTCTGTGCCCAGCCCGAATTTAAAGCGGGAAATGAAGGGGCATAGATGTGAATTCATACAACGAGCCTTTACATAGTCACCTAGTTTAACTCTAGGAAGTCGATATGATTAGGCACCAGGGACCGAGGGTGAGCCTGGAAGAGACTCTCGCCCTGGCTCCCGCCAGGCGCCATCAGACTCCCGGGATGCGGGCGCGCCCGGGGCGGGTTCACGAGGGGGACAAAAGCCCGGCTGCTATACAGAAACCCGGGCCTCGGCGAGGGCCTGCCCAGGCTGCCAGCAGCGGAAGAAGAAGGGGGCGTCTGCTCAAAGCCAAACAGACTGTTGGCGAGAAGCACCAGCCCCCTCCGCCAGCCTCCTCCCTGAGGGGAGGGGTTTCTCACGCCCCCAGCTGGGTGACTGCACCGGAGTCGGAAGAAAGCGGGGCGAGGGATGAGTCATAGCGCCTAATTCCTCCTTCCGAGTCCCCCCGCCAGCCCACGCCAGCCCCCTCCCGGGATCATGCAGCGGGGAGCGCAGACTTCCCCCGTCCTCAGATCCTCCACCAAATCCACTCTGGCCTGCGGAGGAGGGGGAGGGACGGGGCGTTTGGCCAATAATAGCTTCGCTTTCTTGCCTGCCGCCCAATAGACCGCTGTTTACAGGCAGGGGCGGGACTAGGAGGGCAGAAGTGGGCGGTCCCGGGCTGGCCGGGCGCCGCGGTGCAGCAGCGCACAGGGAGCGCGTCTCACAGGTAGTCGGCGCCTCGGCGACTCGGGACTCGCTGCCGCCGCTGGCCAAGGTGCTGGACACTACCGACCTGTCGGCCACCTCGCCAGCTCAGTTGCCCGTTGCAGCCGCGGCTGCCTCGCTCCCACCCGGGTCCCCATGGAAGAGATGGAAGAAGAGTTAAAATGCCCCGTGTGCGGGTCCTTCTATCGGGAGCCCATCATCCTGCCCTGCTCCCACAATTTATGTCAGGCGTGCGCTCGCAACATCCTGGTGCAAACCCCGGAGTCTGAGTCCCCCCAGAGCCGTCGGGCCTCGGGCTCTGGGGTCTCCGACTATGACTACCTGGACCTGGACAAGATGAGCCTGTACAGCGAAGCGGACAGCGGCTATGGCTCCTATGGGGGTTTTGCCAGCGCCCCCACTACTCCGTGCCAGAAGTCCCCCAACGGAGTCCGCGTGTTCCCCCCGGCTATGCCGCCACCGGCCACCCACCTGTCACCGGCCTTGGCCCCGGTGCCCCGCAACTCCTGTATCACCTGCCCCCAGTGCCACCGCAGTCTCATCCTGGATGACCGGGGTCTCCGTGGCTTCCCCAAAAACCGCGTCCTGGAAGGGGTAATTGACCGCTACCAGCAGAGCAAAGCCGCGGCCCTCAAGTGCCAGCTCTGCGAGAAGGCGCCCAAGGAGGCCACCGTCATGTGCGAACAGTGCGATGTCTTCTACTGCGATCCGTGCCGCCTTCGCTGCCATCCGCCCCGGGGCCCCCTAGCCAAGCACCGCCTGGTGCCTCCGGCCCAGGGCCGCGTGAGCCGGAGGCTGAGCCCGCGCAAGGTCTCCACCTGCACAGACCACGAGCTGGAGAACCACAGCATGTACTGCGTGCAGTGCAAGATGCCCGTGTGCTATCAGTGCTTGGAGGAGGGCAAACACTCCAGCCACGAAGTCAAGGCTCTGGGGGCCATGTGGAAACTGCACAAGGTGAGTCCTAAGAAACCCACCCCTAACTCCCCGCGTCTCCGATCCCTCGGTTTTGCGCAGACAGTCCTCCTCTTTTGCGCACAGTGCATCCCAGCGGGGGCGCAATGCAGGTGCCTACAGCATTTGCTTCCCCCGTCTGGTGCATTGCAGGAAGCGCAGGCGGATCTTAAACCGAGCACACTGGAGTTGACTATCCCCAGAGAGTTGTTGCGGGGATGCCTTAGAGCGGGTCTCCCGGGGGCGTTGCGGGTGATCCAGGCGCAGGGCGCCCCCTCTCCGCAGCAGACGTGCCGCTTGCGATTGAGGCCAGCATGCGGGGAAGCGCTGCGTGACTGGGCAGAGCAGCACCAGTGCCCAGGGCCGCCAGGGCCGCTCCAGGGCAAAGCAGGCTGCTGGGGTCTGGCCATGGTCCTTGGGGAGCAGGTGGGGGCGGTTGGGTGGCGAGGACCTCGGGGCGGTGGAGCTGTTAGATCGGCAGGCGCCACAGTCTCCGTGGGGGCGGGAGAAAGCCACGGGCGGAATACTAATGAGTCCGCGCGTGCCCAGACGCCGCGAACCTGCTGGAGGGGCTGCCATGGGGGCCCATGCTTTGCGCTCAGGAGGCAGAGGAGTGAGGAGTGGGGTGGGGAAATCCTAAATCTATGGTCGCCTTGGCACCTGGGCCTGCAGGCTTAGATTCCAACCCTCCCCAGGGGACCTGTGCCTGGAGTAGCTGGACCTGAGGTTAGGTGCCGTCAAGGCCTGACGGCTGGGCAAGCGTCTCTCCCAGAGTCACTTCGTCCTGCCAACCTCCCACCCACCCGTTTGTCCAAGATTCAATCCCTTTCCTCTGTGTAAACTTTGAGACACCTGTTACCAGATTTATCTTTCCGGTCTCTTTTGATGGCGTTTCCGCCTAGACCTACATGACTTGTTCCTCTTGGACCTGCCTCATCGATGACATTTCCTCCTCCTCATTCCCTCTGCTCCAGTCACAATGTCCCTCTTGCTGTCCCTCAACCAGCACCAGGCACCTTCTGGCCCCAGAGCCTTTGTATCGGATGCTCCCTCAGTCTAAGGTGCTCTTCTCCAACTTGCTATCCCCATATCTGAGTGGCTTCCGCTCTTGCCTCCTTCAGATCTTTGCTCAGATGTCACCTTTGTTGGCAGATCTTCCTGACCACAATTGCTGCCACCATCTCAGACATCCTTTAGTTTCCTTCCTACTTTATTTTTCTCAGTAGAAGTTATCACTATCTGGCATGCTATATGTTTTTTTTTGTATGTCTGTTGCTTCCCTCCTCTCCCTCCATCCCCATACAAGAGAATAAGCTTCAAGAGGAAAAAGATCTGCCCTGGCCAGTCTGGCTCAGTGGATTGAGCATTGGCCTGTGGAATGAAGGGTCCCGGTTTCCTTTCGGGTCAAGGGCACATGCCCAGGTTGTGGACTCAATCCCCAGTGAGGGTGTGCAGGAGGCAGCCGGCCAATGATTCTCTCTCATTGATGTTTCTATCTCTCTCTCTCTCTCTCTCTCCCTCTCCCTTCCTCTCTGAAATCAATAAAAATAATTTTTTTAAAAAGAGGAAAGAGATCTTTATAATGTTATGTCCACAGGGCTTGGAAGGAAGGGAACCATTCTTGAGATGTACATAAATGTGACTTCTACTTTTTAAGTAACCCATTCAGTGGGGGTGTGAAGGGTAGGGCAGGGGTTCCAGATTGTTGTAGGGAGGATTTCTTCACATCATTTCATTGCAAGCCCAGGGATAAGGCCGGGCCTAAAGATGGTGTTCAGTCCTCTCAGCTATTCCCCCACTCAGGATTTCCCAGCATTCCTTAGGACTGGCCTTTGAGAGAGGCCATTGATATTTTATTTACAGAATGAAAAAAGCCCACATACACACACCACTTTCAGCAATCAGGGAGGGTTTCTCAACTCAATATTAATTTCACGTGATCCACATTTACAGTCATTTGTGTTCTCACATATAAGCTATTAAACCATATTGGTCTTGCTGGAGATCTAGGCACATGCCATTATTTTGAAAATGCTTCAATTTAAATGTTTTTAAATGACAATTTTGAGTGTTTTCAAAAATTTAGTTCACAGCCAGTTTTCATTTAATTGTGTGCATTCACTCTTAAACTGCTATGTTGAATTGCCTTTCTATCCTTGGAACTAAGAACTTAATCACCCTATCTGGAAAGAAGAACTTTGAGCCACACTCTAATTAGGATGGTCAAACAAGAGCATTATTTTTCTGTGAACAAGAGCCTAAAGTACTTTATCCATTAAGACTAAAAAAAAAAACCTTTAAACCTGTCTAGCCCCATGCAGATTTGAAATGTTAAACCATTTGTTTTATCAGTAATGGGAAGCTGTGAGTAGACTCTGTGATATGGACTGGGTTGAAATTTAGATGCCTGCTAAAAAAGAATAATGTTAAAGCCCTTGAGATTTAAATAGGCTAAGAAGGGAATGTTGGTTTGCTTTTTTTAAGGATAATTTCTTCTCTAATCTTATGCAGATTTTTTCCAAAATAGTAAATAGGTATAAACTTTTTCAGTCAATATCAGGATTATTAAACTTCCAAGAAAAAATAAGAAGGATGACAGATATTAACATTCACTTACCATCTGTTGATGAACAACAAACATTACTCCCCCATGTTATCTGTTTAATAGGGGAGTTAATGTGTTAATGCTTGATCTTTCTCATATATCCTCACAAAAAGCTCATGAGCTGGAATTTTTATGCTCTTTAAGACATAAAAGAGCAAAGATTTACACTAACTAATTCTCCCAAAGTTGGACAATTAGTTCTCTACACAGGTGATTACTAGACCCGAAAGTTTTCATTAATAGTCTACCATGTTAATTAGCCATTTCTAATGATAAAGAAAATCTTATCTATAATAATAAAAGCATAATATGCTAATTAGACTGAACAGCTGAACAACCTTCCGGACGAAGCCAGGGCTGCGAGGGCCGAGCCCCTTTCACGAATTTTGTGCATCGGGCCTCTAGTGAATAAATATTTCCCTTGGACACTAAGTCATTATCTTACTCAAGAAAAAGTGACTGAAGTTATTTTTAAATAATTATAAAAACTAGTTAAAATATATCTGTTGTCAATTGACCAAATTAAAATACTTTTCAGATATATATAACCTTGAAAAATCCATGAAACATTTC
>NW_006298049.1:748817-764553 GCF_000327345.1 Myotis davidii | reverse complement strand
TGAAAAGTAAACATTCTTAGAGGCATTAAGGACAATGTTACAGATAAACAAAATTTTCCTCTTTGTACTGAGACATAATGGAAAGAACTAGATGACAGGAGATCTGGGTTCCAGATCTGATGTTACCACTTACTTGCTGGTAACGTAAAGCAAGTCTCATAACCTCTCTGTGCTTCCTACCCACAAGGATGCAAAGGAGCTAAAACTATACTGTGGAGGTATTTTGAAAAAAAATCAAAAGTAAACGTTTACAACTTACTAACTTCAGTTTGACCCAGGAGAAGGTTTTTTAATAAAACAAGTTATTGTCTCACTAGTCAACTACTACATAAAAATCTCACCCCCCAGCTTGGAGTACTTTGCTTGCTCCTCCCAGAACACGGAGTGTAGTACAAAGGCTACTCTGGATGGTGGCCTAAAAGAGGGAACTACATCATTACAGGTCCAGAGAGAAAGCTCAGGGAATAAGAATGCTACCCAAAGTTTTATTTGTATATTAAATGAAGGTATCTTGTTTTTCAGTAACGAAGCTAAAAATGATAACTGATATGACTCAGGTTTTTTCAGATTCTCCAGTGAAGATATTATTATTACATTGAGGTATTATAAATTGTTCTTCCTGTATATGCCACGAAAAGATGCTATTAATTGGAATGCAGGGTCAAATCACAGTTTGCAAGAAGTAAGAGAAAATGATCACAGCCATCTGTTATTAAGTAATAAGATAATGCACAGACAAAATTTACCTTTACCATGAATACAATAAATTGCACTTCTCTTGCCTAAACACTTGTCAAAGTGTGTGTATGCATATAACTGAACCTTGGCACAGAGGATAAGATTCATTACAAGATAAATGTTTAAGAATGAAGTAGTTCTACATAATATCATTTTTGTCAGTTTTATGAGGGACTATTGGTTATAAGCCCACTTAGTGATCTCAGAGGAATTCATGGGATATGAAACAAAATCAACTCACAGAGAGAATGGAACTAGAAAGCTGGAAACTAAGTTCACTCTCCATACTCATCAGTTTGGACTAAGTTATGCTGCAGTCGCAAACAATTTCCAAATCTCAGCGAATTACAATAGCAGCAGGTAATTTCTTACTCATGTCAATGCCCACTGAGACTCAGCTGTGGCCCTCGTCCTCATCCTCCTTATTCTTGGGCTTAGGCTGAAAGAGCCTATTTGAGATATGCCAACCTATGGCAGAGGAAAGAGAGCAAAGCAGAACCCCCCAATGGCACTTACAGATCCTACTCAGATGTGACATGTCACTCCCCTTACAGTCCATCGGCTCAAACAGGTCATGTGGCCCAACCTGATGTTTGTGTTGCAGGAAATACACCCTTCTAACAGAGAGAGGTACAAGAGAAGAATTCTGTAGAGGTGGGCAGAGAATATTTTGAACAAATAATATTCTCTCTCTCTCTCTCTCTCGTGCTCTCTCTCTCTCTCTCTCTCTCTCTCTCTCTCCCTCTCCCCCTTCTGAGCCTGCATGAGGCCCTACATGACTCCTCTAGCCCTGATTCAGCACAACATTTCAGGTCAAGTCTGCACTAACTAGTGTCTCTTAATTCCCATTTTCAAGTTTAGAGAAAGAATCCAATTGGCTTAACTTGAGTCAGGTGTTTACTGATGCCGTCTGAGTCCTGGCTCCGCCCCTTTGGTCAGGTGGGTGCAGAAGACTAGGGAGAGGCAAGTGAGACGTTCACCTCAGGTACAAGACTTAAGAGGGCACCAAAACTATAGGTTTGGTTTTTTTTCTTAGACAGAAATGACAAAAGAATAAGTAGAGGACTTTTTTGGTGTTTTTTGTTTGTTTGTATTTTGTTTTTTGGCATTTTAAGTATCTTTATCTCTGCAGACCTAAAACATTTATAAGTTTATCTGCGAAAACATAGAAAGATGTTTAAACCTGTAAGCAGGTATCTGCTTTATACTCACTTTCAGTTTTTCTCTTGTACCTTTTGCAAAGGTGGTTGAGAGCAAAAACATGTATTCCTGTTCAAGAATACATGCCTGACCCGCCTTTTACCATAATATGTAAAGCAATCTATGAACTGGAAAAGCCTATTGTTTAAGAATGAACTTAAGCACTGCCAGATAACATCGTTTCTCATAAGCCTTGCACGTTTTGTACTATTAGTTCTGATCAAAGAAGGAACTGTTTCTTAAGGAATTAGCATGGGAAGTAGAACGCTCAACATTGTTGTGCGGTGTGGGAATAGCCACCTCTGTCATTAGCCAGTTCATTCTCATCTGCTGCTGATTCATGCGTGTGAGCTGATTTTGCAGCCAGAGAGCATCACCTCAGCCTTTTTTAAAGATTTTTGTTTATCCTCTTTTTACCCTTACTTTGCTTGCAGCTTGTATTTTTAGAAGCAACTGTTTGACACCAAATACTTACCACTCTCTCCTGTGCTCCAGTACCAGCCTGTGGGAGGGCCATACTCCTCTGACCTGTGGTGTCATCAGTCTAAACCAGTGGTTGGCAAACGGGCTCACCATTTCCCCTAAGACCGTGGTCGGCAAACTGCGGCTCGCAAGCCACAAGCAGCTCTTTGGCCCCTTGAGTGTGGCTCTTCCACAAAAAAACACGTGCGGGCGCACATGTACAGTGCAATTAAAACTTCATGGCCCATGCGCAGAAGTCATTCTAAACCATTACTTAGTCTATGAACAAGGCAGGTTGCCGAGAGAAACAAATGTGAATATCAGAAGTTAAACAGTTTCTACCCAATAAGGCTTTTTTATTTTGTAGGGAGCAAATACTCGGCAAGTTAAATATACACAGGTTCAATTGTATTACAACTCATCAAAAGCCAAAGGAAAATGACTCTATACCATAATGTACCATTTTTGATCATCAGTACTTCAGTTTCTTTCCATCAGTACAAATAGCCAACAAGTGATTTTACTGTAGATGTGTGTAGTCCACTGCGTAGTAGTTTTTGCATAGAGATATTCATGTCATCACCCAGATACACCAATTTATGAAATTGATGAAAGGGTGTAGCGTATCCTATGCCAACCCCACCCCCCGAATGTTATCCCAAGAGCATTAGTAACAAAATCAAGTGTAAAATTGGACTTCCATCCAATCTAATAAATCTTACATGGCACAGAGAAATCTGTGGTGCTTTTAACAAGCAGTTATATCGATTTTATTGACCATCAGTCATCTGGCCAAGACTTAGAAAAGAAATATGATAAACACCTTTCAGCACACAATCCGTGCAGTATGAGGAAGCTTGATGTTTACATTCAACTTGTGTTTTATGGTTATCTTCTCCCATGACGGAAGCGACTCTGACATTGGTGGAATTTAAAACATTATTCAGGATTAAATACAATTTTCCCTACTTTCCCCTTTGAGGATCAAGAAATGTAGTATATAGAGACTTATATAAGCACTGATTTCCAAGCTGGCTTCAACCAGCACAATAAGGATATGGAATGTAACTACCATTTCCTTACAGTTCAAAAGTGGCACCTTTACTCCTGGACTGGGACATGGATTTCTGATTCCTTTGGTCACCGCATATAATAATTTTGTGGGAAAACATATTATTTAAACTTTTGGTATTAATTGGCAGATCAGCACATAAATATTTTACATGAATCTTTAAAACCACAAAGCAAAGATAATTTTAATGCTTCTAACATTAAGAACGTCCTTGATTCCTGTTTTCCAAAAGGCTGTACAATCTTACATTTGTGCCAGCAATGTATGAGGGTTCTAGTTTCTCCATATCCTCCCCAATACTTGTTATTGTCTGTCTTTTTGACTAGAGTCACCCTAATGGTTGTGAAGTGGTGTCTCATTGTGGCTTTGATTTGCAGTGACTAGTGATATGGAGCATCTTTTTCATGTGTTTGTTGGCTTTTTTATATATTTTTTAGAGAAATGTCTATTCAAATCCTTTGCCCATTTTAAATTGGGTTACTTCTCTTTTATTGTTGAGTTGTAAGAGTTCTTTTTATATTCTGGGAACTTACTCATTTATAAAATTTAAGGAACAGAGATGTGAGCCTCTTATCCCTTAGAGATACTTACAGGAAATGAAAAACAGACATAGAGCTGAGCATGAGGAAAAACTTGTCAAGACTGGCCCACCAGCACCGACTGCTAATTTCTTGCCCACAAACCTTTATTAGCCAGTTCTGGGGCAGAACTTGCATAAGCCCTACCAGGATTGGCTCCTGACGGATAGAAAACATGGAAAAGTCCAAAAGCAGGAGGGGGAAATAACTTAGTTCTCCAGGTCATGGATAGGGTGGGAAGCTTCCTCCTTACCACTAGTTCCACTTCTCCTGGCTGTGATAAAGAAGTACAATATTATCAAGTCCCAGCGGGGCTATGATTTCTGTTACTACCAATCTGGTATCCAAAAAAGTCACTGTAGGGTATCAAGGTGGTGGCTTCTCTGCTACATTTAAAAGTTATGAATGGATAGAAGGGACATTGGATCTTTGGGATCATTTGCCCAACCCCCTCCAAAGTCAGAACAATAAATCCCAGAACACTTCAGTACATCACCGAAGACACACAGTACATATTATCAAAAAACTTTGATTTCAGTATCTATTTTCAGTTGCGTGTGTGTGTGTGTGTGTGTTCAATGAAGCTCAATTGAAACACTAATTCTCTCTTTTGGAGGCTCTCCTATGCCCTCAGACAACGATAATCACAGGTTTTCTTCTATAGTCCTGACCACAACTGTCAAAGTTTACTGTACCCTTGTTATTATACTCTTCTCATACTATATATGTCTATACTATGTCTATACTATTGAGTTAATAATTTCCTCATTATAAGTAAGGTCTTACTTTTATAACATTGGCTTTTAATAGATAGTGCCTTTGCTCAAAGGATCCCTCTAATGGTAGGAGTTTCAGCACGAGGGTGGAAAGGAGAAATCTGTAGAGATGAGGTTTTGCTTTGTCCCTTACACGGGGGAACTGCTGCAATGCAGCACAGCTATCCCCTCGCATTGGCTGACTGACTGGCTCCTGCTCAAGCCAAAAGCACAAAGGACGTTTATGGATGAAACAAAAGAGAGCTTCTCGCTGCTCCTCGCACCTCCTGGGGCACTACTTGCCAGCTTTATTGGCTCCTTTTGACCACTGGCACTCCCTTCTTCTCTTCTGGCCTGTGGTCGGTCTCCTGTGAATCTTCTGTGTGCGCCCAGATTTGGTTCCAATGTATGAGCCTTCTCTCCTGGTCATCTCCATGCCTTGTTCTGACCAGTGTGTGTCTGGTCTTCTCATCCAGCTCCAGAACCTTGCTTGAGCACCTTCTGCCTCCAGCCTAACACTGGCTTTCTCAGCCCTGACTTTCCTCCCAGGGAAGGTCCCAGTGCTAACAGCTCCTCCACTCATACCTTGTGGGCAGCAACTTCAGGGTGGGCACTGATCCCAACAGTAGATTAGTGTGATGTACTTGGCTGATCACCTGTAATGTTAAAATAAGATGATAACATACACATCTGGGTTGTATAAAAAGGCACTCACGTAACTCTTTTCTTTTGAAACATGTCATAAAATGATTTAACTAAATGCAAACACAGAACCCATTGACAAAAAGCCACCACTGAAATTAAATATGCTGGATATATAATAGAAGTTGGAAGCTCTGCTTACGTTGAGAGCAGGAAGTGCAGAATAATTTATAAATTTAATCTACAAAACAGGGAAGGAATGATTTAATAGGCAGAAGATTATTACCCAATTTGGAGGCTAGCCAAAGACTGGTCAATTACTCTCTTCTGAGTGGAGCCAAATAGCTCAATTATATTATAGTTTTAGTCCCTCAAGCTTCTATTTACTTTTATGAGGACAAACTCATCAATTCACCATTTTTATTATCAATTTGCATGTTGTTACAGCTTTTGGGTTATGGTTAATTTTGTTTTCTAAAATTTTATGTACAAAAGGTTATTATTGTGAGAGATAGTCGTAAAAAATAACACAGTGTTTTTAGAGACATTTTAAAACTAGTGTGTCTGGAGGGATTGGTATAAAATTTGCAAAAATATTAGACTTGAAAATTAATTTCATTTAGTATTTGTTTACATCATCTAATTTCTTTAAGGATTAAATCATATTTATCATTGGTATATTAAACCCACTGCATTCCTTCCTGTCATAGTGTTCTTTAATCTTCCCAGGCACTTATATGATCTGTATTCAAAGCTCCAACTCATTGTAACTACCTCAAGGCTCAGTGTGGGCTGGTGAGGCCCTTACTGTTAATTCAGACTCAGGATATGAATGGTGTAGCATGAGGCCACTGGCTGTTTAGCTGGTACTAAGCTTTGGTTTTATCCAGCTGCTCAACTGGGGAAATCCACACAGTAAGGGAGATTTCCAGTTTGATCACATAAACAAAGCACTGTTTTGTTATATGCCCCAAAAGAGGACTAAATAATGGTTACACGGATAATGGTGTGTGACTACTTTAATTCCCAAGTGCCTCTGAGAAGAACTGGTTCTTGTAACATATTAAAACCAAAGTCGTGGAACAACTGTTGCTGGAACAAGATTTGCTGTGTAAATTGTGCTATGAGATGTGACTTCATATCAGTGTCTTGTCCACCATGAACTCTTTCTTTGACTTAACAATGGGGATCATTAGAAGTGAGTTAGGAGCACATTGTCCATGTCAAAGCTAAGGCTGAGGGCCAAGACTTAAGTCTGATAGCTCATGATCACCTTACCTCAAACTTTAAAATACCCAACAAGGTAACCATGACACCTACAGGAAATGAGACACCTTCCTCCCTGCTCCTAAAAGCAGCTGATCATGTATGCCATTGTGATGTTGCCATATCAATGCTTTGTTGGCTGAGAGCAAATCTTGACAGTGTTTTGACACATATATAAGCTAGGAGAATCTGAGATGCATAGCAGGGATTCAGGGAACAGACAATAAAATAGAAGAAACAGGAAATAGAATGAACATGGCAGAAATGCAAAAACTAGTCTCTGGTGAAGCCGTTTTGTAGCAAGCACTGAAATGAGAGTGAGGGCCAAAGGACTAGAGCCCAGCGGAAGAGGCCTTTTCTTGATGAAGCATTGGTGAGGATTGCCTGCATGGTCTTGTGCAGCTTACTGGTATAGGGTCAGAAAAGCTGGGTTCTCTTCCTGGGTCTACTGTAATTCAGGCGTCACAGTGGAAGGGTTCAGGACATGGACCTTGAGGCAGATGCCTGGATTTGACCCCTGACATTTTCATCACTTAGCTGTGTGAACTTGGGTGAATCCCTTGACCTCTCTGTGTCTTGGTTTTATCATCTGTAAAATGGACATAATAATCAGACCAACCTCCAAGAATTGTTGTGAGGATGAAAGGAATGGTGGACACAAAGCCCTTGGAACAGAGCCTGGCCAGAATAAGTGCATGTTTCATGTGTGCTAGTGTTACCTGTTAAATGGAACTGGTAATTTCGGCCTAGCCCTGGGGTGGTGATGAGGACTGGATTTATTATATGTGGTTTATTGTAAGGAATTGGCTCATGCACTTGGGGTCTGAGAGGTCCCATGATCTGCCATCTGCAACCTGGAGACCCAAGCAGGCACCGGGAGAGCCAGTGGTGTAATCCCAAGTCTTAGGGCAGGAGGAGACCAATGTCCCAGCTCACGCAGGCAGGCATAGAGAATAAATTCTATCTTCTCCACCTTTGTGTTCTCTTTAGGCCTTCTGTTTAGGATGACCCCTGCCCACCCCAGGAGTGCAATCTGCTTACTCAGTCTACCAATTCCAATACCAATCTCATCTAGAAGCACCCTCTCAGACACATCCAGCAGTAACATTTAGTTCAATATCTGGGCATGCAGTCAGGTTGACACATAAAATTAACTTCCACATTGGGTGAGTTAGAAGTTGGCCAGGAGAAATGAGAAATTCAGCTGGATCAGACCCCTCCCCCACAGTCTTGAGAGTTAGGACAGCTCAGCCATCTGTGGTGCCATTTGTTTCTCATCAGAGCCTGATCCAAGGCTTTCTGACTCTCACTCGCCTCTGGGTCTTTGCAAGGAATTCAGGCCACGACTTAAAGGAGGGCAGCAAAAATGGGGGGAGAAAAAGTGACAGGCAACGAGCTGCTAAGAAATGTTTCCAAAATGCAGCCCCACGTGGGCATGTGTTCCCGAAAACTTTGCATAAACCAAATGTATTTTACATGTACTAGAGACATTTTCAATATATAAAAAAACTGGTAGGCATTTCCAAATGTAAAAATCTGCCAGGGTCCAGCCCCAGCGGTCCAGGGGTTCCCAAAGATGTGGACAGAGTCAGCGAAGAATGTTTTACACGGAGACAGTGTTCAGAACTCTCTAGCTCTCTTCAGTCTCCGTGGATCTTCCTGTGCCTGGCTGAGGCCACAGAGAAAGATCCCGAGGCAAACTGAGCCTTTATTTTATAGTCAGAGGTAAACATAGTTACACTGTTCTTTTGAGTTTCACTTGTTTTTGTTCTTGTGAGTTTCACTTGTTTTTGTTCTGGTTGCACTTCCCTCAGCCCATTAGCTTCCCAGGTAAGATCTAGGGAGCATCATAAGGTCAAGCCTAATTATGCTAAGAGGACTGTGCCCTCTAAGCTGGGACTTGTTTATGACTTTGCCAACAGGTCAGTCCGAGGCTTAACCCTATATCGGCTCCCCACAAAAATCTGTTGTAAATCCACATTGCCCAGATTCCAGGATGCCAACAAGTTAATAACATGTTTCTAATTTTTTTTCCTAGAAAAAACACACAAGGAAAATAATTTTTTAAAAGTATTGTAAGGTACTTCCCAATTTCAGAAACATTAACATGGAGTGGGGTGGGCGTGTGGGGGGGGGCGTCCATCAAGGAATTTAGAATACTGGTGGCCAAGTATAATAGAAAAGGAAGGAGATGCAGAGTTAGAGGCCCCTGTTGTGATGGTGTCTACCTCTTGGACAGCCTACTTGACTCCTCAGGACCTCCACCTTTGCGTGAGTAGAATAAGGATGTAGAATTAGATGAGAACTAAGGTACCTGTCGGTGGCAGGTTTAATTGGGACCTAGATTTATTGATGTTTCTCTGGACCAGTTCCTGACAAGAGTTTCTTGGATAAAACTGTCTGCTACCTGCTGCTTGTGCCTTTGTAAGAGACACTTTAATTTTCCTCCTGATTCAAGTTTCTCAGTTGGAGCTTCCACAGTTCGTGATCAAAGGAGGGTAGACCAGATAGCTGCAGCATCTTTCATTCCCCTCATTTGACCCTGATTTTGGAGGTGCCCCACGGGCTCCAGAGCCATGGAGGAGGGAGGCTGACAGCTCAGGAGGCAGCTAACGGGGAGAGAAGAGCACAGGCTGCCCAGCTTTGAGCTCTGCTTCCAACCCCCACAGTGGAACAACCCACTGGTGGATCTGTAATGACCTTGTTTATAGTTGACACTCCTTGTCTTTTACTGGCAGAGAAAGAAAAGGGTGGGGCAGAGGGGGATCAAGAAGGAATGAAAAACTGTTTTTGACATTTACTTTCTAAAACGAAAAAATGACATTTGATTGAGAGAGATAAAAGGTGAAAACTAAGGGTAAGTATGCGCATGCCTCCTCACTCCCTCATCCTGGGGATTCTGAAGCTTGAGTTGAGCTGGGAACCTGGCCTGGAGTTCCTTATTTCAGGGCAAGAGCCCAGTTCGGTGCTGAACTTCTAAGAGGAGTAATGTATTGTTAATGTTGAAGCCAAATTCCTTCCATTTCAAGGGATTATCATTTATGCAGAAGACATGGATGTGTGGGGTTTTTGTTGTTGTTACTGCTGTTATTCAGTGGTGTGCTGGGAAATATGGAAAGCTCTGATTTTTAGCATTTGCCATGGCTGACTTCAGGCAACCCGACGTGAGAGCACCGGCCTTGGGGTTGGGAAGAGAGTGAAGACAAGCCACCTACAGCACCCCACAGCTTGTTTCTCTCTGTTGCTTTATGTCAGACAGGAGCAACTGCCAGATTGTAAGTTTTCTAAAATAATTTCTAAAATTATTTAAGGCTGCAGCTGCAAAAAATGACATTACAGAAATTATTAGTGTAGACATTATGAATGTACAGCGCAATGAATTTTCACAAGCTGATCACGCCTGTGTAATTAGCACTAAATCAAGAAACAGAGTATTATCAGCCCCTGGAAGCCCTCCTCATGCTCCCTTCCAATCAACAGTCTCCACCCCCAGCAGCATCCTGCCTTCCAACAGCTAACCAATCTTGCCTGGTTTTGCACTTCGCATGAATGCAGTCATGCAGTGTGCACTCTTACGCATGGCTTCTTTTGCTCACTTTTATATTTGTTGGACCCATTCATGTTACTGCATGTAGTTTAGATCATTCTCATTATTTGATAGTATTCCATTTTAGGAACATTCCACAACTGATCCATTTTACCATGGGAGGGATTTGGGCAGTTTCCAGATTTTGGCTATTGTGAGCAATGCAACTATAAACATAGTACTTGTTCTTTGTAGCAAGTTCTGTTAGGTGTATCCCCAAGGAGGGGAATTCCTGGGTGGCCAGATATGCATAAGCTCAGCATTAGTACATGCTGCCAAACAGTGTCACTGAGTCATGGTGTCATAGTACATTCCTACCAGCAGTACTCATTCTCACCAACGCTTGCTAGTATATGTTTTCGGTTTTCATTTTAGCTATTCTAGTGTGTAGAATACCAGCTACTCTAGTGGTATCATAGTGGTGTAATAACCAATGGTATTAAGTAAGCATCCTATATAATAAAAGCCTATTATGCTAAGAATCCGGTAGTCTGGTCGGCCATTCAACCAATCAAAGCACAATATGCTAATGATATGCTAAGGCTACTCAAATGCTCGCTATGACGTGCACTGACCACCAGGGGGCAGGCAGTCGACTGGTTGACTAGTCGCTATGATGGGCACTGACCACCAAGGGGCAGATGCTCCAACCAGTAGGAGTGTCTGGCCGATTGGAACTGAGTGAGATGGCCAGACACGCCCTGGAGCCCTCCCTCAGTCTCTCCCCAGCTGGCCAACCTCCCATGTCCCTCTCCAGCCCCGACTGTGCACCAGTGGGGTCCCTCGGCCTGACCTGCTCCCTCTTGCAATCCAGGCTGAGGGACCCCCCCCCCAAGTGCACACATTTCATGCACTGGGCCTCTAGTGTTTTCATAAGTTGGTCATTTTGTGTGGCATCTGATAAGTCATTTGCCCACTTTTCCATTGGGTTGTTTGATTTTTTTCTTACTCACTTGTCTTTTAAATTTATTTTTTATGCACAAATACTAAAAACAAACAAACAAGCAAAATTAATTCTGAAATAAGCTGCATTTTTTCTTGTGGGCCAGAGGTACTAATTAGAACAGACTTGTCCCCTGCTTTCTCTTTTATTTTTTCTCAATGCAGTTCTTCTGCTATGCCGTGCATTGCTCTCCATCAAGTGTTGATCATATTTTGTGGATATTTCATAGCTTCACTTTGAAATATAAAGCAATTTAGAGAGAATGGTTTTATAAGAGCAAATAGTGCAAAGGCAAATACATTTTCAAAAGAGAACAACTCTTCTTAAAATGAAAGTAAGAAAGAGCTATTCAATTCTTTCTAAATGAAAGTAAGAAAAAGTAGTCTGCAAGAAAAAAAAATGACTTGAAACCTCAATAACCTCAAAAGGTAATTCTGCTTTCACATGAAATATGAATTTCAAAAAGTTTCCAGAGGTAAGGCTTCTTTTCCTTCCCATTATTTCAGTAGAAAGACCTTCTTCCTTATCTGCCAGTCTTTTATTTAAACCTTGTTCACTAAATATTGAATTCCTCCTATATACTGTGCGAGCTGTTTAATTTTTAAAGATCCTCATTTAGATATGGGAGTGCAATCTGTTAATCCATACTAATTCTAAGGCCAGAAAATACAACAATAACTTAAAGAATGATTTATTATTTCAGAGATTACTTGTGGGTCAAATATACCAAACAGGCCTTTCATAGATGCCTAATGGCTCTACTCTTCTTCAGTATTTTTTCTCATGTAATCAAATAAGATAATGTATGAAGACTGCCATTTCAGGAGCAAGAGTTAAGTCTCCCCAAGAAGAAAGAAATTTCCTGAAACATTCCAGACTGAATCGGGGCATTCCCAGGACCTCCTGAAGGTCCAGGCCCTGTGTTTTCCCCAAAGCCCTGGTTGGCCCTGTCCTGCCGTGTGTGCCTTTTAGCTGCCGACAGCATGGGCAGCCCAGAGCAAACCTGGGAAGAAGGGGAAGTTCCCCCTCTGTGCACTCTGCTCCCCTTGTCTCTGTGCTGTCCCTTCATGGTGCTCCCTCACGTTACTGAGGCCGGGATTGGCAAATGGACAGCATGGCAGCCATCACCTCCAGTCATGGCACTTTCTCCCCAGTGAGCCCAGATGTCATCCAAATGCAGCTCAGAGTTCTGAACATGTCACCTTGAGAAACCAATACCAACTTCAGATTTGGCATTTAAGATGGTGTTTACTTGCCATCATTTTCTTAAGTGATATGATTCTTATTCTATATTTCCCATTAGCCCCAAAGCGTAAAGTATTACTTTCCCCAAGGTTAGGAACATTATCTTCTATGGCAGTCCCTGTTGTCTGAATCTCCGACTCATTGTTTTCTATCATGGTTCTGGCCACTTTCCAGCTCCAGACACATAGGATTGTTCGAGAAATGCCTTCAGGGACCAGATAATACAAATAAGGTAGCAAGGTTTGCACATTTAATATTTAGTCTATAGAATAGGAATAACAGCAATAGTTTTCACCTTTAGACAGAAATACACTGTCCATTTTTCAGATAATATGCAACCCTTGGTTTATCTTTGATTTGTCCAGTTTTGATAAAGGCATATAGCTGATTCTCATTATTCAAGGTAGTTATGTTCTATAAACCACAAACACTGGATTAACAAATACTGAACCATTGATCATAGGGGAAATACAGAGTTAGGTTCCTGCAATCCTCAGGTCACAATATTTTATCAACTGATCAATATATAACCTTTTTTTATGTGTGTTTCTGTTTATAGATACCTTATTTTATATATGTTGTCATTTCATTATCATCAAACTTACCACCAACAGCACTTTAACTCATGCCTAAATGAAGTTTGTCTAACACATGATGAATTCATTGTCATAAAGCTATTCATACTGGTAATATTTATTTATTATCTTTTTCTCTTTTTCCTTCAGATTGAATAATTGCTATTAATGTCTTTTCAGAACCTGTTATTCTGCATACTTCAGTATAATATTAAGCCCGTAAATTATATTTATTACAGATATTGTACTTTTCCGTTCTAGTATCTCCATTTGGTTCATTTTTAATAGCTTTCATTTCTTTGTTTAGATTCGCCATCTGTTTATATAATGACTATATTTTCATTTAAGGCATCGAACATATTTATAATAGTTGTTTTTGATATCTCTCTCTGCTAATTCCAACATCTGGATTGTCTCAGGTTTTGTTTCTACTGACAGATTTTTATTCCTTTTTTCTTTTCAACAATGAATCTCATTTCTTATTTCTCCACGTCTCATAATGTTTTATTATGTACTGGACATTGACATAATATGTTTTTTTAAATTATGCTTTCTGTTATTTCTCTAAAGACTGTTTTTCCTGGTACACATATAAATTACTGGGTGATCACTCTCATCTTGTAGAAGCTTAATGTGTTTACCAACTACTCCACAGTACAGGACTCAGACAGATTCCTTTTAGATCCTCTTCATTACTCAAATATCTCTGCTCATTTATTTCACTCGTATAGCCATTACTAGGTTTCCCTAGACTCCCCAGAGTTTCTCCCGTATATCTACAATTAGCCAAGCATTTCGGGGGGCGGGGGATTTGAATGCAGATTTTAGGGATCTGCTATCGGTAGCACTCTCCTTTATAATATCACCCTTTCAATTTCCAGCCACTCAGTCACAGATGAACTCTGTCTTCCCTAACCACAGGCCAGTAAGACTTCAGCTTATTCTAGTTGCCCTTGCCCCAAAGAAAAATCCCTATAACACAGGTCTACATGTAATCCCTTCCAGTTTATGTCTCCTTTTTTGTTCCTTAATGCCTATACTTATTGAATATTGATGAACAATTAAAAGTAAACGTTGAAAAAAAGACTACCCATCATTGTATTTTTAGTAGATTACATGTAGGATTTCCTATTATTAATGAAGCCACCTGGTTGAATGCTATGCTCGGCTTCTAAGATTGCTGTTTCTGCAGAAATTAATTTATAAGTCTTGTGGTAACCATGGTAACCTGAGGCAAAGTTGTGGAAGTGGTGTTTAGTGGAAATGAAAAATCTCTGCCCTTCCTCTGCTCTGTGATTTTCTGAGAAAAGAGTTGATTTCCCAAGAACTATTATGAGGAGGATCGGGGCAGGAGGTGGGGAGTGGGGGCTTGCAGGGGAGGAGGATTGCTGATATTGCGTTGGTCCTAGGCCTGGCTGACTAAGCCTCCATTTTATCAGCTCTTCCTTTATAAACATACCAGAGGCCCGGTGCACAAAAATTTGTGCTCCCCAGAGTTTCTCCCGTATATCTACAATTAGCCAAGCATTTCGGGGGGCGGGGGATTTGAATGCAGATTTTAGGGATCTGCTATCGGTAGCACTCTCCTTTATAATATCACCCTTTCAATTTCCAGCCACTCAGTCACAGATGAACTCTGTCTTCCCTAACCACAGGCCAGTAAGACTTCAGCTTATTCTAGTTGCCCTTGCCCCAAAGAAAAATCCCTATAACACAGGTCTACATGTAATCCCTTCCAGTTTATGTCTCCTTTTTTGTTCCTTAATGCCTATACTTATTAAATATATATTTTGCCCAAGGTTTCTAATTGATACTAGTATGAGGGTTATTTCAATAAAATCTACTCCACCATTAGCAAAACTGGCACTTTAATTATCCTTTTCAATGTGATATCTGACATATAATCAAAAATTGTGAAACATATGAAGAGTCCAGAAAATATGACCCATGGTCAAGGCCAGAAGCAGTCAATATAGCAGGAACTGATATTTTAAAGAAGCTACACTGATAGCTAGATGTCCAAAGCCATAGTAGAGGAATATTAAATTATCTAGTAGGACTGTATTTTTTTCCTATTCTCTTCAAAATGCCCCCAATTCTGTTCCTCCAATTTGAATATTGATGAACAATTAAAAGTAAACGTTGAAAAAAAGACTACCCATCATTGTATTTTTAGTAGATTACATGTAGGATTTCCTATTATTAATGAAGCCACCTGGTTGAATGCTATGCTCGGCTTCTAAGATTGCTGTTTCTGCAGAAATTAATTTATAAGTCTTGTGGTAACCATGGTAACCTGAGGCAAAGTTGTGGAAGTGGTGTTTAGTGGAAATGAAAAATCTCTGCCCTTCCTCTGCTCTGTGATTTTCTGAGAAAAGAGTTGATTTCCCAAGAACTATTATGAGGAGGATCGGGGCAGGAGGCGGGGAGTGGGGGCTTGCAGGGGAGGAGGATTGCTGATATTGCGTTGGTCCTAGGCCTGGCTGACTAAGCCTCCATTTTATCAGCTCTTCCTTTATAAACATACCAGAGGCCCGGTGCACAAAAATTTGTGCACTTGCGGGGGGAGGGGGTTCCCTCAGCCTGGCCTGTGCCCTCTCGCAGTCTGGGACCCCTCGGGAGATAACGACCTGCTGGCTCAGGCCTGCTCCTGGGTGGCAGAGTGCAGGTCCAA
>NW_006298049.1:731613-748040 GCF_000327345.1 Myotis davidii | reverse complement strand
CAGGCGGGGAACGTTGGTTTCCTCCGTCACTGAGGCAAGCAAGCCTCATGTTAGTTTCAAGCTGCCTGGCTGCCGGCTGCCATCTTGGCTGCCAGTTAATTTGCATATCTCACTGATTAGCCAATGGGAAGGGTAGTGGTTGTATGCCAATTACCATGTTTCTCTTTTATTAGTGTAGATTCTGACCTGCCCTGAGAGAACCTCGAGAACTGGGTACTCAGCCCAAGGGTTCTAAAATCTTGTTTGCTACTACAGCCGCTGAAGAAAAATAAACCATCACATGAGAATTCTTACTTCTGTGTGAAGAAGAATCAGCAATATTTTTCTCATTTTTCAAACGTCTCATAACAAATCCTATCCAGAATTTCCATGGCATTTGTCATTCTGAATTTGTGATAGAAACACACTGCATGCAGCTGAATTGAAGGGGCTGGAACAAAACAGAAATTTATTTCACATAAAAGTCTGAGCTGAGCATATCTGTTCTGTTGAAGCAGTCCCAGGAATCTAAGCATCTTTGGTCTTGTTGCCATCATCCTCCTGGCCCAGGATAGCTCCCCACCACACCTGCATTCTTACCACCACAATGGGAAAGGCAAAGGGAGGGCATGTCCTGGAGGACACACATATGGCTTCACCTCACATCCCAATGGCCAGAAATTAGTTCTAGGTCCACACCCAGCTGCAAGAGAAGCTAAGAAATGTAGTCTTTATTCTAGTGGAGAGAATTCAAATTCACTTGCAGCTGAATCAATAGCCTAACATACATACATGATCTCATTTGCTCTTCCTAACTATTGATGTTGATAGAGCAGGCAAAGCAGGAATAACTCCCCATTCTATGGATGAGAAGCGCATAGCTACTGAGTAGCTCAAGGGCCCTCACATAAGAAGTGGTTATGTCTGGACTAGATTCTGGACTAGATTCTAGTTTTAGCTCTGGGTTCCAGTGCATGATTGTGTTGTGCTATAATACGAGGACCCCTCCACCCTACTGTGGGGGGTTGAAATGTGTTAGTCTGGGCCCCTAGATTACCACGGGACTTTTCTTCATTTTCTCTTACTTTTCAATGTCTTTGCTGATAGGCTATCAGCTGTCACCTCCAGCTGCAATCTGTTGATAAAAGTGTTACTTTCAATGAGTTGTAGCCTTAGAAACTAAATAAATAATCAAGGTTGTTAGAATTTAATTTAAAATTAGAATAAATTGGCTTGAAATCAGCCCCCAAAGTTCTCTTCTTTGAGTAAATTATATTTAATTCGTCTTTAAATTGACGTATCAACATCTTTCTTACTTGAATTTGAAAGAGATGGTTTAGTCTTATACAGATGTTTTAATCACAAAAGAATCTTTTTGATTTGTGGATTTAAGAGCTTGGCCTATTTTTTTTTATCAATAGACTATTCTATTAAAATAAAAGTAAATTCAGATGAAAAGACCACAATTTTAATTTTATAACAAAAATAAAAACATGATTTTTATACCTTCTGAAAAATTGCTAATATACAATGCTATTCTGCCCATGTATGTCATATTTTTATGGACAGTTGACAAGCAGATTTAAAAAATGAAAAAATCTAAGAAAAAATTTCAAATATGATAAAGCAATGTATTAATTTTAATGTACTTTATTTTAGCAGGTAGAATATGACTATAAAATATAGGGAACTCAAATTTTAATAATATTAATTATGATGATTTCCAGAAAACAAATTTCTTGATCTGTAGGAGAAAATAATAAGACTTCCATTATAACTTTCTTGAATACAACTACAGGGATATCTGTAAGTTTAGAAGACAGAAGCATTTCAATTCTGTCAAAAGAGCAGCACTCCTAATAATAATCAGGCTAATAGCAGTGATAGAGCAATTCATTAGCTCAGTCATTTGCTGTCAAGGCTACCCAAGTAATTTGCTTCCCTTTAAAGTGTGAGCAGCAATTCCTATCAAAGGACCAATAGAGTTTAGGGTGATAAAATAAAAATCAGGAGACTTAGAGCAAGAAGATATAATGTTTGAGGTCCTATGCTGTCTATGCAAAGAGGTTTCTCAATAAATACTTCAAAAAGTAAAAGGCTCCAGAATGATTCTGTTAATGAATGGGAGATGCGTTTGTTTATCTGATGGGCAGAAGCTAAGCTAAGCCAGATGAATATTAACAGGTACAAGATATAGCCTTAAATGTCTATTTCACCTTAATAAATATTTCTTCTCGATCCCAGAAACTGAAAACACTGACCTTTGATATGAAGGAGATAGGGGAAAGGCTTGGGCAAATTGCGTTATGGGTGACAGGACAGCAATGATAGCAGAAACAAAGAAATAAAAACTGCTTGCCAGAAAAATCAAGAACTTGGACCAGCTACAATTGAGATTCTGGAATTGTGACACTGGAAGGAAAGATAATGGCCTAATAACAAAATAATAATTTCCTTTGATGGTTTGCTAAGCTCTTGATCCAAACCAACTGCCTGGGTCACTTATTTTATATTCAGAGTACTGTACCTCTTGATGAATAGTTTATTGTGCACATGTGAGATGACAATTCAAACTGCCTGAAAAAATGCTCGACTCATTTGTTTAATGTCAAGGTTTTATATGTGAGATTATGAGTTCTGGGATCTAGAGTGTAGCATATCTGGCATTAGGGATTATTTCATTTATTTTGTTTTGTTAGAAATTCAGCTTTGGATTTAGGTAATACAGTTGCAAACTCTGCATTTGTGTAGAATTTATGTATTTATGTGCTGGATCAAGGGCTAACACAGATAATTTTATTTTTTAAACTTTTTTAAAGAAAATAAATATTATTTTTTTTCATTTCATTGCATGATAAAGACTCACTAACTGTAAACTAATTTCTGGTCTAGTTAGAGAGGTTTTAATACTTCTGAAATACTCCTGTTTTTTAGCTGGATCAAGGATGATGAATGCATAGGCATAATTTTTGTCCCATTGTAAAGGTTGGCTTTTCCACCTCTAAAATAAATAGAAGTGGATGAAACATCAGAGACATAAGTGGAGTGTTGAGTAGTGAGGTTAGTTCTGAATTTATATGTCCTAATGAAGGTTGTTTCCTATGGCAGGAGAGTGTATAACTAATCATTTCATAATTGCCTAAAATTGCTTATTTATGAGTAATAGTTGAATAATTTTCCTGAATTTTTATACCTCGTAAAATATATATATTATAATTTCAAATCTGTACTAGTTCTATTGCATTTATGGATTCTAAGATGTACATAACATGAGCTTCCTATCCCTGCCATAACAAGTTCTACAAACTTAATGGCTTGAACCAACACAAATTTATGTATTATCTTTACAATTCTGTAGATTAGAAGTCGTGATCAAGTCTCTCTAGGCTAAAATCAAGGTGTCAGCAGAGCAGCATTCCTTTCTGGAGGCTCTAGATGAGAATTCACGTTCTTGTCTTTTCTGGAGGGGGCCCACATTTCTTGACTGGTAGCCCCTTTCTCCATCTTCAAAGCCTTGCTTTTCTCTGACCATTCTTCTGTAATCATATCCCCCTCAGACTTCTGCCTCTATCGTCCACTTAAGGACCTTGTGATTACATTGTGGTTATAACCCAGGATAATCCCCCAATCTACTGATTAACAACCTTAATTCTCTTTTGCCATATAACCTAACAGATTTATAGGTCCCAGGGATTGGTCATGTTTGGGGACCATTATCCTGCCTACCACACACATTTTTTTCACATCTTATGATCTTTGCCATCAGGACATGTCTTACAATCAATGTGATATGAAAACATTGTTTTATAGTTTAATTGGCAATGCTTTTCTTCCTTATGGGAACATAAAGTAATGGTCCTTTTTACAATTGATAGCATTGGGACTTAACGAAATAACATCATAACTTCAGAGTAATAAGCCAAGTGAGTATAAGATCCAATCTTTTTTCTTCTATGAGTCATAAATCATAATTTCAAAATGATGTCAGAATGGTTTCTAGAGAAAGATTAGTTAATTCTGTGATAGTCTCTGGACTTAATAGTTAAATTTTAAGATAATGAATTTTTAAAATTCAGGTTGACCATCTATCTTTGGAGATGGTAGCTGATTAAACTGACAACTGTCTTTATTAAAGATTTTAAGACAGCAGACCCTTGTAGACTCATCCTTGCCCATAAATTTTTTCCTTTGTAGTCTTTATCTTGGATAACACTTTGTAACCGTTCCCATCCATAACAATGCCTGTTTTGATCAATTTTACAGTTGAGCCTGGGTCTCTGAGACACTCCCAAAGCGTCAAACCATGCACTTCACACTGAGTGTTGAATGACCTTTTCTGCATTTGAATTGAGGCATTCCCTACTGTCAGTATGTGCTGTGCATCATTTCCCCATCAACCAGAGACACCCCTCTATAAAGACTCAGCTCTTTAAAGAAAGTGCTAGAAGAAGCACAGGGTTTCCCTGAGGACCATGGAAGGAAGTGGACAATTGAAACTTGACTCTTTTTGGGGCTCTCTGATAAATGTTGTGAGAGTACCCAAAATAAAGCTCATCTTCTTATCATTAATAAAACATTTCACAAATATGAAATATAAGTGTTTTGCACAAGTCATTTTTCAAGATTCTTTTTTATTCTGAGTTTTGTTTTGTTTTGACACTAAAGATGGTAAAATGACAACTTATCTCCATCAGTGTCAGGAGTGAAGTATGGGGCTTATATATACAGGGTACCAATAAAGTGATGTGACCTGCTGTACCTTAACTCTCAACAACTAGAGATTTATAGGCAATGATGCCTGCTCCTGAATCTAAAAAAGGGCTGAAGAAGAATCTGCTTAAGTAATAAAGTCTGAGTACCTAGTGGCAACAGCTAATCTCAATGTTACAGAATCTTGGCAACCTCTGCGCCTACATTAAACCTTCTACTTTGAAATTGAGGGTTCATACCATTGAAGCATGATGGATGGTATGTCAGATCGACTGTGCTGCTTCAGGCAATCAAAACTGTTGTCTTCTTTCCACTTAAAATTAAATCCATACGGATTAAATACAAATTAAGTATTCCTAATAGCAATGGTTGATAGCCAGAAATAAATAGTGCTAAGGGATAAGGCTATTAATGATCAAATTTAATTCCCAGGAGAAGACAGATTCCAGCAGACACAATGGGGGTAAAAAGATGTTGAAGAGTCATTATTAACCAACAAATAATTCCTAATCTTGTTGGTGAACCTGTCTCTTGTGTTATTTTTAAAGGGGTTCATTAAGTGGTAGGGAGTTGGTAGTTTGCTTTACAACATTTATAGGACTTTTTTCCACCATTGGAAAATGTGTGTTGAGAGAATTAATTTAATGACAAGCCAGATAAGGACATTAATAAAACTTAGTAGCTGGATCATTATGCCTGTCATATAAAAGACCTTAAGTATGGTTTGCTAGACTGTTGTATCTTTTTCTTCGGGGGACCACATTTCACCTCACTAACAATCCAAGTTTAGGATCATTTAGCTATTGGCATTATACTCCTCTGATAATTACATCCACACTAGCAAGTTACATGAATGCATCTCTCCCTAGGTATTTTGTATAAAAATTTCTATCTCTCAATCTCAGTGCAGCATAGGTTTTCCAGGTAAGGTCTGCTTGCCTTCATTCCACCCACTCCAAATTTCTCTTCAACCCTTCCTTCACAGTGATGATTTTTCTAACAGAATTACAGCTCCTCTGAATGGCCTTGGACAGGCCAAGGAGGGAAGAAATGAGAATAAGTGAGAGGAAGGAAGAAAGCAACAGGACTGGGGCGGGGGGGAGAAAGAGAGTTGGAGAGAGACATTAAAGAGAGAGCAAGGGTAGAAGGTAGAAGGAAAAAAATTGATAAAAATTTTAGGGACAAAGGGAGTTTCCTGTGGTTATCTAGTTACGATAATATTTTTTTGTAACTGGTAAATCACAGCATATCAATTTCTTGTTAAAACTCTCCAATGAGTTGCCACCACACTTAGAATTAAATCCAAGATCCTTACTATGACCCACAAAACTTTACATGTTCTAGATCTTAAACACCACTTAGAGACTAAAAACAATTCATTGTTGCATGGTGTCTGTGGGTCAGGAATTGAGTGGCTTGGCTTGGTGGTCTGTGAGGTTTCAGTCAGATGTTAGCTGGTGCCAAAGTCATCGGAAAGCTCAGGGAGGAAAGCTTGGTTGTAGAATCCATTTCCAAGGAGCCTCACTCAATCAGCTGGCAGGTTGGTGTTGGCCATCTGCGGGAAACCCCCGTTCCTCTGTATGTCAATTTTCCCAAGTGGTCTGGGCTTCCTCACAACGTGGCAGCTGCCTTCCAATTGTGAGCATCCATGGGGGGAAAAAGAGGGAAGAAGGTAGGGATGGCAGGAAAAAAAAGGGGGGAGGGAAGGGAGATAAGAGGGAGGGAAAGCAGAAGACAGAGACAGAGATTTGAAGCCAAACAGAAACTTTATTGTTTTTACTACCTGTCCTTGGAAGGCACATGCAATCACTTCTAACATACTCCACTGGTTGGGACAATCCCAAGCTTCTCCCCAGATTCAAGGAGAGGGAACATAGAGCCCTTTTCTTGTTGGGTCACATTGTTAGAAGTACATGTAGGAAGAGAAGTATAGATATGGTCAATTTGGAAGAATATAATCTTCTGTGGTTGCATGATTATAACAACTTTTATGTAACCGGTCAATCAGACCATATCATTCTGTCCAATACCTTCCCATCAAATCCAAAATTCCTTACCTACAAAGCCTACCTGACTTGGTCCTTCACTCGGAACCTCTTTTTTACCACTCTTGAGCCACCCCGTCCCTCTCCAGGCACACTCATCTTTTTGCCACTTCTCACACATACCTGTCTCATTCCCTCTGCCTGGATTGGTTTTCTCCCAGATATTCACATAGTTTTGCTTCCTTGCTTCATTTGAGTCCCTGTTCAAAAGGTACCCACTGAGAAAGGCCTTCCCTGAGACCCCACACTAGGGTGTCCATGCATACATTCACTTTCTCTCTCTCCCTCTCCCCTTACCCCATTCTATTTTTGTCCAATGTAGCTCTCACTGTCTGACATTATAGTGAAATACACACACACACACACACACACACATATATATATGTATATATCAGTATGTCATACATATGTATACACACACATATATATAGTCTTACATTATGTATCTATATGTCTATATCTATCTTTCTTCTTTTGCCTCCCATCAGAATTGTGAGCTCTATGAGGACAGGAATTCATTTAGTTCACCACCCTATCTCCAATGCATGGAACAGTGTCTACTCCAGAGTGGGTATTCAGTGTGTGAGTGTGTGTGTACACGTGTGTGTTGGATGAGAATATAAATACATACACACACACATGAATGGTAACTCTTTGTGAAGGTCATTTCCAAGTTGCTCTGACCAGTGGTGGCAACACTGTAATGAGTATGTCTGGGAAGAAGACATTCTAATGGGCAAAAGTCCATAGCATGTGCATATTCTTGGTGCTAAGAAGCATTCACATGACTGCATTCACAATGAGACCCAGTGTAATCTCTTCAGTCCTGAAGAAAGAATAAAAGACCATAATGTTGCCTACACTGAACTATGTTAATGTAAATGATAAGACGGAGGTGTAATGACTTCTCATTTGTGCATTCAAAACCTAACCCAGACATTTGCTTTTGAATTTTCTGATTGTTCTTGCCCAAATCAATCATCTCTGAGGTTTTTGAAACAGCCTAGCACTATTATAATGATGATATATCAAAGGATTCAAAACTTCAAGGTAGATAGATTCTAATGGATTTTAAAGGCATATCTCTAGGTACAAGGCAAATTATACTGCTAATGAGATGATAGTTCAGACCTTTTCTGAAAGCCAGCAGAATAAACCCAAGCATAATGCCTATGCCTGGTAATTTAAGAAAGTTAGGAACAGCTTGATTAGTGATGGCTGTGTTTACTACTGGAAACAGAGAGAGCATCAAGAAATCTCTGGACCATGTCTTCTTACTGCCCTACTGCAGCCACACTGAGCGGCTCACCATTCCAACCAGGGCAGGCCATCTTACACCTCCGTGTCTATGCTAGCTATAGATAAATTCTCCTACCCTCTTCCCAGTTTCCCTGGTGGTAACAGTTTGCACAAACTATAGTACAGTATCACAATATTACATGACATTGATACAGTCCACTGATTTTATTCAGATTTCCTAATTTTACTTTTACTTTTCTCAACATTACCCAAAATTTCCTTAGCTAAAGACAAAGTCTTTCATTCGACAACTAGAAATAAAAGATTTAAAAGGGAAATCTTTGGTTTAGATAAAAATTTAATGTGGATGAATTTCAATGAAAGGATGATGGATGGGGTATTTGGCATATCATTCTTCAGTGACTGGTATCAGATCATTCCTAAGCTTTGAGAGAAGGAAGGAGAGGTGGCATGGGGAGAGGGGGGCAGGCTGAGGGGACAAGACGGTGAACAACATAGATGAACACTTTACCATATTTGACCATAATTGTCTTCTGCAGGGTGGGGGCAGTGACAGGCAGTGTACTGAGACATTGCTGTTGAATACTTGCAGTGGCCTTTAAAAACCAGCTCCCTTAGCATAATGCATCACGATGTGGGGTGGAAGGGAATTGATTAGCTATCAGGTTTGCACTTGGCAGAGGGTCCTCATCACATCTTGACTATTTGCATCCTTCTTCAGAGCTGCACACTCATTCCCTCCTCTGATCTCTGCTGAGGACACAACCTCACTCCAGCAGCCTTTCCTGCTCCAGCAGTGAGTCCCACTGCTCAGAAGGAAACGTGCCTCAATGGATTCAGGACTGGAGTTCATGGAATTTGCTTTAAGTATCTACCACTACATTGACTGCATTCTTTTTCTCACAAATTCCAATTAACCATTATGATCAGTATAGTAAATGTTGTTGGCAAAGTATGTTTGTACTAGTAAAGCATTATTTGAAACAACATCATGTTCGGCTTTTAAATGAAAATGAAAAACCTGAAAATGTTTCCATACAATTTTTAATTATTAAAAAAGGGTAGATTACTAAGAAGGGGAAATGATGGCAAAGAGGTACAATAGCAGCACCTAGTTTTAACAAAGAAATAGGTAATAAGAAATTAAATCCATACCAAATCGGATGCCTTAACAACAGCCCTGGGAATCTCATCTTTTCAAGGAACGAATAATGGTTTCTGGAAATAAGGAGAAGGACATTTGGAGGTGAACACTTGTCATTTGCTATGAGAAGCACTAAAATCTATTTCCTCCACCTCAGATTAAAACATCATTGAAATTCACAGGAGGTCCAGGCCGTGCTGCCCACACTTGGCGGGTGCAGAACAGAGCAAGTGCAGCAGCTCAAAACAGGCATTTCCTGCACGTTGCTGTCTGTGTGATGTTAGCGGCAGATTCACCAGTCACCTCGCATAACCTACCCTTGCTCCTGCAAGCTTGCAACAGGCTTTTCTTTGGAAATGATTGCACGGTTATTAAGTTGTTTACAAAATCAACCCACTCCCATGGTGAGATTTATTTCTGCAGGAGTCAAATCTTACATTCTAACTAGCAGAGCAAAGACCTGTTGTCATGGCAACCATTCCCATTTCACTGGGCTGGCGCTGCAATTCACTTGCATGAAGATGGGGCTTGACAAAGATGCAGAGGGAAAGGGTAAAAGGAAATCAGACATGGCTTAAATCCATTTCTCTGAGCAATATTGATGATCACTGTTAATTTTACTTTGGATGGAAATTGACCTATAAATGCTGGACCCTAATAAAACCTTTCCATACTGGATGTGGAGGGCGGATTCCTAAATGTGTTTCAGAAGCCATTGAAGATATCCCAAGGGGTTTCTGTTTTGCCAATAAAGAGGATCATTTATTAGAATAATAAGATTGTGTTTGGTTTGTTCTCAGAGTAATTAAAACCATGATAGTGAGAGGGAGAGTTATGTTAAGGATAATTTAATTGCACTGTATTCAGACTTTATAAATTAAATGTTAGGACTGTCAGAGACAGAATATGTGGGTTTATTATCAACTAGAGGCCCGGTGCACAAAATTCATGCACTTGGGGGGATGTGTCCCTAAGCCCAGCCAGTACCCCACAGTCCAGGAGCCCTTGGGGGATGTCCGACTGCTGGCTTAGGGAGAGGGCCTAAGCCAGCAGTCGGACATCCTTAGTGCTGCTGTGAAGGCGGGAGAGGTTCCCACCACCGTGAGCCCAGCTTCTAGCTGAGTGGCACTCCCCCTGTGGGAGCTCACTGATCACCCTAGGGCAGCTCCTGAGCATCTGCCCCCTGGTGGTCAATGTGCATCATAGCAACTGGTCATTCTGCCGTTCAGTCGATTTGCATATTAGCCTTTTATTATATAGGATATGAAAGGAGCACATGCTTCTCACACTCATAGTCAAAGGAACCCAGCACATCTGCCCACAAGTCCTTCCTACAAACTTACGGCATCATGAGTTGACCAGGAAGAGCACGTACATATTACAAGCCTATGGTATTTGTGCCTTCCTAAAGGGTGGGGCATTTTTGAGGGTGGGCAGAGGTACTGGCGAAGTGGGGGGGGGGGGGGGTCATCTAATTTCTTACTATTTGGCTCCAATAATTCCTGCTCCCTCTGAGGAATTGCCACTTTTCAAATTAGATATACATTTCCTCTTGAAGGACCGTCAGCCAGACACGTCTTTATATTTAAAATTATGTTATTGTGAGAGAGCACAGAGCCGAGTTGGCAGTTGCCATGTGACTCGATTTCAGGTGGTGCTGGGTGTCTGCAACAGAAGAGAAATGACAGCAGGACCAGGGAAAGGGCATGAGAGAAACAGCCCCTGAGTGGAGGGCTCTCAATATTGAGCATATGAGGCTTGAGGGTTTTGTGAGTATTTATTTAAATTCAATTGGAAAAATTAAAACCATCTGAAAATAAAACTTTTTTCCTACACAGTATGGAATTCTCAGTAAATAGAAATTAAATTATATAAGGAGTATTTATTCATAGGGAAAAAATCTATTTTTTTAAAAGCATAAGTTATCTATAGCAGAATATACAAACCTTATGTTTACAGCTCAATAAACTTTTACATATATATGTCTGTATATGTATATACAGATATGAAATTACCACCCAGACCAAGATAAAGAACCTCTCTACCTTAGAGAATTTCCTCACAACACTTTCCAATCTCTCCACCTCCTAACGTCACCATTTTTCTGACTTCTATCATCATAGGTTACTTCTGCCTGCTCTTGAACTTTACATAAATACAATATGTACTTTTTTGTTGTGGCTTCTTTTGCTTAGCATAATATTTTTGAAATCACTTGTTTTGCTTATATCATTAGCGTGTACTTTCTTACTACTAAGCAGTATTCCATTGTATGAATAGAAATGATTTATTTACCCCTGTTATTATTGGTAGATATTTGGGCTGTTTCCAACTTGGGGCTATTATAAATGAAGCTACTGTGTACATTTTATCAAGTCTTTTGTGGACATATGCTGTCATGTAGGGTAGGAGTATATTTAACTTTATTAGAAAGCTCCAGTTTTCCCAAGTGGGAAATGGTTGTACCATTTCAACTCCCAGCAGCAATGTGTGATTCTCCCCATTCTCACCAGCACTCAGTGTTGTCAGTCTAGTGGGTATATAGCGTCTCTCCTTGTGTGTCCTTTGTTTATAAAGAAGCTATGCTGATGTCTGCATCAATGCTGTAGTGGGGTCCAGAAGTCAGAATTAAAATTCAGATATTATGATTAACATTTGCCAGCCCTTGAAAAATGTAGCTTTTTAAAGATAAATACAAGTTCAAGTAAGCTGAAATTTCGGGGTAACCATAAGCTGATGACCAGAACAGATTTAAGTTGAAAAGGAATACTTCATTATTCAAAACACACATCAGTTCAGGCTTCTTAAATGAACAATCGCCACTTGCTCTGAAGAGACCAAAAACCTATTTCTGTTCCTACTTTTAAGAAGTCAGTGAAATTCAATAGTTGACTCCAGCCTGATGGGGAAGCTTCACTTTTGATGGTTAGCTACAGGACTGATGAGCCAGCTCATTCTCACAGAATTCTAGTTTATCAGGAGCTCAGGTGCCTCAAATACTGCACAAGTGTATGAAAAGAGCTGAAGAGCCAATTCTTGGTCCTTCACTCCACCTTGAAATGTGTCCACAGATTGTGATGAGTCAGATTCTTTTCATTCTTTGTGGTCATATTGCTTTCCATCTAAAGCATCTGAACTCCAAAGGGAAAGCAAAAGATGCATATTCTAAACAAATTTATAAAATGTCAAGTGAAGCAATTTGGCCATTGCCAACGGGAGTAAGCATCCAGCTCAACTGACTGCCTTCTCTGGTGCATTAGGTTTCTTTACCAAAAATGTTGTGACTTAAAACAGCACAGATTTTTTTTAAATCTTACAGTTCTGTAGGTCATGAGTCCAACACACAGAACTGAGTCCCTTCTGGATGTTCTAGGAGGAATTCCTTTCCTGGCCTTTTCCATCTAGAGGCTGCCTCCATTCATCAACTTGTGGCCAATTTCAGAACCAGCAATGTGACTGCTCGCTGATCCTTCTCCTGAAGTCACATCTCTCTCTCATTGACATAGCCCAGAGGCCCTCCACTTTTAAGAACGTGTGTGAGTAGAATGGTCTCAGCCAGATAACCCAGGATAATCTTCCCATCCCAACATCCATAACCTTAGTCACACCTGCAAAGTCCCTGTGGCTGTAAGACAACATATTCACAGGTGCAAGGATTAGGGTGTGGACATTAGTGGGGGCCATTATTTTGCCTACTCTATGAAGAAACAAAATCAATACCCAGTCACTCCAATTGTGGTGGCGTGGCTGAGCCCTGTTCCAGTGATGCTGCTGAGGCACAGGTGCTCCATTGAAGTGAATAGTAATTAATGCAGTTTACTGATGTAAGGCCACAAGTATGGCTTCTATCCCTCCCAAGGTATCTCAAAGGCTGAGGAATGGATGATAATGCCATCAATTGTAATTGTCTCCCAGTAAAGTTTAAAGGCATCTTGTGTTGTCAATTCCAGATACAGGGTTGCTTAGCTATGATCTATTCTTTGAAGTTATGAAAACATCTACACTAATATAAGAGAAAGATACAAATTGACCATACCTTCGTGACACCCACCAGTCAATCAGGAGTGATTGATGGGGGGCCAGAGGCTGTGCCCCCTGCCCTGTGGGGCTTGATGGGTGTGAGAAATATTTCCTCTAATTAATTCCCTTTTAATCTGTATGAATTTCATGCACCAGGCCACTAGGATAAATTATAGTTGGATTAAGATATACAGGCAAGTATTACTCTCATCATTCACCACAGCAGGAGTGTAAATTGAACTCCCACTCAGAGGGACATTTTGATAACATGATTTTTAAAAACCTCTAAATTTTGAAAGTTTGTTGATCAAGCAATTTCATTTCTGGAAATAAGAATAATCAAAAAATGTGTTTAAATATTTACTATGTGAATTTCGTTTCAGCTCTTTACAACAAGATGGAAACAAACTAAATGTCCTAAAATAGGAGATTGGTTAAATAAATCATGAGGCACCCACACAGTCATTACCTTACAGATTAGCAGTTAATAGAATAGATTCTGGCCACAAAATCTCTGGATTTGAATCCCTGTTCTGCTTTTTAACTGCTTATGCCTTTGGGCCATGTAACCTTCCTTGCCTTAATTCTATCACTATAAAAAAATTGAGTAATAATAGAACTCACCTTTGCTGAGTTGTTTTAAAGATAAGTTAATATGTGTAAAACATTGCCAGCAGTGCCTACCCCTTAGCAAATTTTATCAGTGTCATATAGCTATTAAAAAGGTTATTGTCATATATTTAGTCAGATGCAAAAATATTTATAGTATATTAAGTGAAAAGGGGGGATTTTAAGTGAGCAATGGGCATATGACATGATCTCAGTTTTGTTGATTTACATTATTTAGAGACATGCATATCTGCCTATAAATGTAGACAAGATTTCACAGGATAAATATAAAAAGTTCATCATCGAGGCTGTGTGACTCTGGAGATATTGATAGTTTTTTTTTTTTCTTCTAAGTCCTTTTATTTTCTGACTTTTATGAAATGGGCATGTTCTGCTTTTGAAATAAGGGGTAAAAAGTTATTTCTTAAAACAAATAAAAAGTCTTGCTCCCACCAGCTGTTTCGTTCTCCTCCCTGGAAATTTGAGGGGAATGAATAAGAAGTCATTTTTGCTTTAGCATTTAACACTTAAGTCTCCGAAAGAGCACAGGAAAGGCATTTACATATGAAAAATAGCCCAGTGATTTTTCACTTTATCACCTACATTTCAAACAGCATGTTTTTGCCTCATCATGTGTCTGTTTACCAAGAAAGCCTTGGGGACCCCTAACTAACACAGACTGTCGGTCAGAATACCCGTGGAAAGGCGTGCTCTGACGGAGCCTTGGGCGGGGTGGCGTTGACCTTGCAGCCTGTACGCCTCCCACTTTATTAAAGTTTCATGCCTTCAATCACAGTTCCTGCATGAATTCTTTTACAGCTGCCAGCACGCTAAGCAAAAGCCATAGAGACACGGCAAATCCATTTTCTCCTAAGAAACTGTGGACATTGGGTGAGGCCACAGTTTTATTTGCTGTGCTGTTCATAAACAGCCCTTACTTACAGAACTGAGAATCTCTACCTGGGGCACTTAAATAAATACTATAGAGAACTGTGCACTTACAGATCTCAAATCTGTTTTTCTTCTTCCCACGGTTGCCTGGTGGTATCAGACCAAGCAGAACGCCAGGGCTCCTGGAAGAACGCGGTGGACCATGAGGCGTGGACATGAAGGCAGCCAGAGGGGGTCGTGGAGGAAACAGCTTTCTAGAAAGGGACGCAGAGCCTGCTGGTTGGGGCCCTACAATTCTCCAGAGAAAAGGCAGCATTTGCACAAAGGAGATCTAGCCTGTAGTCCATCTGCAGGATGTGAAATCCAATATTTGCACAAAGCCTTAGCCCAAGGAAGGCATAGTTTTGATCCTTGGCTGTAAGTACATAGTAACTGCCTAACAACACACAGACCGTGGGTCAGAATATCCGTGGAAAGGCATGCTCTCTGACGGAGCCTTGGGCGGGGTGGCGTTGACCTTGCAGCCTGTATGCCTCCCGCTTTATTAAAGTTTCATACCTTCAATCACATGAATTCTTTTACAGCTGCCAGCATGCTGAGCAAAAGCCATAGAGACACGGCAAATCCATTTTCTCCTGAGAAACTGTGAACATTGGGTGAAGCCACAGTTTTACAAGGTCTTTGCTGTGCCGTGAGGTGAAAAGTGGCTCCTGGGTCTCCTTGCTGAAAAACCTTGCGTGGTGACCCGCATTCCCAGGTTAAGAATTTCCTGTCTCAGGCAAAGAAACATCTTCCATTTGATGGATTTAAAGCTGCTCAAAGTATCTCTGGAATTCAAACTGTGGCCCGAATGGGCCATGTCCTGCTAGGGAAGCAGATGCTTGGCATTTTCCTCTGAGGGTAGAGAGCTACATTCTGCTGGTTGTTAGAATATTCTAGTCTTCCGCTTCATTAGAGCGCCTATGGGAGAGGGATCTGACATGGGCATGACTGAGCTCAAAATAGTGGTCATTTCAGGGCAGGGATGGTTCCTTGAGGGAAGAGATTGTGTTGACTTTCTTTATCATTGTTTTCCTAGCATGAAGCACTGTGCCTGGCCCATGGTGAAAACCTATGAAGAGGGATTAAATTAATAAATTGTGAAGGGAAGAATTATCCTTGTTGTCTGTATTAGTCAGTTTTATGGCATAACAACTGCCAAAATCTCAGTGGCTTTTAAGACAAAGGTTTGTTTCTTGTTTGTGGGAGTTTCCTAGGCGGTAGTCGAAGTTCTGTTCTGCTTGCCTTCCTTCTGAGGCCCACAGCTGCTGTGTGGGGCATGCCCAGTGCTGTGCGGGTCTGGCTCCCACCAACTCACAGCTCAAGAGTTGATGGTGCGCATCTCTTCCCAACTCCATGTTAAGTGATATCGTTGGGGTAGCCTAAAATTGCCTTTGCATTTACACCGTGGAAATGGGCAAACACTTTAAATCAGAATTTGTTTTTGGTTTTTGAGAACCAGTTTCTCAACACACTACCAGCTTCATGTGACAAAGAAGAAGAGCAAAGGAGCTGGCAGAAAATCACGATGCCTCTTCAGACCAAAGCAAATCACACGGCCACGGATGACGACAGGGCAGGGACACCATTTACGGGAGGCCCTGCAAGTCATGTGGCAAAAATGGGGAGGGAACAATCTACCCCACTGTCTGAATGACTGTAACTGACCAAACCCCAAAGTGGGACAGGTGGAATGACAGAGTCTTTTAATGATATAGATGCATATTTTA
>NW_006298049.1:695038-731473 GCF_000327345.1 Myotis davidii | reverse complement strand
CACCCCAGAAGGAAGCGCCTTGAGCAATGCAGTTGCCTGTTGGCAGGAGCAGCTTCTAGTGGAATCTATCAACAGTGATACGCCAGCAGCTGGAATAAAGGAGGTATTGGCCTTTAAAGGGGGATCTGGGCAGAGCACCACAGTATCCACTACAATTAGGTGCTATGTCCATGATCACATATCTAGCAAAAGGCTAGAGTTTAAACCTAAGTCCATCTGACCTTACATCTGTCCTCTTAATCCCAGTGCTAATTTGGCCCCATTGTCCTATCTATTTCAATTGCTACAATCCGATGAAATAATGGCATTTCTGGTACACGTTTATGGTTTAAAGAGTGACTGGAACAGAATGTTTGGGCTTAATTTGTGACTAAACAGGCGGTAAATGGCATTTGTCATTAGCTTTGGGTGTGAATGTTTATGTGCATGTGCTCACAGGTCTAGCACTGAGATGGGAAAGGGGTAGGAAAGCGGATGTAACTGTTAGATTAAAAGTCCATAATGTCTTCCTTCTTTCTGTCTTCCACACAACTTATAGGGTCAGGTTCACGATAAAAGGGGTGAGATTTGTTTCATGTGTGGGACGTGCCAGCTCAGGCAGGGGAACGGGGGACATGCTTCCCCACTTATCCTTAAAGTTAGCCTGGGCCTTTGAAGGGTCAGCTCTTTGGGGTTGTCCCAGATCTCCTTCCGTCAGAGCTGGGGTTGGCCACCGTCAAAGGTAACAAAGCTGACACCAGGTAAAGTGGTAAGGACAGATTTTAAACAGTAATATACTATCACAATAGGGAAAAGAGTCCAGCTTTAACTGATCTCATCTTTAATTTGTACAGAGGCGACTTGGCATTTTAAGGAGAGAGTGAAGGAGGAGGGAGAGGGTGATGGGAACTCAGTAACTGACTCAGATAAGTGAAAAATTACAGAAAGTGGGAAGGAGGAGTTGGCTCATGTGATACCCACCTGGGTCTGCTAACTAGTGTTTATTGGGGTTAGGCTCCTACTCTCCCACAGAGCCTGGGAGACGGGGGGACTGTCTTTAGGTGATGCCTGGAACAAACAGTACTTTTTTCTGGCAGCCTTTCTCAGACAGATGCTCTAAGGGGGATAGTGTCATCCTAGGGATGTGGCCCTGAGCAATTAGAAACTGTGTTAGTGTTTTGTTCAAGTCTTTCTAGGTGAAAATTGAGGCCTAGTTGACAAGCACAGCTCCGAGAAGCTTGGCTAGAGTTTAGCCACAGAGAATCTGTGTCACAGCCAATGAGAAATAAGCAGTTAGTGGACCAAATCGCTACCCATCAGACCCCTCTGGTACCAGACTTATCCAAAGCCAGGAGCCTACTCTACTGATGGGAGATTTCATACACACACATTCACATACTCTCTTACATCCTTACACACTGTACACTCATACTCACACACATATACGCATACAATCACATACAGTTTCACACACTCTTACACACATAGATCCTCACACACACTCAGATGTTCACACACACACACACACACACACACACACACACATACATACACACACCTCCCTGGGCTGTGTTTATCAATGCCCAGACTCAGCTACTGGGCTTGCAGATTGCAGCCTGTTCACAGCCCTAGCCCTGCTGCTGGGCTGAAAGACAGGGTGGCACCTCCCGGCAGACCAGCCTCTGAGGCTGCCTCCCCATGTAACTGCAGTGAGCTGGGACTGGGGTAGATCCAGGAGCTTCCACCACCAGGGAATCCAGAGGAGAGACCCCCGCACCCCCCTCGGGGGGCAGGAGGGGCGCAGGCAGGAAGAAGAGGAGCATTAGCTAGAAGGAAAGCAGGCCCTTGGGTGGCTCTGTTTGAAGGTTCCTCGGCTTAAGGCTTCACTGGGTGAATTCTCATGTGTTTACCTCATTCCATGTTCAGCCTGGTTTCTGCCACGGTCTCAGGTCAGTAGGTGAGAAAGCCAGGACAGGACTCCAGTCCAAAGCTGCTTGCCCTCTCCCATGAGACCCCTCTCTTTGACAGGGATCCTTTCCAAATTCACCAAAAAACTTTATGTAGGAAAAAAAACATTGAACATTTCATAGGTTAATTAGCCATGCTATGGTTTCCATTCTGTCTGATTGTTAAGCATAACAAATCCCCTTATCAGCTCATCATCTTTGGTTTTACAAGCTCTTACCATGGGCTGCTCTGGTTCCTTCCTGCATGGGTGAAGGAAGAGTTCTCTGCTTTGGGAGGGTGGGGCAAAGAGCATGACTTTGGAGTCAGACGAGGGTTTGTGTTTCGGTTCTTCCATATGTGAGTGGTCAAACCTGAGCCCGGCTGTACCCCCCTGAGCCTCTGCCAATGGCAGGGTGGTGACTGGGATTACATTGGGCTCATAGTAAAGGCGCCCGTCAGAGTTCTTGGCTTAAAGTAAATGGCCAATATATTATAACTATTAGAATTTCTTGCTTTTACTTTTTAATTATATAATGTCAGTAGGTAGTGAGACTCAAACGTCAGTGTTTCAAGAAAAATTGTTATTCCCTTCCCCTGGGTGGGGTTGGGGCGCGGGGTGTGGGGGGGGCGACTTCCTTCAGATCACATTGCCTGGATTGTCGCTTTTCTCCTGCATTTTGTGTTGGCCTCGGTCCCTGGGAAGGAGGTGGATGGGGCTGCAGTCCTGAGCAGCATGCACTGAGACAGAGCCTCCCTGGGGAGGCAGCAAGGGTGCTGTAACTTCACACCCCAGGCAGCCAGGAAGCTTCCTTTCCTTTGCCCCAATTTGTCTCCATCCAATAGTCATAGTAAATTGGGGGGTGGGGGGTGGGGAGGGGGAGGTTGGCACATGAATAATGTCCATGGCAGGGAAAGGAAGGAAGACCCTGTCTTCTGTGTGTGCTTGCTTAGCAGCTGGCCTGGGCTGGGCTGGGCTGGGTGGATGCACAGGCAAGTAAGGAGTTGGTCAGGATGATTTGGAATTTCCTTACCCACTAGCTGTGCCTAAATCATAACAGGCTTTGAGACACCCTCCCTGTGTACTCCCAGGCTGAGCCCCCACTCCGGTAACGTTCTGTCCTTTGGGAGGCCAGGGAGCCAGTCAGGGCAGAGACTGGAGAGGAAAACAGGATAGGAGGGAAGGGGGAGGCAGAGTTCTTTGTTTCTCTCCTCAGGCTCCGGACAACTCGCATCCTTTGGGGAGATCTTGGCTATTCAGAGCATGCTCTGAGCGCTTGACTAGAAACTTGTCAGTGCTTCTTTGGCTACATCATTTTCCACTCTCGTTCACTTTCTGATCATGACACTTTTTCAGTAAATTTGCAAACAAATATCCAAGCAATCAGAATGTCATTGCCAAGGCATTATAAACAGCTTCTAATGGCGCGCACCCATAACGAAAACACACACTAAATATTTGCATCTCAAGTGTGCAGGTATAAATTTACAGGGCTACTCTGTGGTCCTGAATACAGAACGTCTCCGTTAGCACAGAGCAGGAATTTAATTGCTTCTGGGAAACAAATTCCATCAATAATAAAGTTCTTCTATATCAGATGGAATTTATATATGTGATCAAAAGACTATCCTGTAAAAAGAACACACACATAAATCCTTACAATGAGAAGAGCGTTTTCCAGTGATAAACAGTTTCCGGTGTTTTTCATTGTCTCCTGCTCAATTTCTGCAAGTTAGCAAAGCTTCAGAGAGAGGTTTCTAGATCTTTATCTTATAATGCAGTTGTTTCTTAAATTCCAGAACACTCATTTGCCAGGTAGAGGGGATCCTTAGGACTTAACGTAGACACCAAGAGAGGAAATCTGCAAATAGATTTGGCAGTTCATTTATTGCTTTGCCAGATAAAATCCTGAGAGTGGAGGAGGCCAGCATTCTTTGTCAAATACAGAATAATTTTACAGCAGCACTTGATCAACAATTCTTTAGGGGGAGGGGGAGGTTTGACCTACTTTATACAAACAATTAATTGCAAAGCTGGAATTCAAGAAATTAGGTAGCTCCGGTTCTCTGTAACTGAATGAATTTGGCTTCTGTACTCCGACCTCCAAATGTTACTAAGGTGAAGGTTACAATCAAAAGGGGGAGGAAACTGGGGTGGCACAGCCAGCTTTTGCTCATTCAGAAAAAGAAAGGCTATGAGTTCGTTCCAAAGAAGAGTGAAAATGCCTCCTTTGGAATATGTCTCTCATCTTATTGCTTGCTCTTCTGAATGAGATCCTCTTCTCCCTTCATCCCTTGGGCTCTTAGAAAAAGTTCTTGAGGAGAAAACTTTGCCCCAAATTACAGTGCCGTTGGGACCTAGTAATAAAGAATTGAGTGTCCTTTCAGCAAGTTGAAAGGATTAAAGAGAATAAAACGGGGCAGAGAAAGACTTTTGTGCTTAGCAGGTATCTTGCAGAAAGCTTGCAGCCTTGAGCACAGCATAGCTCAGATAACCAGAAGACACCTGGCATGGGAGGAACCAAGGACACACCAGACCCTTATGTCAGCAGAGCGGCTCACAGCCAGCAAGGATTAATAAAAACCTCTCTCCCCCTGCTCTCTTCGCTGATGCCTTTCTCAGTCTCAGCCCACCTGCGCCCAGGTGGTCGGAATAAAATCTTTTTTGATACATTATGGCCTCGTGTCATAGGTGCGCAACCCCGGCCCACTCCGGACCTTTCCCAAGTGTAGTCTCATTTTATGCTTTTTCTTATTCTGTTATGTTGTTGGTCTGGCCTCCGAGAGTCTGAGTTCATAAATCAAAGCACAAGTGATAAAGTACATGCTTCTACAGGAATCTCTCCTTCAAATGTCCCCAGTCAGCAGGCATTTGTGAGCAGGAAGGAAGAAGGTAAAAAAGAGTTGACAACAGCCAATGTTTATTAAGCATGCACCATGCACCAGCATGGCCTTAGGGATTGTATATCACACAATGCCCACAACCTCCAAGAGTAACAGTATTCTTCTCATTTTATGGATAAGGTAAAACTATGGGTAAAAGTTCGAACAGCCAGTAACTGGCAGCATTTATTAATGCAGAATAGTTCCCTTAACCACTACCCTTCACTAGCAGGAACTTTCACATTAGTGAGTACACTAAACCCTCACAATAATCCAACTGCAAAATATCATTATTATTATTATTATTCCCATTTTGCCCATTGCAATAATTCAACCACAAGTTAACTTTCTCAGGGTCACCCTTAGTAAGGGACAGAGCCAGAATTTAAACCCTTCCAAAGGCTTTCTTTGTTCTTTCTACTACTCTACATTGCTTCCACCAAGCACTTGGCATGCATCTTCCCAAAGAGATTTAGTGCCCAACTTTGTATTTAATAAGGCAAATATAAGTGCAAAACAGACACAGGATCTAGAGATATAATTTTAAGATTCTGTCTCTTTCCCGAGAGGAAAAAGTGGATGGGGCATTGTGTTGGCAAGGAGGAGAGTGGGCTTTCGTTTTCAAAGAAGACGTGGGAAAGGGCGTTTGTCTCTGCAGTTTACAGGAGGGATGGAAGGACATGCCCAGGCTGCCAGGTGATGGAATTTTGTATCAAGTACAATAGTGATGGTTGCAAGTGATGGGACACTCCAGTGCAGGGACTTAACCTGGAGTTAGTTTAACAAGAAGCCTAGTGGTAGGAGACCTCAAGCGTTGGTTCAGCTATTCACAGATGCCATTGGAGCTTAGGCCTTTCTCTTCCTACCCCTGCTCCCTTATCAGGTTGGCCCTCTCCTCTTGAGAATCACACGAAATTTGCCATAAAGTCAGGAACAAAAGGGAAGAGTGCATCTGCGACACTGGGACCACGTTTGCAGAAATGCAGAGGCTTCCTCAGACTGCCTGCCCCAGATGACTCCCACTTAGGTCTCATCCATCAGCGGTGTGTCCCGTGGCCACCCCAGCAGACAGGAGGCTGGGAAAGCAATGCTTCCCTGGGCATGTGCCCCCAGCAGAACTGCTTCCCTATATGGATGGGGTGGGGTGGGATATCCCAGACAGCACGCCTTGGTTTAGGAGGCTAGTGTGGAGAGGAGTTAGGCAACAGGGCTGTACTTGGGAGAAGGAGGATGTTAATGAGGAAGAATGTCCTTGTGCCTTTGTAGTTATCTTTCCATTTAAATGGCCTCAGAGCATCACAGTGGGATGCTTCCTTCCTTCCCTCATCCTGTTCTCGACTCTCTTCACTCCTTCTGCCCTGACCCCACAGCAATAGGCCTTTGGGCTAGATAATGTTGATAATTATCAGATCATCTGACTCTGCTTTTTTTTTAATTCTTGCAAATAATAGACATTGAATAAATTATTGCTGAATTAATACTTAATGAGATGAGGAAATTCCAGGCAAATATCCTTTGACTGCATGGCCAGAAGGTCTCACTTCATCAGAAGAGAAGCTACTCGGAGCCAATGGAAGGCATCGGGAGGCCCCTGATATCAGAATCCACATGTACCAATGTCGGCTAAGTGGCCTGACTCAGACAAGAGCAATCTGAGGGGGCCAAGGACTCTTGGGCCTCGGGTCAACACTGCCCTGTTTGATCTTGTTGCTGCGTCATGTGATTATAGCTCCATGTCTTCCTTCTTTGTCTTGCAGAGCCAGCTGTCCCAGGCGCTGAACGGGCTGTCGGACAGGGCCAAAGAAGCCAAGGAGTTCCTGGTGCAGCTCCGCAACATGGTCCAGCAGATCCAGGTACCTGAGGCAGCAGCACCTGAGACAGGCAGCAAACCCTATAGGACAAGATGGAACTATGTGATAAGGGAGATTGTTTCTTCTCTGCTATTTCTATGTGTTATGGGGGAAATCCCATTTCTTTTCTTCTGCTCTGTCTCTTCCATTACATACAAACACACATACAGACCAGCTTCTGACATGTTCCTTCTTGAGGTGTTACGTTTGCCAGTAGCCAGAAAGAGCCTGGTTTCCCAAGTAGTTCCCGTCTTCCACACAGAGGTCCTAATTCTCCACTGCTGTGGATTTAGAAAGAGGTCTACTTCTTTGTGAAGGTAGAGTCATTGTTGTTGAGTTTTTTAAACTCTATAGGTTCCCAAAGCACCTTGCAATGATTATATCTTATCTAATGGTAACAAACAAATCGCACTTACTCTTTTTTTCCTTCCTTCCTTCTTCCCTTCCTTTTCTTCCTCTTTCCTTCTTTTCTACCCCAGAGTGATGCTTCTCCTCTACTTAGATACTTAAATATTTTTCAACCACGATCTCCTGGTGACTCTAATTTCAGATTGCTTTATCTGGACACAATGACCAATAGATCAGCCAGCACCTGGAAGCTGGTGAATTCTTCCCTAGAGCTAAAGGAGAAGAAGCCATAAATTGCATGACATGCTAAAATAATGACTTTCTGCACTGTTTACCAGAGAAGTAACCTGAGCTCTTCCCTCCATTAAATTGTCTTTCTGAACTAATAATTAATCCATGTCAAGGCGGAAATGTTTTTTTTTTTTACTGTAAGTCAGCCTTCTTTCTAAATCATCTCACACTGATTTCTTTGCCTATTTTTGGCATATATGCCCATGTTAAAATTTCTAATTCCTTAACAACCTAACAGTTGTACATGTCCTTCTATTTCTCAAGCAATGGAGCCTCCTCTTTGCTTTTTCTGGCATAAAATATGCAGCCCCAGGCTCGCCACTGAACCCCACCTCTTCATCAGACAAAACTTTCCCTCTGGTCCAAATCAGAGCCTATGAGGAGAAAGCTCCCCTCTCCCTCCCAATATTGCCCCACATGGAACAGAGAACGCTCTTACCTGATATTTTCCGAGGGCTTCTCTGAGAACTCAAAGCAAGTGCCACAAAAACCAAAACTTAACATTGCTTATAATTTAGTGAAAGAATCACTTAAAATGAATGTGTAATGAATTTAAAAATATAGATCCAGCATTCAATTTAAGCCCCATGGGGAAGCTATCATTCATTTAGAATGTGGCCACCTTCCCCCACAAGCTGTTGGTTCATGTCTGACTTTAACAACTTACCCATTTCTGTTCACTTGGCTTTCCTTAATGAAAGGAGCACTTTTGCCCATGATTATTCTTACAAACTTCCGGTGTCGTCTGATTATGGTTTACTATTGAAGACCATTGCCATTCTCTTTCTTATTTCTTTCCCTGAATTCAGTGACTCTTTCATCTCTTGTGCCTTAACAGTACCCACCCCCTCAGGCAACCAGCCTTTCTGAATGTCACCTTCCACCAAACACAGCTGAACACACACCAGCCTCCAGAAGGATTCATGTGCAACTCTGCAAACAAAGCTTGATTTGTTTATTTAATACAATTCAGACTTTGGAGACGATTCCCTTTTGCTAAAAATAAGTTGATCAAGTGACAGTCTTCCTTTTTGATCTAAGTTTTGAGCAAAACACAACCACTATAGAATGAAATGTATACAGTTACTTTTGAGATGGCAAACGTGCAATGTGGATAGAGCTCTCCTTCCTTCCCTTCAGTGGGGATCTCTACCCCACAGTGGACGGGCGAGCTCTGTTTTCTCCGGCAGCTTCCGGCTGAGAGGTGTGCTCTCTCACAGGAGAACAGTGTGGAGTTTGAGGCCTGCCTGGTGGCCCAGTGTGATGCCCTCATCGACGCCCTCAACAGGAGGAAAGCCCAGCTGCTTGCGCGCATCAACAAGGAGCATGAGCACAAGCTGAAGGTGAGTGCTGGGCCGGGGGGGACCAGAAGGCCACGGAGTGGGCCCCGAGGGCTGTGACAACAGGCTAGACGGGAGGGCGAAGCAGGCTGCCCACAGCCTTGGGTGGCCGGTGGCCTGGCTGGCAAGGGGTGGGCATAGCCCTTTATTCACCACTCGCTTCTTCATTTCACTCATCAATATTAGTGGAGTGACTCCTCTGGGTCAGAAATTGCTTTGGGTACAGGTATAATAAAATAAATATCCCTGCCCTCATGGGGCTTATATTTACCAGGAAGGATAGATAATAAGCAAGATAAGTAAGGAAGATCCAGTATATTAGTAAAAAATGCTAAGAAAACAGTAAGGAAACAGGGCTGGGGAATACTGGGGATGGTGGTTGAAATTTTAGGCAGCGTGATCAGAATGGCCATGCAGAGACATAAAGTGTGTTTAAATCGGGAAATGGAGTCTGCACTTCCCAGAAAGCAAGCAAAACTTGTCTTAACTTTGAAGTGAATCGTGCACTTGGACAGCTGTGCACACTTGTCATCACAAGGTGGAATCAATCAGTTACAAGTCTGGGTCCCTATTGGCAGAAGGACTGTCCTGGAGCAGGTGATACCCCTTCACGGCCCCATTGGAGCAGGACAGCAGCAGCTGAGAGCAGGCTGGGTAGATGGGAAGAACCCAGGTGAGGGGAGCTCAGAAGTAGGAAGTCACCACAGGTCCACATACATGGCCAGCAAGCCTGTGGGTGGCAACCAGCGGATGGTGGGTGTGCAGTGTGCAGTGTGCAGTGTTGGCCTGGGGTTGGGTGGGGAGGGGAGAAATGAGGTGTGACCATAAGCTCTCTGTTGGGGTCGGGCGGTCGGCATCAGGGAGCTTCCATAGTGGGCAACGGTGAGTGGGCGCAACCGCGGGGGAGCTGAGAACTGGTGACCATTGCAGTTAGTATCAGGTATCCACGCAAGTTTGGGACAACCTCTAGTCCCTAGAAGACAAGAGAACTGCCCCACGTCTGAAAGACTAGGATCCAGTAGGAGACCCAAGGAAAAGTTTGAAAATGAAGAAATAAGAGAACACAACTGACAAGATTTTAGACTACTGCTTGGTGGCAGGGAAGCTTCAAGCCAGGCCAGTACCCAGTTCATGGTTATAGAAAGAAGGCAGGAAACCAGGTGCTAACAGGGGCATGGAGGCCTGGGCAAGCCTGCAGCAAGACTGCCATGCTGCACCCTGAAGAGCAGTCATCTGTCCTTCCTATGTGCCCCACCCCCACACCAGGAGGCGGAGCTCAGGCGCACAGGGAGCCGGGCAGCACCATACAGAGCACCATTTCCCCTGGAAGATGCCCGCTTCTCCCCAGAGGTGAAGAAAACCCCCACTCCAGCCGCCTCCTCTAAGGCATCCTCCTCCAATGCCCACCTGTTGCTCCTCAAAACACATGAAGAGCCACATACCTGCTTCTTCCTTCCCCAAAGCCAGGGCCATCGTGGGGCTGGAATATAACCCTTTCTCCCCTGCCTCTGTGGCTTGCCCAGCTGTCACTGAAGGGGCCTGTGGAATGGAGGCGGACAGAAGGCTGAGCTGTGACCAAGGGGCCCAGCCCAGAAAAGCCTGACGAGAGCTATGCCCATGATGAAGGCGGCCAGTGAGACCTCCTCTGGCGCTTGGGTCAGATCCATGTCTTTGAGCGTTCCTGGTGAGATGGCGAAGCACAATTTGATCAAGGATTGGCACGGCAGAGTCCTTGAGAGAAAACTGCACATCCTGAAGTTGAATCTGAACCAGGAGTGTGGAAAGGAAAGATTGCAAGGCTGGGGATTATAACACTCCTTCCAGAGAGACCAATACTGTTTCCTGGTGCTGAGTCTAAATCGAAGACCCTCCCAGGTTCATCTTACAACCAACTCGGCCCCGCCTGGTGGAGCCTGTGCCCTGGAGCTGAAGGTAATCAAGAGGCCCTGGGCTTTCAAAGGAGGCATCTGTGTGGTGCTTAATTCACAAAGTGTGGAATAATGGCTAGTTTTACCTACATGGCCTTCTCTAGCTCATCAATTCCCAGACTCCAGTCTCCTAAACTTTGAAAGTCTGGGTTCAAGTTATTTGCTTTTGAATTCCCTGAAGGACCACTGGGCTGTGTCTCATGGCAACATACTTGTAGTGATTCCTACTATGTGGGGAAGAAAGTGGGAGCAGTATTAAAACTACTGTTTTTTATCCAAAAAAATTCCCTGAAAGTTTTATCAGGTGGAGATCAATCTTACAGATTTAGCTGCAACAACCTGGGAAATATTTCTACTCCATAAACATTTTCCTCCAAGATAGTCGCGTTAGGTCTGAGTGAAACATTCTTCAAGAGTCGCCATTTTTTTTTAAAAACTGAATTAAAATCCAGACATATACAGGTATAATATTCTATAGTTGCCCAGGGAGTAACACAAGAATGAGCGCCCTTGGCAACCAAGCCCCGGCTTTCCTAATAGCAATCGCTCACACTCGGGGACGCCTGCTCTGAGGCAGCACTGTGCAAACCGTTTTGCAGGGATCAACTCCTCAATTCCTCCCAACACCTCCACAGGTCATTCTTACTCTTATCCCCATTCTAGAGGTGAGAAGCCATGGCACCATGATATTAGGAACTGGTCCAAGGATCCAGGATTCCAGTCCTGGTAACCTGGCTTCAGAGCCCAGAATCTGTACTGCCACTGGCTGGTAGAAGCACAATGCACAGAGAAGGCCTGTCCCCACCCCCACCGTCTCATCAGTCCGCCAGCACCTAATGCCCACCTGCTAGGAGCTGAGTGCTGGGGGGAGAGGGGGAGCAGGGGAGGAGAGAGGAGGTGGCTCAGGATTAGACGTGCCCTTCCAGACGTGCCATTTCAGGGGATGAGATAAATCACACCCACAGAGGACTTCAACACAGGTAGAGAGTGAGCTTTCAGAGGGGAGGTGGCCAGAGCATGGAAGTTAGGAGGAGGGTACAATTACTTGCAGCTGAAAGGGTCACAGAGGGAATCACGGGAGAGCTGGCCCTGGCGTTGCCCAAATTTTGGGAGGTGTGTGCTCGTGGCAGCTTACGTTCTCGCCTGTGGGATTTGGCAGAGCGTGGAGGGAGGCAGACGGTGGTTAGCACATTGCACCCCGGCCTTGCTCCATCCGGGTAGTCATGAGGACTGATCCACGTGTTCTGATTCTGTCGCAGCTCTGCCATTATTAACCCATCGCCACTCTAGCCCTTCATTTTAGCAGCTTCAGAAAGCCAGAACTCTGGTTGCTATAGCAGAACTCAAGATACCTTTTGAATCAATCACATAGAATGATCTAAAATAAAAACACAGTTGTCTTTAGGAAATGAGCCGTACAGCTGAGGTTTTCCCTAAATAATGGGCCAACGGTTTTAGTATCTAGCCATAACATTGTAATGTTTTCTCAATGGAAATGTCTTTTCTAAAATATTGTAGACACTTTCCTGGCATTATAAAACTGAACACAGCGAACAGTTTGTGATAAATGATATGGATGGTGACTATCGTGGCAACTTCAAGTTTCCTATTTGGGACGATGTTAAGGGCAGGAATCTGGACGGAAGAGGAAATCAGAGATTAAAAAGCATCACTTATTTATATCAAAAGGTGGCAGAGGGGCATGAAGCTCCCCAGGCCCCTCCTTAGTGCTGCCTCTGCAGATGGTACTGTATGAAAACGCGTTACAGGCTGTGCTGTGGACGCAGATGGAGACCACACAGGAGCGGTTTTAAGGCATCACTGGGGCTCCGCCCCGCAGGGCGCACTGAAGCTCTTGGGGGCTGCTGAGCAGAGGGGCTTGCCCTCATTTCACTCGCCCAGGGCGGAGTTCCCTGCCCCAGATCCCAAAGGGCTATGGAGACCGGAGACAGGTGGCTGGGTGTCCCCCGCGGCAGCAAAGCTGTTCTGTCTTCTGTCTGGAGTGATTTGTTTCTCTGCTGTTTCAGCTGATTGTATCTGTCACTGCTTCTAAAAACAGCCAGCAGTGCCGACACCGTGACTGCCGATGCCAGCCTCCCTGTCTCCCTCGCTGCTGTTCTCCTCCTGCCTTTTCCCTTTCTTGTCACTTCTGTTGCTACTCAGATTTGTGAGAAAGGACTGGCCTTTTAGGGACATCACTTGCCAAGCACAGTTCTTTCTGTCTTTGTTGGCTAACCCATCCCTCACAGTCCGGCAGGGATCATCTTGTGATCTTCCGCTTCCTTTGGCCGAGTTCTCTGGGGAAGCTTTTTGCTGACAAGAGGAGAGTTGTGTGTGTGTGTGTGTGTGTGTGTGTGTGTGTGTGTGTGTGTGTTCTGGCAACTTTCTCTTCCTGAGCAATCCAAAAGGCTGGGGGTGCTGGAGAGCGAGCGTGTATAAAGACAGCCTTTACAGTCTGCTCAGGCCCTCTCTGAGAGCGCTGATGGCTTGAGCACATTGAGCAGTTCTGCTTCAGAGGCAAGACAGAGCTGAGTGGTGAAGAGCCCAGTCAGTCTCTGTGTCAGAGAGAATGGGGTTTGAGGACACCCTTTATCATTTACTGGGTCTCTAACTGTGGGCAAGTGTTAAGTCTCCATTTCTTTTACCTATAAAATAAGGCTGAAGTAGTCATCACTTCAGCTGACATTGAAAAATGCTGAACACAGTACCCAAAAAATATTTGCTATTATTATTGATGTTATTAAGGAGAGAGAATGACTGAAAATCTGGTTTCCCTCAGCCCACTGAAGAAGGGCTCCTAGAGGCTTACTCTTCATAAACCATCTATATATATAAAAGCCTAAGCGATGGTTATGACCGGTCGACTGAATGACCAGTTGACCAGTCGCTATGACACGTACTGACCACCAGGGGGCAGACACTCAACGTAGGAGCTGCCCCCTGGTGGGCCGTGTGCTCCCACAGCCAACCTCCTGCAGCCTGCCCCGATCAGCCACAATCACCGGCCAGGTCGAAAAACCCCACTTATGCACGAGTTCATGCACTGGGCCTCTAATAGTTTATAGTGTAGAATTAGCCTATGCATCGGTGTCACTGTCTCTGAACCTCAGACATTCTTTAGTGGCCTGAGTTTATAATTGATCATCCTACAAAATAGTTCACAAAGTTGGGTGAGCTATTTTTAAAAAAGGCTTTGAGACATATGCAGATGTGGCCATATTTTAGGAAAACTATTTGAAATGTAAATCACAGTTGATACTATTTTGTGATTTGAAAAAAGCACTGGGAGCCAAATATCTGTTTTCAGGATGTGGTGAACTAAAGCAAATGTCTGAAAGCTACTGGAGAGAAGAAAAGCTTTTGAGCTTTCAAGAAATATTACCAGGTCATATTTGGAACTCCTGGGCAAGATCCTCCTGATGAACAGATAGACTGGTCCCAGGTTCCTGTCCTGTCTGCATGTTTGTTAACATCCTTCCCAGGTCTGCCCTCGCTGAGCAAGGCCGAGTATTGTCCTCTCTGTGAGATCCTCACAGGGAATTTGTAACAAGTTACAGTAAATTGTCTCATTAATGAGATCGATGCTTTTCTCAGGAACTTTACAAATGTATTTTTCATTTGCTAAACCCAAAGAAATATCAGATAATTATTGTTATTTATGCAATGTTCAGAATTTGAAATAATTATCTTAAGTGTATTTTTTCCCTTTATTGAATAAGATATTACAAATGTGTCCTTATCCCCCCAATGTCCCCTCTCTATCTCCAATATTTTTTAATGAATTCATATGTTGAATAGTGTGTGATAGGTGTCTTAATTACCTTTCAACTCCAAGATCCTCTGGAAAAGGAAAGTTATGGTTATTCAAAAATATTCTGGGAAAGTATATTCTTTGATTTTCATATGTGGTTGGTAAAACATACCAACAAAATTACTCAGTGAGAATGTCGAGGGATATTGACAAAGCTAACTGTTTTATGTAGCGTTTTATATTTATAGAGGTTCTCCATATCCCAATTATAATTATCTATAGAATGCTTGATTTTGAATCTTACTGTACTGTTGGATTTTGTGAGAATCATTATTATTATTGTCATCATTATCTTTGTTAATATTTACTATGTATTGCCTATGTTTTGGTCCCATTATGTTTGTTAAAAACTACTTATATGGCCATATCACTGAGTACAAATTTACACTAGGGATATTTTATTGGCTTGTCAAACTGCTTACTTCAGCTATTTTACCATTGATTCATAATAAGCAAGAGAGAGAGACGGGGGGGAGGTTTGGGGAGGGAGGGAAGGAAGAAAGAAGAAAGAGGAAGAAAGAAGGAAGGGAAGAAGGAATATCTGCTCAAGTTCACAAAGAATTTTAAAATAATTATATAGCATTTGACTGGCTACAGCTATTACTAGAAAGAAAAGGCAACAAATTTAAGCCAATAATCAGCTCAATTCCAATAAAACTACTACTGGCTAAGAGTTCAGTTAATCTATTAGAATGAAGACATTTGGAAAAATTAGGCACACTGTAAACAACTTCAAACCTTCAGCTGCTCTCATCAGAACTCGTTAGGGGCCCAACTCTAATAATTAAGCCACAATTATTTTGATTGCAAGCCTGTTATTATGGGCAATTCCTTTCAGTTTCATTTGGCAAATTCTGTGGTCCTCTGCTTCCCACCATGTAGGAGCAAAAGTCACTGAAAGTCTGTATGGTGGCATGTGACAAAATAAAGATGTTCTTTCTCAAAAAAAAAAGTTTCAGTGAATGTAATGATAATATGGGAGATAACATTCAACTCTAGGAAAATAGCAGGAGAATTCTTTATTATATTCAATTAATCTAATGGCCAAGGTGCTTCACCTGTAACTCACAAATGAGTCAGTTCCAAGCATTAATTGGTTATCTTGCTTTAAGACAGTGGTTCTCAACCTTGGCTGCACATTAGAATCACCTGGGAATCTTTTTTAAATCCTTATTTCTGGACCTCATCCTCTGGAAATTCTGTTTCTTTATTATGGGGTGAGGCCACAACATTAGTAACAAAGAAACAGAATTTCTGGAGGATGATGCCCAGAAATCAGGATTTTAAAAAGATTCCCAGGTGATTCTAATGTGCAGCCAAAAAAAAAAAAAGGATTACCTCATAATTAGGGGAATTGGTTTTAAACTGTGATGGGATAGTATACATTATACTTTAAAAGAAATTCTTGAACCAGGAGAAATAGAATGTTAATATTTACTTAGACTAAAAATTCATTAGTGGTATCCCTCCAGGTGCTATGATGAGCATGCTATGAGAAAAAGCATTTATTAAAAAGAAAAAATAAAGAGAGGTGAGATGATTTGATTTTTCCCCATCTCCCTTTCAATTGATTTGGAAAGTATATGTAATAATCTTCAAAGGAAAATAAATTTATAATAACAAATGGAAAGAGGGAACAAGGAAAAGACATCAAATAATTAGTTAAACTCCTTTAGTTATTATCTGTGAAATCTGGACTGCTGGATGTTTCTGAGGCTTTTGCACAGTAGCATGAATATCCGCATGTGAGTGACTGCGATTCCCAGGAAAATCTTGTTCAACTCTGTGCTTCAGAAACCACCTCAGGGTTTGGGTCACTGAGCAGAGGACACACAGGATGTGTGAAACTTTCCAGGGGCTGCCCTGCGTTTGACGCTAGGCAGAGACAACTTCCCCGAGGCAGAAACTGCCTCTCTAGGTTAAAACTGACTCACAGCTTGGCAAATAGGACAGCCTTTAAAACTGCTTTCCAAAATGAGCTGATTCTAAGTGGGTTATTCCTAAAACTTAATTCTGCAGCCATCTCTCTCTGGCTTGCTAGTCATTAGCTCATTGTTTTCCAACCAGTCCCACCTCCACCTCCACTCCACCACCCACCTGAAGAGTCAGATTGAGAAAGGAACTGGGTTCGGATGGTGATGTCTGCTGTTTAGAAGGGACAAGCAGCGGTGGGAGGAGGTGGGCTACTGTGTTCCAGCGCGGGAGCTGCAGCCGAACCTCAGATGGCTTAGCTCCTTCACAAACTCTCTGTGACCCCCAACTTCCAGCAGCTCAGGGTCTCCGCTTCCCAAGAGGAGAGTAAGGGGGGACCTGTGGAAGGTGTCCTTGGAGGTACCAAGGTAGCCAGGTTCTCATGATTTCAATGACTTTCTGGTGGGTCCTGTTGTTACAAGTTTCTGTAAGAGCCATTATCCAAGCTGTCCTCTGGGGTCGTCGTCCACAGCAGACATTGCCACAAAATAGTCTCATAAATTCAGTTTTGCTCCACGATGCCCTTGGATTCTGGTTTGAAGAAGCTTTCCAAAGTCCCGGTTTGCTTCTTTTCTACTCTCTGCCATTTGGGGACCATTCTGTTCTGTCATCGATCCTAGGTGGTTCGAGATCAGATCTCTCACTGCACAGTGAAACTGCGCCAGACTACGGGTCTCATGGAGTATTGCCTGGAGGTGATAAAGGAAAACGATCCTAGTGGCTTTTTGCAGGTAAGTACCAATTAGTTTCTGCTTCAGATTCTCAGTGCCCCATGAGATTGACTCTACCAAGGCCAGATTCCGACCAGTCCTAAGTATGAAAGGTTTCTATCTTCTTGACACCTCCTACTGCCAATATGTCCACGATTTCCCCCCAAAAAGTGAAGTTTTTCAATTCCTCATATGTCTCGTGATTTCTTCAGTATTTGTTGTTTTAGTGAGATGCTATGATGTCAGTTGAATTTTATTTAACTTTCCATCCCAATGATTAAGGGACCTTTCATTAAGGAATATGTAGATCACTTGCAAGTCACTTCCTGCCAAACTGGCCAAGAATGACAGACACTAAATATAAGAAAGGAAAGCGCTCTCTGCCAAAGAACAGAGCGATACATGAAGAGGATGATGCCTTAAAGTGTAACAAATCCCATTCTACAGATTATCATCGGCAGCCTCTCTAAACTACTTGTAAAACTCATTTCCAAGTATGACAGGATACCCACACCTCAGGTGAGAATCAGGGTTGTTGGTTCTAGGAGGAGTCATTAGTCACCAACATAGCATTATTTAATGTTGCTGGCTTTAAGCTGATCAGTCCTAAACAGCATGATCATCCATCCAGGTTTGTCTATTAGACCAATTAACAGCTGCTGATTTTTATATCACCCCCTCTGACTCACAAAAGTGTCCAGATTTGCCTGCTAAATCATGGGTCACCCTCACCCTTACCAGCTCCTCACCACCTGCACAGAGTCAGGAAGGTGTGAGTCCCAAGGAAGGTTGCTGGTGACACTTGGGCAGAGTTGAGGGCAGTGTCCCGTGGCCACTGTGGTGGTGTATTTCTTAGGCTGTGGTCTTTGATGTGACTAGATCTCTGACGCCCTCATAAGGAGAGTGCACCTGACTGAGGACCAGTGGGGGAAAGGCACACTCACTCCCAGGATGACCACAGACTTCGACTTGAGTCTGGACAACAGCCCTCTGCTGCAGTCCATTCACCAGCTCGACTTCGTGCAGATGAAAGGTGGGTGCCTGGGTCCCCCCAGTCATAGAACCAACCGAGTGGAGACAGGTGCTTGAAGCAGGGTCCAGGCAAACAAAAGGCAGCTGCCAGGTTTATAAATCACCTGAGAGGTGGGAAGGTAAACACACACGCCTGTGGTTAACGTTACAAAACCCGGAATGGCTCCTGTCTTACCGTGTAATGGACTCGTACCTGGTAGCTGTGTAACCTACCTCTCAGAACAAACTCAGGGCTTGTCAGTTTGAGAATCTTAGGGATTTCAGAGGCTCAGTAAGGTTAATGAAGGAAGTTCACATTTTGCAGGACTATTTAAAGTCCTAAATATTCTCAAATGATTTGTTGAGAGAGAGAGAGAGAGAGAGAGAGAGAGAGAATCACAGTACATAAATGTTATCTTACTGCAAAAAGTAAAAAATAACCCAGGCCCTGGCCAGCTTAGCTCAGTGGATAGAGCATCAGTCTGCGGACTGAAGGGTCCCAGGTTCAATTCTGGCCAAGGGCACATGCCTGGGTTGTGGGCTCGATCCCAGTAGGGGGTGTGCAGGAGGCAGCCCATCGGTGATTCTCTCTCATCATTGGTGTTTTTATCTCTCCTTCTCCCTTCCTCTCTAAAATCAATAAAGAAATACAAAATATATTTTTTAAAGTAACCCAGAAATATTGACAAAAATCAAGAGAGTTCAGAATTGCAATGACTGCTTCCACATGGGTAGATAGTGAGCAAATGATTGGACATGGGTTAGTGGGAAATTGAAGGATCAGCTGCTTGCCAGTACTGGTCAGAAAAATTGGGTCTGGATGGAGAAAGAAAATAAAAATTTGAAATAAATGTTAACGTTTTTATTTATGTGATTAAAGGCTATGGCAGGATCTCTGAGATTTTGGGGGTGGCTGAGGGAAAGGAAAAATACTTAAAATTATCTTAAGGAAATTAACTCTTTCAAATCAAAATTAAAACTCAAACCAATCATGCAATGATATTTTAATGGCAGCATAAGTAATATCCATTTGAAAAATATTTCTGATAGGATTTTTTCTTTACTTTTTATATTGAAATAATTTATGGGGAGTTACAACAATAGTAAGGAGAGGCCCGGTGTACCTTTAATCCAGTTTCTATCAATGGTTACATCTTGCATAACTAGCAAATAATGTCAAAACCAGGAAATCAACATTGGCACATTGTGTGTGTCTAGTCCTCTGCCATTTTGTCCGGTGGGTAGCCATCACTGCAGTCGAGGTGCGGAACTATTGCATCACCACAGAGAGCTCCCTCGGGCTACCCCTTTAGTCAGCCACACCCCTCCCTCCACATCCCAACCCCGGGCAGTCCTGGGTCTGTTCTCTGCATGATTAGTCACTTTCTGATGTTTCCGTAAGAAATTGATTTGCTCTTTGCTTCTCCCAACTTAAGCATCCACATAATAAATGACTTAAAGGACACGTACTTTAAAATTTTTGTTTCCTAGGAAAAATCTACATGCTTCCTTTAGCAGACAGACAGAACCGTGTAACTCTGCAAGGCGTAGGGCCGTGTGCTGATGGCCCACGTCACGCAGTGAAGTGCAGCTTCTGAATGGATCTTTACCCTCTTTTATTTCCAGTTTTCTCATTCTGTTGTTCACTATGTATTGCTATGGGACAATGCCCTCATTCACATTGAAGCAGAGTATAGATTGCAAACAAAAATGCTCTGCCGCAGTGACAGGAATGCTTAGCATTTTAGACTGCTTACCAAATCACTCTTCTAAGTGCTTTCCATGGATTAACTCAGTTTGTTCTCACGGCGCTACGAGGCAGCTGAGGAAACTGAGGCACAGGAAGACTGAGTTACTTGCCTAGCCTCACGCAGCTAGTGACTGCCAGGCCCCGGATTCAAAGCCAGGGATCCTGACTCCGGAATCCACACCTGCTACTTCCCATTTGTACTGCAAAGCTAGTGCCTTACTAAGCGGCTTCTTCCAGGAATCGCTAAGTTCCTCTCTGAAACTTAGAAATTTAGTTTTTTGTTGCAGCAACTCTTTCTTGCTGTTTAAATATTCTTCTTTTCCCTGGCTGATGTGGCTTCCTCTCCTTCAGCATTGTCCCATGCACTGAGAGGTCACCAGTTGGATTCCTGGTCAGGACACATGTCTGGATTGCCGGCTAGATCTCCAGTGGGGGTGTGCAGGAGGCAGATGTTTTCCTCTCTCCCTCTCTCTTCCTCTCTCTCTAAAATTAAATAAAAACGTATTTCAAAATAAATAAATATGCCCTAGCCAGTTTGGGTCAGTGGATAGAGCATCGGCCTGCGGACTGAAGGGTCTCCCGTTCAATTCCGGACAAGGGCACATGCCCAGGTTGCAGGCTTTCATCCCCAGTAGTGGGCATGTAGGGGGCAGCCAATCAATAACCCTCTCTCTCATCATTGATGTTTCTCTCTCCCTCTCCCTTCCTCTCTGAAATCAATAAAAATATATTTTAAATAAATAAATAAAAATATTTTTTTCTTGAACACCGATGCAGTAGCCTGTGAAATGCAGCCACCTGAGTAGTGGTTAGAGCCCCTCCATCAGCGTCTCTCTGTACCCAATTCTTTCAAGGAGGTAAAATCGTTCAAAGGTTATGTCACAAGCAGCTCAAAGGAGAAAATATGTCACAAAAGGACAATGTAAAGCCTTTGGTGGGAGAGGAAAAAATTGACCCAACCCAGTTAGCAGTGCTGATGGGGCAGCAGAGGAGGGACAGGGGAGGATAAGAGCCTCCAGACGCTGAAGAGCTCCCAGCAGCTGGCAGAACCTCTCCTCCCCCGTTCACCGTCACTGAGTCTTGTCCTTCTGCCACCGTGGCGACCGGGCCACACGGTAGGATGGTAGCCATTGTGTTGGAGTGAACAGGCCTTTCATCTGGTCTGGGAGCTTCAGGTTTATGGGCGAGGCCTCCCAGACCTCATTCCTAAAGCATCGTCACCCGGCTGTTCAGGCTGCACCAGAGAGAAGCCTGCACCCAGCTGTGTGGACAGCCCATTACTCTGTGCATCCAGCAGAGAGGGCCGAGCACTCTAAAGGCCCCGATGCACAACACACCGCAGCAGTTCACCCGGGACACAAAAGTATGCAGAACAGTCATGTATGAAGGTGATACAATAGGCCATTGCAGAGGAGGCTGGGTTACTCCCTTTTCCTTTTCTTTTTAACACTTCATCTGAATGTAATTTACTTCTGATTGGTGTCCCTCTGCAGGGTTCATGTATATGCTTTGTTTGGTGCTCCTTAAAGTTTAATTCGGTGAGAGCCATTCCTCTTCAGAATCTGAATCATTTCTATCTGTCACATGCTGGCGACGGAAGGAAAAGGCCAAAGCTCAGGATGCCCTGGAACTTGGCTGGCTGTTGTGAAGATGTCCACTGGCCTCTTTGATGTCTGTTAACATCTGTACATCTGTATCGGTGTAGCTTTAAGACTTTATTTTTTAGTATATTTGCGGTCATCTAATAAACTGCACTTTCATAGCTTATCAGTAAAAAAATATCTCAAGAAACTGCACCCCCGCCGTAACCGGTTTGGTTCAGTGGATAGAGTGTCGGCCTGTGGACTGAAAGGTCCCAGGTTCGATTCCGGTCAAGGGCATGTACCTTGGTTGCGGGCACATCCCCAGCAGGGGGTGTGCAGGAGGCAGCTGGTTGATGTTTCTCTCTCATCGATGTTTCTAACTCTCTATCCCTCTTTCTTCCTCTCTGTAAAAAATCAATAAAATATATTTAAAAGAAAAAGAAACTGCACCCCAAAATCCATGTATAAATGACCAAAATTTAAGTAGAATTTTAAGGAACCTGACCATTGTGAAACTAACAATATGTGTAAGTCAGTGTTTTTAATGGTTCCAATTGTCTTCTAACTGTGGATTATAGTAGAAAGTTAAAATATTTTCCAAATTACTTAAAATATACATTTAAAGTTATGGCTCAAACCGACAGCTAAAATTTCTACTTACTTTTTTCTTTTCTTTTTTTTCTTCTTGAGTCAAAATTTTAACATCCCTTTGGTTTTGGTATTTCATCTCAGATGCCTTTTTTTCCCCTTGATATGAAAGAAGATAGTTCTGTTGTTGGTTTTTACATGTTTCTATTTAGGCCAGTTACTATTTGGCAAGAATGCACTGCTTAAAATTATTCTATTAACTAAGGATTTAACTAATCTAATCTTTCTGATTTCACATCACCCCCAAGCAATTGAGATCTAAGTGGAGATTGCTGGTACCTGCTTTGTTCAAACATCCCAAAATTTTAATGACATGTTCTCTGGTTGCATTTTGATTAGAAAATTATCTTATCCTCCTTCTATAGTTACTATTGAGAGTGGTGTTTGATCTCGCAGACTTTTCTTTTATAAAAAAACAATAGATTAAGCTTTGTTTTCTGTTTTTATTAGTTGAACCTGGAGAACGTGGCTGTAGAACCTAGCAAGAGAAAATGGACACAGAACTTGGCTAGAGATTGTGGCTATAGATCCTGGCAAGGCTGCTGATCAACTGAACGCTGTCTCCGTGTCATTCCTTCTTCGCCGACTACTTCCACACCTTTGGGGACCCCTGGACCTGCTGGGGCTGGACCCCAGCAATTTGGGAGGGTTGTTTGTTTGTTTGTTTAGTTTTTCCTTAATTCTAAGTTGGTATTGTCAGCTTTTCCCAGGTCATGGGAAGGAAATTTTAAGATTCTTTTCTAAAGGGCTCTGCTGCTTGGCTCAGAATAGATTTCAGATACCTACGCCCTCCCAGAAAAATATTACCCCACAATTGTCTAAGTATACAAAGTGTCCCAAGATTCACTAGTCTGGGTGGTGAAGTGAAACACCAGTGTGTTCATTCTGAACCAGATGAAACCGTCACTTAACACTCCACCTAGCCTTTTTAGCACATATACCAACAGCTGTTAATCCCCTAACTGCCTCTACTCACCTAAGACACATTTAACTTTATTAACTGGTATTGCATGGAAGAGCTCTGAGTATGTACCAAGGTCATGGGCAAAGACAGTGCGACCTTAACAGACTCCCCTATAAATCATGGAGAAAGTGTGCCCAGAGGTTTGACAGTGGTGGAGACAAGCCCACACAATACTTGCATGTAATCTGTTCATGGTTTGGGGGGGCCTAAAAGGCATGTCCTCAAAACCTGTGTTCATGTTTGACCTTAACAATGTAGTAGCGATGGCTTGCCAGAAACAGCTTCCTCTAAAGCAGCGGTTCTCAACCTGTGGGTCGCAACCCCTTTGGCGGTCGAATGACCCTTTCACAGGGATCACCTAAGACCATCCTGCATATAAGATATTTACATTACGATTCATAACAGTAGCAACATGACAGTTATGAAGTAGCAACGAAAATAATTTTATGGTTGGGTCACAACATGAGGAACTGTATTTAACCCCTTCCCCAACAATTTTTTTGTTAAAAACGTTTCTTTTTCAGACTAATTTTTTTATTTTGGTTCTATATAGTATTTTTGATGCTGGTTATGAAAACAGTTTGTAACTCGTCTTCCTATAAACCATATTTTTTTACCATATTTTCTTAGTATACTCGTCGATGACTGAAAAAGAACATTTTGTGAAAACGAGTATACACGTTTCTGCCGGGGAAGGGGTTTAAAGGGCCAGAAGGTTGAGAACCACTGAGAAAGTCTAAACTTTCCCTTAGATGCCATTTGTATTGTTCAGCCACCATAAAAGAACTGAGTTCACAAAGGAGCCTTCAGACAAGGTGACTCAGCAAAATTGCCTTCCCAACTACCGTGGGTTGCATGGTGAAACATTTCATTAATCCATGCCATCAGTTCTGGGAGGCTGTATCGTTCCCATATAGGAACAAAAAAGAAACTTCCCCTTGGAATTGAGGGTGGGGGCTTCCCTCTAGTGCACTATTACTAAACAGCCAACCAGAGAGGCAGTAGAATGCAGTGCAAGCTTGGCTCTAAATCCCAGCCCTGCCACTTACCAGCCATGAAACCTTTCTGTGTCAGTTTCCTCCTCTACAAAATTGAGATAATAACAGCACCTGTTACTGTGGGGTTGTTGTGAAAATTCAATGAGTAAATACATGTAAAACTTCACCCCACCATCATGCTCAAGGCCACCACCTATCATTATTTCTTCACTAGAGGCCCGGTGCACAAAAATTTGTGCACTGGTGGCGGAGGCGGGGTTGGGAGGGTCCCTCAGCCCAGCTTGCCCCCATCACATACTGGGAGCCCTAGGGGATGTCCTACTACCTGCTCCCTGCTTCCCTTGGGGAGTGGGCCTAAGCCACAGTCTGGCCTCCCTTTGAGGACTAAAGCCTCTGGTGAGTTATTAGCCCTGGGCCGGGTCACCCCCAGCTCCCCACCGCTGCCACCATCAATGATCGCTGGTTGGCTCCTCCTTGGCCCAAGCTTAAAGCCTCAGGCTGAGGTGTTAGGCCTGGGCCGCCATCAATGATCGCTGGCTCCATGATCGCTGGCTGGCTCCTCCCCGGCCCAAGCCTAAAGCCCCTGGCTGAGGTGTTAAGCCTGGGCCGGACCCTCCCCATGCTCCCCACCATCAACGATCTCTGGCTGGCTCCTCCCTGACCCAGGCCTAACGCCTCAGGCTGAGGGTTTAGGCCGGGGCCGGGGCACTCCCCGCTCCCCGCCACCAATTGCTGGCTGGCTCCGCCCAGGTTCCCTGCCGCTGCCGCCATCAATGATCGCTGGATGGCTCCGCCCAGGCCCCAGCCTAAAGCTTCAGTCTGAGGCTTGGGGCTGACATATGCAAATTAGCCGCCATCTTGGCTGTCGGCTAATTTGCATATCTCACTGATTAGCCAATGAAAAAGGAAGCGGTCGTATGCCAATTACCATCTTTCTGTTTTATTATATAGGATGTCCATAGTGACTTCCCTTTGAGTGTCCTTCTACTCCTGTTCCCTTTCACAGAGGAATTCCGAGTGGCTGTGACCGTTCACTATCTGAAGGATTAGGGGGAAATATTAAATGAATATGAAAAATCTGAGATATAATTTGAATGAAATGGACTTAAAAAGTTAAAACACTTGAAAACTTTGGTATAAGAAGACACTGTTGTAAAATTTAATTTTGAGCCATAGCTCTACCAGGCCCCTTCAGGGAAGTCCGTAAGACCAGCTGCCTCTTTCTCTCTAAGGGGTGAGACTTTTAGCCTGAAGCTGGATTTATGGGCTCAAAGAATGCTAAGTTCTAGAATTCTATCAGATAGGAGAAATTAGTTCTTTAGAAAAAAAAACCCACAATGATGTCTAGGAATGATCACAAAAGTGTCAAGATCAAGATAGCTATGGTAGCTTCAGTAACAAGAGTTTCAATAAAATAAAACCTTTTTTCTTGTAGCTCAGCCCAGGAACTGTGATGCTATCCATTTTCAAACCACAAAAGGTAAAATAATTTGGGAATACTTTGGATTCTTGTAGACCATTTATTTTATATCCAATAAAGTAAAACGGGGTAACATAACACCCACTATCAAATGTTTTTCTAAAATGTCAGCTGTAATGTTGTCACATTTGCCTTTTATATGCAACTTACCTTTGGGGTAATTAATGAAAAAGAAAAAATAATTCTGAGCACATTGAGAAGTAGATTTAGACGATGCAAATAGTAGTAGTCTCTCTAGTAGTCTCTCTCCCTCTCTCTCTCTCTGCCCCTTTTTGTTTGCTTATTTGTTTAAACCTGGGACAATGTTAAGATCTGAAGACTAGTGAGTGGTTAGATTTTTTTCTACCTACCCTTTTGGTCTTTTAAAATGTACCCACTGAGGACTTACACTAGTAAGTGAGGTTCACATGTTTTAATTATACATGACACTATGTATTTCAATTAACATTTTAATTATGCCTATGTCCATATAGGGAAATTTGAGTTTCTTATCAGTCATTACAAGCATTTGTACATTCAAGTGAAAACTTACTGGTTTCTTATTGTGATCTTATTCTTTGATTTTAAAATTGATAACATGTAGACTTTCCTGAAACATGAACAAAGGTAAAATGAGACTGATAGGGGAGCTAATGAAATAAAGAGAGTTCTAGAAATTGTTGATTTATGGAAGTTCTAACCAATATGGCCAGTTAAGAGCAACTATCCCCAAGGAGAATCATTCCTAGTCTTTAGAAGCCCTTTGAAGAATGGTTAGCTTGAACTTGTCTTATTTTACTCCACAGTTAATATACTAAAGTATATTTCTTTTACATGGAAAATATTTAAATGACAAAGTTCCTAACATGTATAATAACCTAAAGTTAACCCACTAATTACAACACATAGGTGATACCTGTTTGTGTTTAGATTGTCATTAGAATCGTTAGAGCGAGTTATGTCTTCTCTCTCTTCCTTCCTCCATCCAGTCCTGTAGTCTTTCTATTGAACAAGGCGATGAGTGTATCTCCTTTCTCCATGTCCAGATGTTCTGGGATTTCTGGGGCTACAGATGCCAATGCTCTCTGATAAGATCCACCTGAACTCTATGCCATTGACATTTGAAACAGGATGTCCCTTCCTAAGCTGATCACCTCCAATTAACACAAGGGTTCTCAACCTGTGGGTCACCACCCTTTGGGGGTCAAACGACCCTTTCACAGGGGTCGCCTAAGACCATCGGAAAACACATATATAATTACATATTGTTTTGTGATTAATCACTATGCTTTAATTATGTTCAATTTGTAACAATGAAATTGGGGGTCACCACAACATGAGGAACTGTATTAAAGGGTCGCGGCATTAGGAAGGTTGAGAACCACTGAATTAACGGGTCATAATTTTAATTTAATTATATGTGCTCTAGTAACTCAGGCATGGTTTTCTCGTAATGTACCACAGTTTTTTCTTAAGTATAAGATAACTGACCTGCTTCACCTTCTCATCTCTCATGGTATATATAGTCACTACTTTTGTTTCATAGGTTACCCAGCATAGAACCTGTTTCCTTATATTGCTATTAAATTAACCGTCCTCTGGGTTGGGGTGACTGGCAAGGGGAGCAGATTTAATTCAATGCATGACATTCAGAGTCCAGTTTGGGTACAGCATACCTCTTCCACAATTAGCTTTTGTTCATCTAAATGTCCCTGGATGTGAGCCAAGCTGCCACCTCCTATTTTATTTTATTTATTTTTTGAAATATATTTTATTGATTTTTTTACAGAGAGTTAGAAACATCGATGAGAGAGAAACATCGATCAGCTGCCTCCTGCACACTCCCTACTGAGGATGTGCCCGCAATCAAGGTACATGCTCTTGACTGGAATCAAACCTGGGACCTTTCAGTCCACAGGCGAATGCTCTATCCACTGAGCCAAACCGGTCAGGGCTCATCTCCTATTTTAAAGTGCTACAAAAATAAATTCATATTTTGGTGCTGAAAAATAATTGTTAAGCAGTTGGTAAAAACATTGTCCCCAGATACATATATCAAGTTTATATAGGAACTTGGATGATTCATGATTCGTTACCTAACATTTCTATGTCTGTATGTCTGAAGTCAGTTTTAAGTAACACAGAAGACTCAGCACAAAATGGAGACAGGGCTATGTTGTGACTAGTGACACTGTGACAGATACTCCCAAGGTCACAAGGACACCCTGACCCTCCCTGATAGGCCCTGTTGCTCCCATACTGCTCTCTAGGGTCCTATGTGATGGTTCTATCCCTGCAGAAAGAACTGACTTGAGCTAGTGCTGTCTTCAAGGTATAGCTACCTTGAAAGAATGATGAAAGTTCCTCAGAAGTTTCAAAACTGAGAATCACTGTTTGTGTCAACTGATACCAAATTTTCAAAAATATACTGTTTTAGCTACTTACATGCACAAGGGCTTGAATAGAGTCACTGGTTTAAAAGAAATGACAGGACCTTAGAAATATAGTGGTTTCAGAGATATTCCTCAGGAATAGGCAATTTCAAGTTTATAAACTTGGGATGTAGAGCTCACAATAAATGTTATGATAGTTTTATCAGCCATGGTATAGGTTAAAAAGGCTTTTATGGGCTGGACTGGAAATGTACCCCCCTTGCAAACCATTTCCCTTAGAGGTGGTGTCTTTGATGCTCAAGGGAGTGAGAACAGAGCACTCATCTCCTCTTGAGTTAGGGGAGGAAGTGCCGCCTGGACTTGGCAGAGGGCAGCACAGTGGCTCAGGAAGCAGCCCCACTCCTGGAGGCAGGGAGGGAATCTGGGTCAGGTCCCCTCTGCGCACCCCCACCACCACCACCACACTTCTTGGGGCCAGATACTTTGTCTAGTCACTTGTTTATCAGAGGAATGTTTGTCATTCCAAGATCCTGAAATGTTTGCAGTTCAACAGAAGCCAGGGTTACACTAATTTCTGTTTAGCTTCCTCTCCAGTCCCAGCAACCCCCATCCTACAGCTGGAGGAGTGCTGCACCCACAACAACAGCGCCACGCTGTCCTGGAAGCAGCCGCCTCTGTCCACGGTGCCCGCCGAAGGATACATTCTGGAGCTGGACGATGGCAATGGTGGTCAGTTCCGGGTAAGCAGAGAGCCTATTCCTGGTTAACCAGAACCAGTGACTTCCTCAGTGCCCCGACGTGCAGTCTCAGGCCCACTCGCCCTCCTCTCCTGGGGACATGCTGTCTGGCAGGGTCTGCCTGCCCTCAGCTGAGGCCTGCTTTCTCCTTGTACCATCTCAGAGATGAACAGAGGAGTTTCTGAATAGAAATGGCCCTGCCTTTCTCCTCCTCCTCCTCCTCCTCCTCCTCTTCCTCCTTCTTCTTCTATTAATTTCAGAGAGGAAGGAAGAGTGAGGGAGAGGGAGGGAGAGAGAGAAACATCAGTGATGAGAGAGAATCATTGATTGGCTGCCTCCTGCACACCCCTGACTGGGGATCGAGCCTGCAACCCAGGCATGTGCCCTGACCAGGAATCAAACCATGACCTCCTCATTCATAAGTCGATGATCAACCACTGAGCCACGTCAGCCAGGCATGGTCCTGCCCTTCTTAAGAGAAAGTTCATGCAGTGCTGTGAGCTCTGGAATCTGAATGCCTGCATTCAAGTCCAAACTCCACCACCGAGCTGGTGGCTGCTCATTCCTCGCCGCTTTGAGCCTCATGTCCTCAGTTGTAAAATGGGGATGATAATAATAACATTCTTAAGAGTCATTTAGATCATCCATATGAAATCCTTCGCATGCTGCCATCCCAGACTCCAGGCTCCTTAGTGTCCCACCAGAGAGCTGACGTTTTAAGGCTGTGCTTTGAACGTGAATTATTTTTACTCATTACATCAGCATAATGTTGCAAAGTGTGCAGCTAAAAAGGGAGGCAGATGCCTAACCTTTGCTAAACATGCATAATGCTAGGATTTATTTTCAGCCTTTGAAATGTCATTCTTTCTCCCTCCCCTGTTTCCTCCCCCTTCATTCTGTACTGTGATGAAAACCTATACTCCTATGGCTTTGAGTGGATAGTCCTTGCAACAGTTCCTGAAGTCATGATTGGAGTTATAAACCCAGCATGGAGACCACCCTCATGTTTTCAAATCTGTTGTTTACAAATCACACTGATGGATAAAGAGCTCATAGGTATAATACACTGTGTAAATGCTATGCTAACAATAACAAGTATAATGCTATCTCTGACACCCAATTTTACTTTTTTTAAGCCCTCGCTGCTAATAACTCCCATTCATTAAGCTGCCACGCTAAATACAAGGCACCATGCTAGTCAGTTTGCCTATATGACCTCATATAATCCTTACACTAACCTCATAAGCTGGGTATTACTATAACCATTTTCCAGATGAGGAAACTGAGGCTAAAAGAGGTCAATTAAATGGCCCAATAGCTCACAGGAGTCAAAGCCGGATCTGATGCCCAAGCACTTTTCCCCTAACCATTGGGATACACTACCCCCTAACGCCTCCCAAGGGTTCCCGTTAAATGGTGGCCTGTTATTTGTCGACCCTCAGGAAGTGTATGTCGGAAAGGAGACCATGTGCACCGTGGATGGTCTTCACTTCAACAGCACGTACAACGCTCGCGTCAAGGCCTTCAACAAAACAGGAGTCAGCCCGTACAGCAAGACCCTGGTCCTCCAGACGTCCGAGGGTAAGGCCCTTCAGCAGTATCCCTCGGAGCGAGAGCTGCGAGGCATCTAAGCCGGAGGTAGCCCCGCCAGTGCCGCACTCCGCACGTGGCCATGACTCGCTCTGCGCCCTGGCACAGGCCGCTGGTCCTCTCCGGCGCTGGGGAGCCCGTGGTGTGTGGATGTGTCAAACCAAAGAGTCCACAGCGGCAGTTCAAATGGCTCAGGCCGTCGGCTCCCTTTGATAACGCTCTAAATAAGCTGCAGATGGAGAAGCTGAGACACGGAGGCCTGGAGGTCCCCCCGCATGTGAGACCAATGTGTCTAGGGCTCTAGGGCAGGCTCCCCTTCCCCACCATCCACATCATGGCCAGTGTTGCCCAGATGCTTCTCATCGCCTATTAGTGCTTGCTTGTTCCCGAGGGTGGGCCGAGGTTCTTTCCAGCCGCGGATGTGTCTGACCCACCCTGGTGCCAATGGGTGGGGTGCTGGAGCTGTTCAGAGAGGGCCTGCCCGCCACTCTTGCTCACCCAGCATGGACTGCTCCCATTTCACACCCAAGCCCAGGCCGGCAGCACCAGGACTGAGGCTTCCTGTGGGCACCAGACAGGACGAGACCAGCAACTCCGCATTACCTTGCGATTTCGTCTTTGCCAGTCCTCTAGTTGTGGTCAGAATGCCTAGGGCCACTGTATAGTCAGTCTCTAGATATTTTGGTCTGTACATATTTTTGGTCATCGAAGGCAAGCCATCCAGCTCAGATGGCCAGGTATAACCTCTGAGGCTTTTAACACTTTCATTTTAAAAGCAATTGCAACCCATGAACTCCAGCTATGAAGAGGTATCTGTGGTTGGTGCCAGATCATACCTCTGGGTATGATTTTAATCATAGAAGACCCCACACTACTGGCATTCTCCATAACGTCCCTCTGCAGAACTAATTATGTTGATTTGGGTCAAATTCAAGACGTTAGCTCCATGGTCGGCAAACTGCGGCTCGCGAGCCACACGCGGCTCTTTGGCCCATTGTGTGTGGCTCTTTCTAAGCCTTAGGAGTACCCTGATTAAGTTAATAACAGTGTACCTACCTATATAGTTTAAGTTTAAAAAATTTGGCTCTCAAAAGAAATTTCAATCGTTGTACTGTTGATATTTGGCTCTGTTGACTAATGAGTTTGCTGACCACTGTCAGTTAGCTAAAAGAACTATGGTGGTGGGACATCCTACCCGCCCCCCCCCACACACACACACACACTTTCCACAAACCTCAGCCTGTGCCAATCGCCCCTGAAATGGTTCACATGGTTAAAAACAAGCACAACTTCAAATCCCACAGCACGGTTGATAGGCCCCTGGCCATGAAAACCATGTGTGGGGCGCAGTCGTAAGTCTGCGAGGGATGCTATTCAAAGAGAAGGATTTCTTCAAGGGGAAAATGTCCACGTGGTCTATTTCCATTTGGATTACAGGGGATGTGGTAGCTAGAGTCTCCCTGGGATGACCATTTTAGCATCTTCTCTCTGGGATGACCTATCAGCTTGAGAGCAGCTGCCTCTTTCCCCACAGTCCTATGGTAACTGCTATTGCCCTCCGAGAGTTCCTCCGAGATGCAATGCAGAAGGCCCTGCAGGGCTGCGGTGTCTAATAAATTACAAAGTTGGAACTGCGACCTTGGTACCACAGTCACAGAACTGGGGGTCGTTTTCTAAAAGAAACTAACGGAACAAGTCCTCTTCCAACAAAGAAACTGTTCTGTAGAAATAATTTCCTCCATGAATTTTATATATTGTATACAAATATAAGGTATGTATCTAACTGCAAAGACAACCTTATCATCGTGTAGAAACCAGTACCCTCTGTTACTGCACAGAAGTGATTTTCTCATGATGAAATAAAGTTCACACACATATGCCTTCTCCATAACTTTGGTTTGTTCTATTTGTCTCTCCCTCATTCTAACTCATTCAAACAGTGAGACAAGATTTAGGAAGCAAGGAAAAATATAATGAAGAATAGCTTATGTTTTAAAAAAGATTTAATTAATCTATAACAATACAGAAAGCCTCTAGAATTAAAAAAATTATACCGTCTTTATTTTTTAGAAATCAGTGAGGAAATGCCATTAATGGAGTGTTGCTATATTAACTGAGCTTATGCTTTATTAATATTATTTCCTATAATTCCTGGAAAGGTTTGCTTCAGATATATTATTTCTTTGCTGCTATTGGAGGTAAAGGGGTGGTTGGTTTTCGCTTTCTACTATAATACAATCGTTTGCATTCTTGTTAGCAAGAGTTAACCCCTTTCCAAAGTTCAAAGCAAAGAAGTCTGTATCACAGAATACAATTATAGGTGATTGCAAGTCAGACTTGTATTTACATGAATTTCGTCTGAGGTTTAAATCACTTTTCACTTACACTCTCTGAACGATCACAAAAATTTCTGCTGATCTAAAGGTAACATTAGGGAAGATCAGATGCCCACATTGTTATGAATTCTCATCATTTTTTTCAAAATTAAATGTGTTTGTGTATTGATCTATTTGTTGGGCAGTGTTTGATAACTACCCACTGAGTGGCAGGCTGTGGGTATAGAGTGTGAAGCAGACCTCCCCCTGCTGCCTAGGAAGAGAGACAGGCCTTAAAGAAACAGACACACAAATAGTTGCATATTTACGAATTATGATAAACAGTGTGAGAGAGGGGAAAGGGAAGACGCCATTTGTATAGGAAATTGGTCAGGAAAGCAATGAAAAATAATTTAATTCAATGGAAATGATGGAGAATGTGTTATTAAAAGAGGAGAGGAAAGGCAAATGTATGTTTGGTTACTTCCCTACCAGCAAAGGTCTTGGGGATGTACCTGAAACGGCCATACACATAAGGTCTGTTGTATTCTAAACCAAATTACCCTGACTTAAGAAGAAATAGAACTGTAAGCAATTAAGAATGTGAACATTGTGTAACAAGATCTTCTTAATACGTAGAGTTCTGGATTCAGTCTGGGAGACTACTCTTAAAAAAAGAAAGAAACAACCGAAGAACAAGAAAAAGAAAAGGAAATATTCTGTTTATTTTTCCCTACCTCCCCTCTGCCTATCTAAATAGACTATACTTTTTTCTTTTTCTTACATCTGAAGAGAAAATGAAATAGACCAAAGGCAGTATTCCTGGGGCCACATACTTTATGGAGACTGTTAACTGGCTGAAAGGAGAAGGTCTCCCTGACAGGCTCAGATCTCAGAGCCAGGGAGTTGCTCTCCGCAGCTTTCTCAGCAGAGGTGGCGCTGTGCGCACCACGCCTCCAGGGGATTAGGACAGGAAGGGCTGCACCCGCTATGTAATAAATACTCTTTAACACAAATCTTTGTGTGAAAAGGTTATTTTCCTTGGACAACTTCCTAGAAGTGGCATTATGGACCAAGCATTTTTAAGGCCCTTAATCTGTGTTTCCAAATTGCCTTTTAAATAGATTTTACACCAGAAATATATGAACCATTTCATTTTACACTAATTCTACTACTTAGAGTTTCATTTTGACATACAAGCAGCCTCTCCTAAAAGTACAAATGTTTCTAAAAGAAGGGATTTTTGGAAGGTTTTACAAGGGGGTTATATTTTTTTGTTATTTTTGTATCTGATTAGATCTTTTATTTGAATTTTTCAATTTTATTTTTCCATTACAGTTTGCATTCAGTATTATTTTGTATTAGATTCAGGTGTACAGCATAGTGGTTAGACAATCATATCCTTTGCAAAGTGAGAACCCCAATATTTCTAGTACCCACCTGGCACCTTAGAGTTATTACAATTTTATTGGCTGTATTCCCTATACTGTACTTTTGTAACTACCAATTTGTACTTCTTAATTCCTTCACATTTTTCACCTAGTTCCCCCAATCCTCCTCCCCTCGAGTAACCAACAGTCTGTTCTCTGTATCTATGAGTCTGTCTCTATTTTTTTTGTTTATTTTGTTTTTTAAATTCAACATATAAGTGAAATCATATGGTATTTGGTCTTTCTCTGCCTGACTTATTTCAGCTAGCATTAAAAGAGGGGTTTTTAAATGTATATTTTCATGGCTGTTTTACATCTAAGAGTTACATGAAATACATCACAACACATTGCAGGGAAAATGAACATGATCTAAAGGGGAGAGAAGACTTCCCAGAGAAGAGAGAGGGAGAGAGAAATCCGAAGGGAATAACTATATGCAAGCCCAAAACTTCAAAATCTGCATTAAGGTGACTGTGAAAAGCACATTATTCATTCATTACTGAGCACCTCAATGTTGTCTGGCACTGGGCTGGGCCCCAGGACCACAGAGATGCATAAGGCATAGTCCCTGCTTTAGTACGTATGGGTTTTAGTCCTCCTCCTTCCTGAACTGCATGGCACCTGACTCAGAGCATCTAAAAACTATGGCACCACCTGACCTCTCTAAAGCTATCTACCCTACAGTCGGGATAGTCATCTTACAACCAAGAAGTGAGCCATAGTGATCTCCGATTGGGAAGAAAAAAAATTTCAGGCATAGAAGCGCCTGTGTTATCCTCACAGCAGAGCCCTTGGCCTCACTTCTCACTTACTCTCGGTTTACGCACAGTTCACTGACCTCCCTGATCCATTCATGAAGAGCACTCGAAGCATCACATTAGAGGAGAGAAGAAGGATCTGCCATAGAAGTGAGTTGAGGCTATTGGTAGCACTGAGCAGGAAAGGTAACTAGAAAAACTGAACAGACAAAAAAAAATCAAAAGAACATGCTATGACATATGTTCTGGGTAAGAAGTTACGTAATGCATTTTAGAAATATTTCCATCTAACACCTTTAAAAGTTAGTATATTATCTGGAATCTTTGGTAATGAAGTATTAGATATACCTCAGAAGGCTTTGTGGAATCCTATATAATAAAAGGCTAATATGCAAATCGACCAAACAGCAGAACAACTGGTCGCTATGATGCACGCTACCCACCAAGGGGCAGATGCTCAATGCAGGAGCTGCCCCCTAGTGGTCAGTGTGCTCCCACAGGGGGAGTGCCACTCAGCCAGAAGCTGGCTTCATGGCTGGCGAGTGCAGCAGCAGTGGCGGGAGCCTCTCTTGCCTCTGCAGCAGCACTAAGGATGTCCGACTGCAGGCTTAGGCCCGCTCCTGTGGGGCCTACCCTGTTAGTTGGACATCCCCTGAGGGCTCTGGGGCTGCGAGAGGGCACAGGCTGGGCTGAGGGACCCCCCCCCTCTGAGTGCATGAATTTTGTGTACTGGGCCTCTAGTCATAATATAAAATAAGCCCCCCCCACAAAAAAAAACACCTCTGATCATTTTGTGTCACACTTCTAAGACCCTCTTCATTGTCTATTAAAAATATCCCATGAAAACATGACAGCTATATCGACTTTAGACTCTACCTCTGTACCCATTGCTAATGTCTAACCCGCCCTCCCCCTGTTCTGTTGCCGCAACATTCCAGATTTACCCTATGTGTTGCTTTCCCCTTGCTGCTTTAATAAGTTGCCACTAGCAGCACACATTTATCATCATACATTTCTAGAGGTCAGAATCCTAAATGTGCTTCACTGGGCTTAAAGGGAGGTATCAGCAAGGCTGCGTTCCTTCAGGCAGTTCCAGGGGAGAATCCAATCTCTTTCCTTTTCTGGCTTCTGGAAGCCACCTGTATTTCTTGGCTCATGGTTCCTTCCTCCATCTTCAAAGCCAGCAGCATAGCATCTTCCACTCTCTGATTCTGACCATCGTGCTTCCCTTCTGTAAGGACCCTTGCGCTTACCATGAGCCCACCTGGATAGTCCAGGATAACCTCCCCAGATCAAGATCCTTAAGTTGATCACATCTGCAAAGTCCGTTTGGCCAAGTCAGGTGACACTATCACAGGTTCCCAGGATTGGGATGTGGACATTCTGGGGCATACCATTGTTCCACCTACCACACACTCTATCATTATCATTAAGGCATCACTCTACCTATGGGAAGGCGCAGCCTCTGAAAGGTTAAACAACTTGTCAGACCCGGGCCTTTCAGCTTCCGATGTGCAGCCCAGTGTAGTCTGAACAGTCTATCTGCTCTCCGCTACAGGGAAGGAAAGAGGAGAAAGCAATCCTAAGTCTGACACTAGATCAGTGCTACTTGCTCTCTGCTGAAGGGAAGGCAGGAGAGGAAGCAGCCCTAAGTGTGTCTACTAGGTGTTCAAACGCCTTGTCAAAACAAAGCAGCATTGTGTAGCTGCCTCACGTGTCTATCCAGAAACCCCAGGGAGAAAGA
>NW_006298049.1:677437-695019 GCF_000327345.1 Myotis davidii | reverse complement strand
AAGGTGTGAGGTGGTCATTTCCAGCATAATATCTGAGCTCCTCCTTCGGGCCTGTCTCTGCGCTTCCTCTAGTCCCCCACCCCCACCCCAGGGAGCGTTCTCCTGGACAGGCCCTCCAACCCATTTGGTACCAGCGGCTGCTGCTCTTGGTTGGCAGAGACAGTTGGCTGCCTGGGAAAGAAAAGGAATGTTGGGGCCGCATTTTGAGACTATGGATAAGGCTGCAAATTCCAGCACCTCAGCAAAGAGGTGTTCAGAGCCCCGAGAGAGTAAGCATTTTCTTAGTTGAATGTCCATAGGAGCCATCTCCCCAACACCTTCCAGTATTGCTTTATCTAATGACAATAAAAGGGTTGGGGTCTTCAAATTACATCTTAGAAACTGCTTTCTAAAAGAGGACAGAGAAGGCATTACTCATAAAGATCAAAATGCCTTTTGCTCCGTTAGTCTCAGCATCACACTACCCCTTCTACTATGAGAGCTCCTCCCACGCATCAAAGGAAATAACCCAGAGAATAGTCAGTGGCGTCGATGGAATGTAGCCCCAGAATGGCCCCCAAGGCATCTGTCCTAAATCTCTTTATAGGTATTTTGTGGTGATTTGGGGCCAGCATAAGTGTTGCACTCTCAGACCCTGATGTCCTGAGATCCCTCCGCCAGAGACATTGCAACCTGTAAGGTGGGGGGATGGGAAACCTCATCTAATCTCAGAAACAACCATAGAGAGTGCCTCAGCCCGCCCAGCCTCTCTGGCCAAAATTCCAAAGAGAGGAGTGATATGTTTGCCTTTCAATCCGTTCACAGAATTATTCTATTTAGAGAAGGAAGATTAATCCTCAGGAAGTACGGAGTTTGGAGACTGATACTAAGTCATCTACACAAACCTCGGTCCCCAGTGAGCCCACTGGTGTGTGCCCCATGCAGCATAAACTTACCTTTTATATATTTCCAACGGCAACAATGGCATTGTCACCTCCCAAATTTTATGCACCAGGAATTGATCCTGCCTGGGTCCCTCTCCTGTCCTGTCACAGTTAAAGGCTTGGATGTGTCCTTTAATCTCTCAGGATTTCAGGTTGTTGTTGTTCTGGGGTCTTTTCAGGTGTTTGTTTGTTTGTTGTTTTTGTCTATAGATTGACAGCAGATGACCTATAATAAGTACCCTCTGTTCCCCCCACTCCCCCCCCAGCCCCCCGTGGCTTCTGCCTTCAAAATTACTCCTGAAAGCTGTTAACTACTTCAGGAAACGCTATGAACAGGTGTAGACAGCTCCTGCCCCCTCAGAGGGTCTTCCTGGGTCTTAGAGATCTGCCTGTGCTACTGAAATTTCAACACTAGTAGGAGACAGCTGACTAGGGATCGCATCAGGAGAAGGATGGTTCACTGTAGGTACTTTTCCTATGCCTCTGTTTTGCTTTTCCTAAAGCCTCTCCCAACATAATTTCGTTAGGAGAACGTGCATTTTCAGGGCAAAATCCTCATGGGAGGTAAATCATTCATGAACAAATTTGGGCGGATTTTATCACGTCCAAGGTGAAAGGCGTGACGACAGGTCTCAGAGCCCAGAAAGGAGAGACATTCGGTTCCTTTTAATTCTGAGAACATGCATGATAACCCAGGGAACTTCCTGAGGTTCTCCATTGGGCCAAATTGGAGCCCAGTATGCAGCTGCCAGACCCTATTTTTTGTTCTGAGGAATGTGCTTTGCAGTTGACACTCTGGGGAGCAGGTTAGTCCTTTGGAACCTCTTTTATCTGTTTGAAACAGGGATTTTTGGTTCTTCTGATGACAGTTCCTTAGAAATAATGCCATGGTATTGTCACTTGGAGTGGAGGAGTTGGGGACAAAGTATGCAGCCGTCCCAGTGGTAGTCAGAGGCTGTTGCATTTGTTCTTATAAAAGGTTTCAAAACAGATTTGTTTCTCACTTCTCAACTGCAATTGATGCCACACTTATGAAAGCTTAAAATACCACCTTCCACTGCAAATTATATGCCAGTGGGCATCACTGTGACTCTGGATGCTTATTAGGCCATTGAAGGAAACTCGGCCTCCTTCATTCATTTCTTTCACTCTTTGAAAATCTCCCCAACAAATGCAAATTCTTTTCCAGCTGGCTTATAATTGAACTGAAACTCACCTTTAATGCTGCTCGCACTGTCCTTAGTGACATTTCTTGCTTTACTGTGCTCTGAAACGCAGCCGTCTCGCTAGGCCAGTGCCCAAGGGCTGCTGAAGTTACCAAGCTGTTCACTAGCAGGCAGGGAGACCACCAGGAATCCACCAGGGCACAGAGGCAGCTGGAGTAGCACACGCTATCAGAAGGATCCCCTGTCAGTTTGCCTTTCCTCTTTGAATTTCAAAAAGTACACCTCCAATACTGTATTTACACCTCCACAATATTCTGTGATGTCCATAGAAATCTTTAGTGCTTTGTATATGTTGGAATCCGTCAAGAAGCTCTACTCCCAGAAGAGTGAAACATTAATCAATACTATGAAACACAGACGTTCTCTAAATTATTCTTTTTCTATGGTCAGCTTTCCTGCCAGTCCATGTTTCCTGGCTGCTTAGTTCTAATACAATATTTGGCACATGGTAGGTGTTCAATAAATGTTAGCTAATAAATCAAAGAAATATACAGTTAGCCAAACAGAGGTACCACCCAGATATTCTTTTTTCACCTCAAACCCAAAAGTCAGTAGGCAATAAGTGAGGTCCACCAGCCAAACTTGCTTTGATAATTCTTGACCCTGCAACCCCAGGTGAGAAGGGAAAGCAGTCCAGACAAGGGCAAGAGGAAAATGATGGTCCGTGTCACAGTTGATGGAAAGTATCTTGACCTATTCCCATTATGAACACAATCCCCATCCCAGTGTCACAGATATGCCTAGAGTGGTCACACCAGTATGCAGCTGCCATACTGTTTTCCATTGCTCTTTACTCTTTTTACTTAGCAGACTGGATCACTGCATGGGATGAAACATGACAGGAATATAAAGCCTTTGAAGGATCTGCTTGTCTTTCTCTAGTAGTCTACATGCTAAAAACCAATGATCATCATCCTGGACATTAGCTATGAACTGAAACATGGCTTTGCACCATGCATTCTGGGGGGAAGATAATCTCATTCCTGTTTGTCTTGACTAATAGAATACTAATGGCTGAGAAGCCTTCTCCAGGTCTCAATATTTGTGATTTGAAAAGGCGGGGGGAGTGAGATGTACATACTTCCTGCATCCCATGCTACAACACAAAATAAATACATGTCTAACTGTGTGTATGCACAGTGTGAGTTATGTGATTCAACCAAACAAGGGAGTGACATACAGTTCCCAATTTTTCTTATTGTCTTTGGTTCATGTCTTTAAACATGTCCAGAAGGGCATGACAAGATTAAAGCTTTGAAAACCTTACCATAGAAGGAAGATCAGAAATAGATTCTACTTATCCCAGAAAAAGGAAAGAACTAAAGGGGATTGGTGACTGCCTCCAAATACTTGAAGACAGTGATCTGTTCTGTGTGGTCCCAGGTAGGAATGCTACAAATGATGACTGGAGCTCCCTAAGAGGCATTTCCAAACCTATATAAGCAATAACTACACACCAATGAGCTGCCCTGAGATGATGAGTCTCTCAATGCAGGGGATTTCAAGGGGGAGTTTGATGATTGCTCCTCAGATGGTTACCACCATGTGTCTTCCCTCTAAGACTCCTGCAACCTAAGATAATATCAAGTGGCATAGATGATCCATAGGCAGCAGAGCAAACATTTGCACTAAGTGCTCATGAGGATGGGCATAAAGACATTCATGTGGAACGTGTTCTCTCTCTCTTGCAATTCATTTGAGATGCTCCTTAGAGAACATGGGGTAAGAGCCCAGCTGGTAGGGTGTGGGTGGCCATAGGTGGGAAAAACTCAAAGACAGAAATGGACGGTTGGATAATGTGGTTATTAAATAATCCTGCCTGAATAGAGGGCATACTTCAAGAATAAGAGGAGTCAAGGAAAACTGGGTCATCAATAAACAGTGGAGCCACATAAAAGGATAGAAAAACAATACTATTTTAGTGTTGAGCTATTAATCCCATGAATAATGATAGCTATCCTCACTCCTCACCCCATGGAGTGGTATCCTAACCAACTTTAATTTTTTTTTTCCTGGTGCTGAGAATAGAAAAGGTAAGTACAATCCATGATGTTCTCATATATGCTCCCAAGGTCTGGATTCAGTACATATCTTTTTACTGATTTTCAGATGATTATTTGGGGCTTCGATATACTCTGAAATTAATTTTACTATATATGCCCTTTCTCTTAATTTTTGAAGCAACAACTATTTTCAATATAATAAATTGTTACCAGAGATTTTTTTCAATAAAAGATCTTTTACTGACAAGAATATACTGTAAATGCCTTTTCTCCCTAAAAGAAGTCCACATCAGTTTGTGGTGCTGTATTGTTGTTTTTCAAATTTTCCCATTAAACTAAAAGACTAATTTCCCCTTGAGATAGTTATAACAGGAATTAATTCTTATTTACTATTTCTGAAGAAAGACATGATCCTGTATGTCAAATCATCCAAACCATATAAAGTTTAGGTGGAGGAAAATTTAAATATATTCTCATTGGGACCATGATGTCTTAGGTCCATAAACAGCAATTCCTTTTCTCTGAGATCTGGTTTATACTTTTCTTTTAAAAAAAATCCCTTCAAGAATAAGTCTAAAGCCTAAAAAGCTAACTTTCTTATTCTAAGTTCAGAAATGAAAATGAGGCGACTCGACAATATTAAAATGAAAACCCACCAAGGCCCCTGTTCAGAGGCCTTCAAGGAAGATCACATTCCACAAACATGCACTCAGTTTTTTGCTTGAACATAATAGCATTTTCACAGGATAAAGGGTGTGTTCAAACCAGGCTCAAGCCAGAAAAATATCTTCAAAAACACCCTCTGGCCATTGAAGTAAAATTACTTTTTCAATGGGAAGGAAGTTCCTTGTTGGTTTTGGACATTGACTCTTACAATCATGCCATGTGTAGTTGCTAAATTATGACAATCAAACTATATTCTAAGAAGGCCCCATTTGGTAAAACATCAATCTCTGCCCAGACCACCCGACTGCAAAGAACCAGTTATTGATTGACAAAAGAGAAAGGAGTGAATTTAGTAATTTAGAGAAACTACCTCACAAGCCCTTCTAAAGCCAGATCAAGTAATTGGTAAGTCCTTTCTCTGGTGCAATAGTGATCTTCACACTAGATCTGAACATATAGACCTTTTTTTGCCACCAATTCACCTCACCATTGCCCACAGTTTGTTTATTATTAGAGAACCAGAGATGTTCAAGGGCATCCCTAGGGTCTGATCATAACTCAGAAACAGAGGTAAGATGCCTTCTGCAATGGTCAGCCCTATTTTCCTCGCCTAGCCGAAGAGCAAGTCTCGAGTGTGCTGGTATAGAAAAATCATCCATTTTGAAATGGAAAAAAATATGTATGGAGAGAAGGGGGAAAGTGTGGAACAGCAGAGAGCTGGTAAAAATCATCACCTCCTAAGTAGAAACCCTTTAAGAGGTAGTTAACTTCGGAACTAGCTGAAGAGGGTGAAATATTAATCTCCTCTTCACTCCTGGGTAAAATTTACCTCTAAAGTTTCTAATTTCAACTCTAAAAATATTTCATTAAAAGGGAACTTTCTCTACCATGAAAATTTGGGGGAAATGAAAACAACTGTATGTGATGTCCTCCGTCTGGTCTTGGGTCCTGACCTGCCTAGAATTCCCTCCCAGCCCAAGCCATTGTGGATTAGGAAGTGCCTGTGACAACAGCGGGCTGGAGGAGGCTTGGCACAGATGCATTGGCGAGGCCGGGCTGGGGGAACTGTGCACGGGCAGGTGGCAGATTTCTGATCTCCAGTTTGCATTGATCTTACATTTAGACACAGATTCAGAAGAACAGACACTCCCTTTTCCAGTGCCTTCGGAAAGATTGCCGCTCCGTAGAATGAGTCCTTTCTCCTCCACCCTAAATCTACAGCCCAGCTTTCCCGGGAGATCCTACTTTGATTTCCGATCCTCACCCCACCAGCTGAGCTTGCATTCCTCCTTACAGTCTCTCAATGCACCGGGTGAGCTGAGCTCCTCTGACCTTTGCTCTTGATTGATCTCTGTGCCTTGAAGGCATCTCTGAAATAGCTGTTTTGTATTTGCCATTCATGTGCGTGGAGCCGGCCATGAGCGAGTCTCGATGTTTGTGGCCTGCTTTGATATGAGGGGCACCATGGAGCTTTGTGGTGGTCTTGTTTGTGTGGTGTGAGGATGCCTTCCCCCCCCCCCCCCCCCCCCGCCCTCTTCTCCCCCCCCCCCCCCCCCGCATCGAGTTGTGGTCAATGTACAATGGCATTAGAAAGCGATGAGTGAAGTTGTTCTTTTTGCACAAGCTGGTACCACCATGGACAGCCTGCTCTGGCATCATATGCAGTGGCATAGCACGGCACAGGAGCTGGCTGAGGGGAGGCCTTAGAGGTTTGTAACCCTGCTGTATCCAGGAAACCAGCTCTGTCTGGGGCACTGGATCAGTGCATCCTGCCTGTAGTGGTCTGATTAAACATAGACTCAAGAGATCTTTATTGAAAAAAATAAGACAAAGCAACACCAACAGCAGAATGCATCATACAAATAAGCAAACCAGAGGGTAGAAAGTAAAAACATTTTCTGCAAAAGCCTGTGCTCACTGGTAGAACAGTTGGGCTCAAGGCTGGGTTTTGGGTTGTTGTTTTTTTCCAAGCAAAGGGGAGGGACCACCACTAGCTGAATTAGAAGCCCTTAACTAGCTTAAGGCCCAAAGATCTGAGTCCTTGAAAAGTCTGGCCTCCCCAGAGGTTTCCCACAGCCAAGCAGGTTGTGATAGGGCTCTAGGCTGACTGCAGGAAAGCTAGACCTGTGCTACCATGCAGTGAACTGTCTAGCAAGTAGAAACTTTAAACATCTACGATGCAGACCTATTTGATCTCTTCAGGACTATATTGTAATCATGGAGACACGTGATGCACATTTCACATTTCCAAAGGTTTCTTTTGTTTCTTATTTTATTCTTTTTGCTCATCCCACATCCTGGAATGAAGAAGACCACAGCATGACAGTGCAAAAAGGATGCAGGGACTTCAAGCTCTCTTTAAAATGACATTTTTCTTTGTGCTTTTACGTTTCTTATTGTTTTTCTGTGCACTACTGGCTTTCAGACATGCTTTGTTATGGAATTCTTTTCACTTGTGTCTAATGTACTGGAATACTGTAATAGTCTCTGTAATGTATATTGTCTCAAGAATAAAATGAAATGTGGGTTTCGGGGTAATTGATGGCTGTTTGCACTGTTCTAGTTGTATCGTTGAATCTTGAATGTTTGACAGTGTGTTTAAAGTAGTGTAAAGAGATTTCACAAAACTTGTTTTGAAAAAGACTTGCACAAAGGCATGATTCATTTAAATGTGTTAAAAGCCCTGTTGAGATTCTACAAATTTATTTCCAAAGCTGGATATGAAATTCGGTTTTAAAACTCCATGTGTTCTCAGGAGAAAATTATTCTTTTGTGGGCAAATTCATTCCAGAATAACCAAAAACAAGTAAGTTCAAAATCTTTAAATTTTGCTTTTAACTTAAGTATTAGTCCTTTCTAAGTTCCCTTCTTAATTCTTCTGAAATTCTTTTAATTCAGTGTATCATCCTTCAATTGTTTTACAAGTTAATATATTAGGGTCTTATAAATTGGAAAAAAATAAATTATCCTCTCTAGGGGATACTCTAGTGCTCATCAAAAACACATTTTCTAAGCAGTCCCTGGCACCACTTTAAATTATAGTTCTCACATCTTTGAACATGTTAATATAAGACTGCTTCCTCCACCCAATGCAACTTCTCATGGGGCAGGTAGGGGTACCAAATCTTAAGGAAAGGGGGTAGTTGGAAAAGTCCCACAGGTGATTCTAAACTATCTCTGAGATCACTCACACCCCCACCATCCACCAATCCCCCTCCTCTTCCTTAGATGCGAAGGATGTAGAAAACAATCTGAGAAGAAGATGAGGCCATTTTTATTATATTTCATTCATGTCATTATTAATAATTATCAGATGTATTTATTAGCATATAGATTACATTTCCCATTTGGTTACATGCGTATCATTTAACTTGGGCCCAGTCACAACAAAGGCCTAACCCGAGCTAGAAGTGCATGGAATAGTGATGTAGAATGGAGTTTTCTCAAGATCCGGCATTTTCTCCCATTTCAATGGGATGAACTTTTCTCATTTCTGAACAGTAATCCTTCTTAATGTGGAAACCTTAGTGGAAACGATTGAATTTGAAGAAGGAGAAAATTTAAGCTGTACAAATTAGAGGAATATTTATTAAATGGGAAAAAAGAGGTACTTCTTATTTCAAAAAAGCAGGAAAGCAATCTTGACTCAGCAAATAAACTAACATAAAAGGGCTTTGGTTTTTCATGAATCAAGCCTCTGGTGACTTTATTCAGCAGGTGCTTTTTAAGTGTAAACAAATAATTATTATCAACGTGGTTGTTGTTTCATAGCTTTGATGTGTAGTATCTCTTTATAGGATGCAATTTTGAGCCACAATCTGCACCTTACTCTCAATTAGGCAAGTATACCTATTGTAATTGTTATCTTTTACCTATGTGATTGGTATGCTCAATTTCCTTCACAAAATAAATGGCAATAGCTTCTTTTATGTCAATAAAATTGTCTAATTGTCATTCAAATACCATTATAATAGCTTCTCAAATATTTAGAAATATGGAAAAGATACCTGTATTTTAATTTTATACCTCAAATAATACTTTTCCTGACCAGTTTTCTTACGTATACATCCGTGCAAAGCACTCTTTATGAACGCTAAGTGTGGGTAAAGATAGACCAACTGTTATGGTGTTCCTAGAGTTTAAAATTGAGCCCTTTTTTGGTATTAGCCTATGAAAAGAGCTATGTTTTCTTATCAATGTCAATTTTGCTTCCTATTTCTCTCCCCCATGCCTTTCACTTGGAATGACAACAGTTGACATTAAAAAGCTGTTGGCAGGTATGAAATAAACTTATTCTGTTACAAATAGTGAAGGCCACAGTGCCTGTGAGGTGGCTCACAGGTTCCATAAGTCAGCAGTGACTTCCCTCTAGAGTGTGTGATCGACAGGCGGCATTTAGAGCTCGGGGCACAGCAATGTGGACAAAGACGTCATTTTATCTGCACCTCGTGTCCCAAATTCCTCCTACAAACTGTATGTTTAAGTTATGAAGGACGCAGCCTGCCTTGTGTCCACATCACAAGCACTCAGGAAAATCCGTTCATGTCTCTGAGAGCTTCGCAGCTTTCTGAGCTTTCACTAGCACTGAGGACATTTTAAAAATGACTAGATTTATGGAGTTCTGCGAAGGAATGTTTCCTGGTTTCACAGTGTGTTTATCCCTCCTCCATCTAGGGCTCTAGATCCTAGCCTCCCTGCCTCAGGGCCACACAGGCATCTTAGCGCATCCCTCTCACCTTATGTCTCTGGTGTACTGTCTGCCAGTCACTGGGTGAAGGGACTTGCACCTTCCAAAATCGATGCCACTCCACTCCCGGATCACCTGGTTGGGAGTGCAGTCTGAGCCAGGTAACCCCTGCTAAATCGGTCGGGTGTCCTTCCATCGGCTTCTGGGCGCTGAGAGTCCCAGCCCCCTGGATGTGGCCCCTGTCAGCTCACTCACGGCCCCTTCTGGCCCCGGACGCCTCCCTCCTGCATGGCAGCATGAACATGGAACACGGCGCCCCTCAGCCACCCAGGAGCCTGGTATGGTGTTGGGCTCACTGGGTCCATCTCGCTAACCCTACTCCTTTCTCTTGTTCCCAGTGGCCTGGTTTGCTTTTGACCCCGGCTCAGCACACTCGGACATCATCTTCTCCAACGACAACCTGACTGTGACCTGCAGCAGCTACGATGACCGGGTGGTACTGGGGAAGACCGGCTTCTCCAAGGGTGTCCACTACTGGGAGATAACTGTGGACCGCTACGACAACCACCCCGACCCTGCCTTTGGCGTGGCTCGCATCGACGTGATGAAGGATGTGATGTTAGGAAAGGACGACAAAGCTTGGGCAATGTATGTGGACAATAACCGGAGCTGGTTCATGCACAACAACTCGCACACCAACAGGTACCCTGCAGCCCCCAAACCAAGCCTTCTTCACGTTGGCTTCTGGTCAAGAACGAGAGCCCAAGTTCAAAGACCTATTAAGTAGACAACATTAAGGAGGCCGAGGTCGGGCAGTAGCGCAGGAGTTCTACTAGTCTTAACTGAGAACATCCTGGTGGGTATTGTGTTTGCTTGTTTGCTCACAGAATGGCAGAGACATAGCTCTTTCCTAGGCCCTTCATTGTAATATTCCACCCGTGGCGGGAAACTGAGAATCCCCATGCGCACCCATGACAGGACCACATTCCAGGATTCTAAAATCTAGTCCCACTTCACAGAAAAGCCATTTGGACAAGTTAGTTTTTCTAAACCTCAATTCTTAAATCCACCAAATTAGGATATTAGTATTTTCCCCAAGGTTAAATGGGATGTGCCAAAATGCCTACATCAGAGGCATCTGAAAATAGAAGTTATTGTTTCTCTTCTTATGATTATTGCCAATACCACTGCTCAGAAGAGAGGCCAGTTAATAAACTAAATCTTGTGGATGCCAATTTGGATAGCTTTGTACTTGAAGAAGTCCCTTATAATTGTACAGATTCAGAGCACCCAGTTTGGTGGGAAAGGAGAACATAGTAATTCCTTGGGTTTTTCTCTACCACCAAAATGTAAGCCCACACTGTAACAGTTTTAACCCCCCACTGTAACCGTTTTCCTAGACTTCCTCTTCATTTGGTTCGTGTCTTCTTCCTCAAATGTATTTTTTATGAATTTCCTAGATAAATATCTTTCATGGACCCTGGTCCTTTTCATTCACAATGATTTCCCCAGGATACGTTCTCATTGGTGTCTCTGAAAAAAAAAATCGGTCTGATCAAAAGGAAAGTGAGTGAGGCAGTGGTAGGACAGTGGCCTCCACTGTTTCAGCCTTTTCTACATGCTCATCGCAGCCCCTTCTCTAGCCAGGGTCTCCCAGGGCCTCCAATGCCTGTTCCCTTGGATGTTTTCTTACACCTCATGCTGGTGTGTATTACTCACTACCTCTCCAAGTGAGCACGCATACCATTTCAGCCTGCTGTCCAACCCGATTAGGTGCAGCTGAGTAGTTTTCTTCAGTGATCTACATTTTGGGGGAACCCTCTGTCACTGGATCTCTGAATCCACCACCCACGGACCATGCTTCCCTTTCCCTTTTAGCTTCTTTATTTTAAAGTGAAGGGGTGAATAATGACCACTGTCACACTATGCACAGAAACACATTCTTAAAGCTGAACACGCCTGCTTGCATGCAAATTCGTGTCACTTGTGCTGTCACTGTTGAAGGTGTGAATACAAGACACAATTTATCAACCTGTCTTTTAACAGCCATGTGTAGTCTGTGTTCTGCATGCCAGAGGGAAAGACCAGCACTCTTGCATTTCTGTGCTCTGCCGAGAGGAGGGTGAAATTAAATACTGCCAGACCTCAGCGAGGGGAAGTGGCCAAGCTGCTCATCCATGCTAAATGGTGTTTGCAAAACCATCCACTGAAGCATAAGACCCAGTTCACTGTGAAATGACATTTGAGTTCAGATTCTTTAAACTCACTCCGTCTCCTACAGGCGAGAGCGCCCTTCTTCGATGTTGCCACTTTCTAGAGAGCCTCCAACTTCTCAATGCAGACTCAACATGCCAAAAATGACCATCTTTCTGGAATGAGTTTTTTCTATTTAATAGGGAGCCTAAGGCCCCAAATCCAATTTTTCATGCATATGTTTAAATTTGGCTTAAATTCTTCTCTATTTTGATTTTTAAATTAAGTCCCTCTCAATTAAATGATGTTGAATCCACACCTCTGTGCAGAGTGTCGGACACAGCTGTGGGCAGAACTCAGAGGGCCCAACGGCTACTCTCTTTCATAGTCTTCGATGCTTCGAGTCTCGGTGGTGGTGACCCTGTGTGAGTGAGGTCACTCCAGCAACAGCAGGGCGGCGCTGTTGAACCCATCCGTACTCAGCACAGGCCACACTTCCCCAAGGGCGTGAAAATTGGTTTGGGGGAGTAAGCAAAAAACCCTTCCCTTTTAATATATAAAACACAGATATGCGTCCACACATAAATAAAAACACAGTGTATCTGTGATATTAACAGTTCGTGTAAAGAGGAGCGATTAAAGAGGAGGGGCCTGTTTTAAAAGGCTCCCGGGAGGGAGGAGACGCTACTTGTAAGCAAGTCAAGGAACACTTAACCATACAAATGGGGAGCTCCCAGCATGATGGCAGGCCGGGGAAACCCAACTGCTTTTTGTTGTTGTTTTCACAGAACTGAGGGAGGGATCGCGAAAGGGGCCACCATCGGGGTCCTCCTCGACTTAAACAGGAAAACCTTGACATTTTTTGTGAACGACGAACAGCAAGGGCCCATTGCCTTCGAGAACATGGAGGGCCTCTTCTTCCCGGCAGTGAGCCTGAACAGGAACGTGCAGGTCAGCACCGCGCCGTGAGTGCAGACGCGGCTTCTGCTCGCTCTGCTTCTGGGCTGCCCATGGGCGGGCAAGTCCACCCCCGAGAGAGGGAAGCTGACCACGTCAGGTCCAGACGCAGACAGGCAGGAAAGGAGGAGGAAAAGGGGTCAACATTGACAACTGACATGCTCCGGAGCCAACCTAAGCCCCTTCGTTCTACTTGGACACAGTCTAGTAACAGCAAGTGGGAAACCGGAATTCTATTCGTGGTTTGCTAATGATTGTCCCTCTGAGCCCTGGTTTCATCTTTAGTGGAAATGAAACTCCTGGGCCAGCTGGCACAAAAACAAGTGCCTCGCGCAGTTCCATCAGTGCCCAAGAGAGGGTGTAAGACTGGACTATTAGCATCATTATCAGAAATTTTGAGCATCTTCTCTGCACTCTTACTTGATTTATGGGGATGGACAACAGTCCCTGCCCAAAAGTAGTTATTTCCGATTTATTGTGAATAGAAAAACAACAGATCCTTCTCATTCGTTCATTCAACAAATATCTGTTGAGTGTCTTTACTATGTGAGGCACTATTATAAGTATTGTTCATCAGCAAAAACAAAACAGACGAAAATCTTGCCCTCATAGAGCTCACATTCTAGTTGTAGGAGACAGACAACAAGTAAGCACAGTTACCATGTTCATTACAGAGTGTGTGCGAAGGCAGCAAGTGAGAGGGAGCAAAGACCAAAGGAGGGGAAGGGGATCAAGAGTGCTGGGGTTGGAGGGTGTTGCGGTCTTAACCAGGGTGGTCAGTCACAGGTGAGCTGAGCCCTGAAGCGGGTGAGGGAGGGAGCTGTGTGGGGCTTTCCAGGCAGAGGGAACAGCCAGAGCAAAGCTTCTAAGGCCTGAGGGGCCTCACCCAGACAAGAAAAGGCCACGGGGGCTGGAGCAGTGGGAGAAATGATCAGGAAGGGGTGGGCCGGGCCAGCCACCGCTAGGACTTGGGCTTTCATTTCCCTCTTGAGCTGGAACTCTCATTGTCAGTGTGAATCTCACTCAGCAAATGGCTACCTTAAGATAGGGCTTGAGAATCAAAACACTGCAGATAATTTTTGCTCTACTCAGAGCCATAATCTTGGGAGCTACTTAAAGAATCCAGTGTTGTCTATCAGGATGTACAGTAGAAGTGATGCCAGCCCAGTGACCTCTGCCCTCCTCTCTTCCTGCAACTAGCTGAGTTTTTCTGGGAGGCTGAAATCTAATCTATCAAGCTCAGCCTCTACATTGGTAAAAGGAAACCATAAAATACCCTAGAAGTGAGCCTGGGAAAACCTCATTCAAAGTTTTCCACAGTTTTAGCTGCTCTGAGTATCTTTAGATCAAGACTCTTGGGCTGGGGAAGACGAGGCCACGAACGGGAACGATGGCGGTGCTGTGCGAAGTGGATCTAGCCTTGTCCATGGCGGTATGAGGTTGGACAGAAATCAGTGAAACAGCATTAAGTGCCCATATTTCTTCACACCCGACAATCATCTATGCAACTCCCAAAGGAAAGGCTTATCCTCATTGGAATAACTAGTGGGCAAGTAATAAAGGAAGGGTTGTCTGCTTATCTGTTCTCTAACCATGGGCTTGGCAATGATCACTACCATGTGGCCAACAGGCTTTGCTACCTGCAGATCAATGCCTGGGTTTTTAGTCATAAGAAACACAACCTCTCCAGAATCTTAACATGAGGACCATAGTATCAAATGTCTCCAGGATCTGGGAGCCCACCATGATGACCAGGTTCCTAGCACAGGCTGGATTCTACTACAATTCTCTTCAACGTGTTCTAGGGTACGGGTTAAAGAAGAGTGGCCAGATCCCTTTTGAATTAGGAACACACCCACTGTGCCCGGGGAAGGAGGGTGCAGGGGGCGGGGGGCGGGGGCAGGGTCCTGCCTGTGCCTCCAGGACTCACAGTCTCTTCCCCCAGGTCACACTGCACACCGGGCTCCCCGTCCCTGACTTCTACTCCAGCAGAGCATCAATAGCCTAAGGATGGGCTGTGGAAGCGCCAGCTGCCTACTCTTCCCTCCACCTGAGAAGCAACTACAAGGAGCTCAGCCAGAGTGTGGTGGGATGCCAGAGAGCTGGAAGGAGAGGGAGAAGGAGGAGAGCAAAGCTGGTCCTCTATGCTCGTTACACCCCACAGCTCCGCCCCTTCCCTTCCAACCTCTCTCTTGCTGTAATGCCTGCGTTCGCTCCCATGTTCAGCAATTCCAACCAGCGAAGGACCCAGACGGCCCACGTGTCGCTTCGTTTCCTCTCTCCGATTTTGCTTTTAGTTAACTTCATTTTTATGTAGGTGAGTGACATTGTGTTTCCCTGCTGGTCGTGTTATCAGTGACACATGGAACTGGCCCTGCCAAGAGGAAATTCCCCTGATAACTTGTTTTCTTAAGCTTTCTGTCAGAGGTTGTAGGGAGAGATAGGGAAGAAGGAGCTGAATTTGGAGCCTGCAGTTTACCTCCTAGAATGTCCTTGCCCTGCTACCCCTCGTGCAGTGTTCGCTCCGCATAGCTGATCTTTGAGGGGTGGACAGAGTGAAGGCAGCCTTGAAAAGTTTTCCTATCCATTCAAGCACAAAAGGATCAGCTACACAGCTACATCGTGGGTAGGGCCGTTAGGATAGCTGGGTCATTAGGACAGGCCAGAACCCTGGTCATTGAATGAAAACGGAAAGTCTCCAGACATAAGCAGACCAGGGCACTTAACACTTTGGTTCATTTCTTTAACACATGTTTTTGATTGAGAGCCTACGATGGACCAGGCACTATTCTAGACACAGGAGACTGGTGAGTACACAGGTGTGGTCTCTGTCCTCCTAGGAGAACAACCCAAAATAAAATGATAGCAAATTGTTACAACTAGAAGGGAAGTAAACAAGGGAGAGAGAGGCTCATTGGCAAGATCTTTCAAACCCTCTGCCACGATGCTAAAAATCCACATAGTTTGGCCATAGCACCAGAAACATCTCCACTAATGCCTTTTCCACCGTGCTGTTTTAATTAGGGCACCTGCTGCCATTCATCACAGAGCCCTTCCTTAGTAGAAATGATGTCAGCATTCTTATTGGTTAATGCTGCAATGATACTAAGCCTTAAAAATGTATGGGGGGTGGGATAGTGGCCAGAGGAGGTGGGCCCGTCCTCAGTAGTGGGAATCTTGGGTTTCGGGCCATCTTATCGCATTCTCAGGATAAACACACTCACCCCACAAACTACTCTCTGTGCCTGTGACAGATGAACAAATCCATCCCCTCTGCTGCCACTACAACCTGCCTTCCTGGAGCTGTTCAAATAATGTTTGGAAGAAAATGAAATTGTATGCAATTGCTATGAGTGATAGCAAAGTAATAATGCTTGTGACTTCTATAGAGGGAGACTGACATGTAGCATCCCCTTCAGATTCTTTAGTTTAACATGACATTTTAGAAAATGTAGGACCTGGAAAGATGTTCTGATTAGTGGTCTACATATTCTCCAGTGAGCCAAGAAATTCACCATGAAAAAAACAACAACAACACACACACAACAAGAATAACAAATAAAAGGGAAGAGGTAGGATGGGAAAGCTAACAAATTAAAGTTTTGGCAAAAAAAAAAGTAACATATGTAAATAGCTACTGGTTTAGTTTTGTGCTTACCTGATTTAGATTAGTTCTCTCAGTTACAGTTTTTCTAGTCACGTGTACCTAATTTATTGAATGGGTGCTATCCTGTTTCTGTCCGTCCTGGTTTCTCTTGGCTACAGAAAACCTCTGTTGCAGGGCAACTCTAGTTTGATATTTGATTTACTCTCCAAATGAGACTCGATGGCTGGGCCGCTGTAGACTCATAGTTACCCTTGTTCTTTATGAAATTCATCCTGCTAATTAGATTTCTAGTGACTTGTAACATGTAGTTTACACAGAACCGCAAGACTAGAAGCTGCTGTACTAGAAAAAAAAATGATCTTTCTGGTGTGCCAATAAATGATTTTTATGCGAGAACATGATATGTGTCTTTAGAATCTCTTATTTTTTTTGCCTATTTGGGACTGACGATTCGCCTTTGTCAAGGCAACATTTCTTCAGTAGAGTGTAATTGGAAAGTCCCCCGGAGCTCTTGAAAGCACCTGTGATTTACCCTGTTCTCCTGGGCGCTGGCACGATCTCCTGGGAGCACACAACTCCTCAGTCTTAACTTCGAGGGAAGCTTTTATTCAGTGGTTCTCAACCTTCCTAATGCCGCGACCCTTTAATACAGTTCCTTGTGTTGTGGTGACCCCCAATTTCATTGTTACAAATTGAACATAATTAAAGCATAGTGATTCATCACAAAAACAGTATGTAATTATATATGTGTTTTCCGATGGTCTTAGGCGACCCCCAAAGGGGTCGCGACCCCCAGGTTGAGAACCGCTGGTTTAGGTGCAGGTGGGGTCTGCTCCAGCCACTGGGGACTGACTTTAAGGAGCTGCTCCTGAAGAAGCCACAGACTCGTACTGCAAAACAGTGTCGCTGACCTTTTCAAGCCTCGTTCCTTCAACATCCCTTTGAATGGTTATGTGGCTAAATAACACAATTGTTTTTGTGTGCATTCGGATGGCTAAGCAATACGGGTGTTTTTAAATCATTACAACGTTATGGATCTCCTTTGCGTTGTTAGTAGCTTCTCAAAATAAACTGCCTTTGTTCTTCATGAAAAGAAAACATCACCTAAAAGTATGTGATCCAGGCGCTTCAGGCAGGTGGTAGCAGCTGCTGCTCTGCCAGGTTCCTGCTCCTTCCTCTTTTCTCATCACCTCTGCCCCTCCCCCAGTGCTTTTTTCTTCCTCTTCTATTGGTCCCACCTCTCCTCTGTATTTTTTCTCTTTTGTTCACTCCCTAATGGGACACTTTGGCTCGTTTTTTTACCCTTTTCATGGTACTAAG
>NW_006298049.1:664569-677390 GCF_000327345.1 Myotis davidii | reverse complement strand
TCCTGCTGTGTTCTCAGAGGAGAGACTAAGTGATTTACAAGAAATCCTCCCATTTTCTGGAGATGAGATCCTGTTTCTCTGCCTCCAATGTGTGCATTCATCTTTCGCCCATCTAGTCAACCTATTGACAAGGCAGGAGGGCTTTGGAATCAGGATTTCTGATTACGAATCAAGGGAACTTTAGCTAAAGAAGTTCTCAGATCACATTACTGTGTAATTTATATGAATATGCTAAAGACACCTGCATATAGTCTTCAAACATGTGTGCCAGCTACTTCCACTGAGATTGGTGTGTATGGAACCTAGGTCTGACATACATCACACATAACTGAGGCTACCTGCATCTGGTCTTTATCTGAAGAGCCAGCTTTTGGGATAAACGCAGAATGTGGGGTGTTTTGAACAATAGAAGCAGCTAGTTACACAGAAAGAGCCCTGGCCGGTTGCTCAGTGGTTAGAGCATTGGCCCTTGGACTGAAGGGATGTGGGTTTGATTCCCAGTCAAGGGCACCTACCTGAGTTGCAGGTTTCATCCCTGGCCCTGGTCAGAGCATGTGCAGGAGGCAACCAATCAATGTCTCTCTCACATCGATGTTTCTCCCTCTTTGTCCTCCTCCCTCCCTTTCACTCTCTCTAAAAATCAATGGAAAGAATATCTTTGGGTGAGGATTAACAAAAAATTAAATATACAAACAAATAAATAAATACACAGAAACATCAGTCTGGCCCTTTGCATTTATTATCTGCTCCACTCTGCCACAGCTGTGCTAAGCTCAGAGAAGCTGCAGGTGTAGAATTAGGTATCACAGATTTAGAAAGTGAAGGTGGCTGCATAACCTTGTGAAAACAGTAAAAATCACTGAATTGTACACTTTAAAAGAGCGAAGGGCCATGTTGGACAAGACCAGGACTCTCTTTGCAGCCTCCCTCACACCACACCTAACAGTCCGTTCCTATTTCACCAAACCCGTCCTCTAAGGCAGTGGTCGGCAAACTGTGGCTCGGCAAACCGCGGCTCGCGAGCCACATGCGGCTCTTTGGCCCCTCGAATGTGGCTCTCCCACAAAATACCGACTTCTGCGCATGGGCCAGGAAGTTTCAATCGCACTGTAAGTGTGTGCCCGCACGTGGTATTTTGTGGAAGAGCCACACTGAAGGGGCCCAAGAACCCCATGTGGCTTGCGAGCCGCGGTTTGCCGACCACGGCTCTAAGGTAAAGCCCAAAGCAGAGGGGGAAGGGTAGCAGCTGACCCCTGACCCTACCTTTTCTTTCCCTTCCCACTTCCCCACATTCTCTACCTTCCTAACAGGGACTTTAACCTGCCCCTTCCCTGAGGGCCATCGTGGTGGAGAGAGTGGAAAACCTGGCTACCATTAAGGAAGCAATTCCAAATAGCGCTTACATCAAGCACATCAAATTTGGGTTCCACGGGCCACATGCCTTGTTTATTTGGCTGGTGTTAGCCTTTGAGTTTGACATGCTTGGCTTACATACTCCCTGTGGTTATGAATCTTGTTCACATATTTTTCCTTCTCCCACAGGTAAAAATACCGTGAAATCTAAAAGGGTTAATATTGTGGCTGATAATCTTGCCTTTTTCCTCCCAACAATTTTTCTGGAATTCTCTAATAATTAATGAAGACAATGGAAATAATTTCATTAATGAGCATGGCTGAATGTTAAATGTTAATTACCTGCTTATCAACTTACAAACCATTTTTTTTTAATCCTCACCCAAGGAAATGTTTATTGATTTTAAAAAGAGAAGAAGGGAGAGGGAGAGGGAGAAAAAAAAAAACATCGATGTGAGAGAGAAACACTGATAGTTGCCTCCTGCGTGTGCCCCAACAGGGGATCGAACCCGCAACCTAGGCATGTGGCCCGAAAGGGAATTACACCCGCAAACTTTTGGTGTATGGTACAATGCTCCCATCAACTGAGCCACCCAGCCAGGACCAAACCATCTTTTGATGTATGACCATGATTTTCAATGTGTTTGATGAAGGTAACCATAAAGCTAAAGAAACCATCTTGAAGAGGGAAGCTTCATGAAGGTATAAACCCAGGCTTCTCTACCGTGGCTAAAATGCTCTAATAAGGGCAATATGTTCACCTATGCATTTATATATGTCCTGCACCAAGAAGGGGACACACGTGAGAGAAGCATGTAAAAGTGCTTTGCACAATAAAGATGGAAGACATGTTGATACAGGATGAATTACTGCACTCTGCATGGCAGACAAGCCTGAGAGCAGTCGTGCAGTGGCTGAGAGCAGTTTCTGGCAGCGACTGACTCTTGACCTTGGCCCTGGCCCTGGCCCTGGCTCCAAGGTGTACCAGCTGCATGCCCTGGCGCAAGCGATGAAACATCTCTAAAGTGGAGAGAATCATAGACTTTTTTGAGGGTTAAATCAAATAATACATGTAAGACACTCTGAACGGTACCTGGCCCACGATGAGTGAGTGCTATGGTATTTTATTTGCGGGCAATTCGTTAATAGTGCCACAGTGCTGTCCCTCCCCACCACCACCCTTTTTGTTTGTTTGTTAATCCTCACCCATGGATATTTTTTCCATTGATTTTTTTAGGGAGGGAGGGAAGGAAAGTGGGAGTGAGAGAGAGAAACCTTGATGTGACAGAGGCACATGGATTGGTCTCCCACACGTACCCTGACTGGAGCCAGGGATCAAACCTGCAACCAGGTATGTGCCCTTGACTGGGAATTGAACCTGAGACCCCTCCGAGCTCGGGCTGCCACACCAATCACTAAACCACACCGGCCAGGGCCCCTCCCTTTTTTATTACTAAGATCCCATTTGAATGTGTATAATAATTTTTACCATCATCTTCTTGGGAGACAATGCCTAATTTTGGAACTTGATGAAATGTTTATTAAATTCTTCTGCAAAAATCAGTGAAAGAATGTAGGCAAGGAAACTGAGAAAAGGTAGTAACTTGCCTTGTAGGACACATTAAAATCTATTTCAAAGCCCCAACAATCAAAGTGGTGTGATATTTGTACACTCAGCTACAAGATAACTCAGACATAGAAATTTTAGTAGACGTTGAATAGAGAGTCACAATGGAGGAAATGAAAATTATTCAAAAATGTTGAAAAATATTATTTGAAAACTGGCTATTTGGAAAGCAAAACTATATCCTTAATCACAACATTTTCCAGATGGTAAGGTGTTAAACATAAAATATTTAAAACTGTAACAAACCAGAAGAGAATGCTAATATTCATCTGATCTTTCTCAAGGCGGCTTAAGTCACTGTAAATTACTTTATGCAAATGGCGTATCAGTTTTCTAGGACTCCTCTCCAACTTACATTACATTGCGAACTCTTCTTTGTTATCTTTGCCTCTGTACCATAGCCATCTGTTTTCTTCTTTAATTACCTGGGTCCATCTTTTTCCTGTCTGAACCCACATCTAGTACTAAAGATTTATGGAGTGTATTGATTTATTGCTAGGCTGCCATTTAACAAGTTCCCTTTAAGGAAAGACTGAGGCGTTAAATATGAGCTACTCTGCACTCTGTTTCTGGGCTGTATTTTCAACCTAATGGTTAATGAGTTTACCATGAACAAGTCACCTGAGGTAATGAGATCCTTCCGCGATGCTGTCTTCCACGTGTGATCTGTGAGAAAATCACTCCACTTCATATCTTCTCCTAATTGCCTGGTAGGCTGTGTGGCTATCAGATATGAAGAAATAAGTCTCCCGTCGTATTGGTTGGGCAGGTTTAAAATGACGAGCAGGTAAAGGTTAATTGCAGCTTCTCAAGGGGTTGGCTTCATGGTTGGCAATACCACAGACTTTGCAGAATATGTGAACCTTAACTATCTAGGCACAGCGATGCACTCACACCTGACAGACCTGCAGAAAAAATGACAAATTTCTATCAGAAAGAAATCAATCTTAGAAACCTCGAGGATCAGACAAAACTTCATGCCATTATTAAATTCTAGGTCTTCGAGATTCCAACTAAGACCAAGAATTAAGGTGTCGTGCAGTTACCACTTACAATACATATGCTGTGTGTAAACCAGTTGTCCATCACCAAGTTGAGGGGACACTTGGTGTTAAGAGAATTGAGCATCTGCTCTCCATGCCTTGGGCATGGACAGAGACTCTCAGGGGATCAGATGAAGCACTGAGGCCAGTCCAGGGGCAGTGGGGAGGTCAAAGCAGGGCCTCAAAGGAAACAGGAGAGAACGGGACGCAGGGGCAGACCCAGTAGCAATGATGGTCAAACGCATGTCACAGGTGCTTCTTTGCTTTAGGAGTCTCGGGTCTCAGGCTTCATCCTTAACGCTCTTGCAGGTATGTGGCAGTAACTAAAACGAAATCATCACTGGGCCATTCCTAGTAGAAACTTGCAAAGACACTATAAAAGAGAGTATTTTTATCGACTTTAGAGAGAGAGGGAGGGAGGGAGGGAGAGAAGGAGGAGGAGAAGGAAGAGAAGGAGAGAGAAAGAGAGAGAGAGAGAGAGAGAGAGAGAGAGAGAAACATTGTTTCGAGAGAAACATCCATCTGTTGCCTCCCATACACACCTGGGCTGGGGATTGAACCCGAAACCCCGGTATATGCCCTGAGGAGGAATCAAATCCGCAACCGTTTTGGTGTACAGGATGACGTTCAACCAACTGAGCCACCCGGCCAGGCTATTTTGCATCTTGATTTTTTTTTTCACACTTTACCAGCTCTGCAATGAAGACACATCTTACGTGTGTCGAAAGAAACACCTCAGCTACTAGCAAAGTGATGGTTCTCGGCCTCCGCTTCATATGGAAATCCTCTGGAGAACTTTGCAAATACTCCACCAGGCTGCTAGTTTCCTTGGTCTGGGATGCAGCCTGAGAATGTAGGTTTTTTAAGTTCCCACGGTGATTTCAACCTGCAGCCAAGGTTGAGAATGCAGACGTAAGGACTGAGTGGGTGGCCTGTAGTCAGGCGGTTGTTGCTGCCTGTACATTTGGGAAGTTAATAGGATGCAGGGGTGGGGAGCATCAGTTCATCAGTCTGTTACTTCTGTGAGCTATTTGCATTGGTAGCTGATCAATTTAAATTCACATGATTGTCACTTAAAATGTCTTCTAAAAGATTCTACTATAATACAAGATAGAATTCTTTTTAATTTGGATATGCACAAAATTAATACTCATACACTGGATAATACAATTGAAGAAAGTAATAATTGCCAAAATTCTGAAAACAAATCACAGATTTTTATTTGTTGGTACCAACTGACATGTCAAGAATTACCATTCAGATGTCCAAATCTGTTAAAAAGTTTCCAGCTACCTTTACTTATACCTACAACTCAAAAGCAATGATACAAACCAAGTAGCCAAAAGGGAAATACAAACAAACCCCCCCCCCACAGCCCACAGTATTATCTGATATGTGTTTAAATTATTCCTCAGCAACACAAATCTGCTAAGAAGGTCCAGATCATGAGCAGGTGTTCCCATCACATCACGTGTAACTGCCTATGGCCACACTTGATAGGCATTTTAGACCTCAATTGTGCTGGTCACTCTGAAGAAGCAAATACCACGTATTTGTGGGAATGAATGTACTCTGTTATAAACTAGGTTTTTAAAAAGTTGTGTACATTTAATATTGTATTTGTTGCTTTTCTTCAAAAGAGCCAATATTAAGTCAGTTGTGCATTTTATAATCTCTGACAAAGGCATCTTACAATTGAGAAATACTCTAATAATATTAGTAGCCATATAGTGAATCTTATTGTGTTCCATGTAATGCATGAAGGGCTTTAAGTGAATCATTTTGCTTAATCCTCATGTGACTTACGCGTTTTTATTATTAGCATTTTAGAAATGAGAAAACTGAAGCACAAAGGGGTTAAGTAACTTGCCCAAGGTCACACAGCAGGCAAGTGTTAGAACCAGGATTGGAACTCAAACAGCCTCACCCTAGGATTTGTGCTCTTAACCACTTGGTTACAGTATATTGTGATTGTTACACATAGGACGTAACATATACACCACACTCATTCAGTCAATAAATATTAAGTACTAAACAGTTTTAACTACCAGGGGTAGCAGTGAGCAAAATAGACAAGGTCTCTACCTTCTTAGACCTGATATTCTAATAGGGAAATGTGGAGGGAGGGAAGGGCGAAGGAGAGGGGAAGGAGAAAGAAAGGAAGCTCAAGATAATTTCAAATAGTAATAAATAGCAGAAATCAAACAGGCTAATGAGTTAGAAAGTTTTGGGGTGGTCAGCAATTGCCTCTCTGAGAAGGTGACATTCAGGCTGAAGGGCCAGGGGTAAAAACCTGGGAGCAGTAACAAGCTGGTATGTCCAAGGAAGCAGTGCAGCCGACAGGAAGAGAGGAGAGGGGGCCAGATGGGCAGGGACAAACCACGAGGGCTCCACAGGCCAAGTACACCAGTTACCAAACACCCAAACCTGACTCTGGCTGACCTAAAGGCACAGAAGGAAGGCACTAGAGTGGTACAGGCCAGCTCAGAAGGATGGGAACCTGGGCAGCTCCGGGAACTGAGGGGCAGGAACTGATAAACAGGCGGCCTTCTCCAAAACCCAATCCGCCACCACCCTTCCCCCATCCACCCCACAAAAGCTCCCCCTCTTTCTCATCTTTTTGTCTCTGCTCAAAAATTTGACTCCGGAAATACAGGGTCTGATTTGGCCTGTGTCCTGTGTCTGCACTTAGGGAAGGGAGGACAGGACATCATGGCTTAGAACCCCAACCCCTGCATCCGCTCTGACTGCTGTCGGAAAAGCGGGCATGGGTGCTGGCAGCAAAAGGAGCAAAGTGGCAGCTTCAGTCTCTGTCATGCTTTGAATGAATGAGTGCTGCTTACGCCTGTGCCTTCAGTTGCTGGGATGTGTTCTTCGTTTTACAAAAGCCAATGTTTTAGAAATGGCAGGAAGCCAGGGGGCTCACATTCAATCCATGCAGAGAATAAACAGTGAAGGAGGAAATTCTCTTCAGTATTGCCTTTACGCCTCAGAATATCAAACGCTCACAACTGATTGAGCTCAAAAAACAACAGAACTTCCACCATCCAGTCGAAACTGGGGCCACAGCCAATATTACCTAATACATCTTTTCCAAGCAATAAACACAAGAATTGCTGCCTCTATGCTACGCAAAACTGAACTGGGAAATTTTTTGCATGGCAGAAAGATCCACACAGCTGATAAGAGAAAAAAAATCATTCTTGGGGTATTGCTGATCTGGATGTCTGGACTTCTGAGTCAGAAAAACCAGGTTCCCAGCCCAGGTCAACCACTTATTAGATACGAGTTAGAAAAGTTAATCTAATCTTAATCAGCCTTAATTTGTCACAAACCAGAAGTAATAATACCTACAGGAGAGGGTGATTGTGAGGATCAAGTTAGAAAATATGGGAAGTGCCTGATGCAGCACCTCATTGGGATTCCTGTTCCTTAAGCTCTTGTTGATCTTTGCAGTGGAAAGTGGTCAGCATGTAATTAAATACACATTGCTAGAATGTTTGCAGAGTGCATGTGGAGGGGAAAAGATTTACAAAAGGTTTTGAATAATTTTAAAAGTTCACGCCAGTGTTTCTTAGGGCAAGTAATAATTGCTACTATTACTTAAGGGCTCACAGCACGTGTCATGTGCTATTCTAAATACTTCACTTTTATTAACTCACTTAATATACACAACAGCCTATCAGGTGGCATTACTATCATCCCTCATTTTAAAAATCAGGTGTATGTCATTTGCCCAAGGTCACACAGCTGATAAGTGATAGAGCTGGGATTTGAACTCCCACATGTTGGTTCTGGATCCTTCACGCCCAGCTATTCTGCTTTACTCTCCAAAAGGCAAAGGAGCACTAATCCACACCACCACCACTCCTCAGTGGGCTGCGCAACTTCCTCCCTTACATGCAAAGGTGTCCATTTGGGATTTGGAGTAACAAACTAAAAGTCCAATTTTAAAATTATGTGTTTGGTTGGTTCTCCAAAAATAAACTTTAAAAATTGGCAAGTTTTAAGTTTTGTGAGAAAAGTACTTTATGCAAATATGAGGTTTTCGAAGACAGGGACCAGGTCTTCTTCAATATTGTCCCATGTGCCCACTGTTCCCTATTAGCTGTTCCGAGTAAATGGACACAAACCAACCGTAACCAATGCACACACCTTTAGCACCTGGTCCAGGTCAAGCTTCTCAACGCCTCTGTTCATTGGAGTGGCATGCATGGCATGAAGAAGACGTCAGCTGCGATCAGGCTGTGGTCTGGGAGTAGAGGGAGATAGGTCTTCTCCCCATTTCCTAGAATAAATGTAAATGGTTTGTGTCCAAGTATTTGACTATTTTAGATACTTTGTATAAGTGGGGTCATGCAGCATTTGCCCTATGTGACTGGTTTACTTCATTTAGAATAATGTCCCCAAGATTCGTCCATGTTGTTGAGTATTATAGAATTTATTTCTTTTTTTTTTAAGCTGAAGAATATTCCATTGTCTGAATATGCCATGTTTTCTTCATCCATTCATCCACAAATGGACATTTAGGCTGTGTCCATAGCTTGGCTATTGTGAATAATTCTGCAGTGAACATGGGAGTGATAAAACACATCGAATCAAAGAGTGGAATAACGGTTGCCAGAGGCCAGGGACGGGGTATTGGGGAGTTGCTAATCAACAGGCATAAAGTGTCAGCTAAGCAAGATGAATAAGTTCTAGAGATCTGCTATCAACGTTGTACTTACAGTTAACAATACTGAATTGTGCACTTAAATTTTTTCCAAAAGAGTAGCTCTGATGTTAAGTGTTCTTGCCACAATAAAAAAAATTGTTTAAGGTTTATGTCCAGGATCTGGAGAAATTCTGATAGAGACCTGGTCTTGCAACCTGGTCCTTGACCTTGGCCCTCTTGGAGGATCACCAAGCTGGGGGGGAAAGGCTCTGTTCTCTAAGTTTCATTGCCCATCGAGAATCCTCAAGGGCAGAGAACGGAGTCCCAATTCCAGACGAAACCCCAAAGTAAACATGGGGTCTCTTTGGCACCCTCATTTTCCTTTCTGTGTGCACACTTCTCACCCAGAATACAGTATCCAAGACACTGAAAGCTTCCAACAGCTACAACATGCCGCATGCCTCAGGAGCCATACTCAGCTCAATCTCTTTTCCATTTCCCTCAATAATCAAATTTTCCAGTCTTCAATTTCTGGGTTTTTGTTATATCAGAGTAAAAATCTCTAGTACAGTTTCTTACAACTTCTCACTAAGATATCCATATAAGCTTCTTTTTAAAAATATATATATTTTTATTGATTTCAGAGAGAAAGGGCAAGGGAGAGAGAAATGGAAACATCAGTGTTGAGAGAGAATCATTGATTGGCTGCCTCCTGCACGCCCCCACTGGGGAGGGAGCCCACCACCCGGCCATGTGCCCTGACCAGGAATCAAACTCTGATCTCAAGGTTCATGGGTCGATGCCCAACCACTGAGCCAACCGGCCGGGCATCCATACAAGCTTCTTAAAATACAATAGTTTCAACAGCATGAGAAAGGCTATCCATTATTTGACAGTACCTAAAAAGAATCTAGACCAAAGTCAACATAGAGAAAGCTGAACTGCACAATGTAATTGTGGCCAAGAGGCAAAGGGAATTGTTGAAATAAACAGACTCCATCCTCTGGGACAGAGCAGCAGGATCACCTTGAAGGGAGAGAAAAAGAAGCTTGGGTCACCCCCACCCCATCAGCACCCAGCTCAGAAATGCAGTGTCTGCACAGAATAGCACCCAGGGAGCTATGCCCTGCTGCAGCCAAGAGGGCACCCACCCCCTCTTGTTGTACCCATTCAGGACCATGCCTCTCAGGACACTGCTGTAGTTGAGGGGCGCTGGCACATGAGGGCTGAGGAGGGAAGACCTTCAGAGGCCAGCCATGCTAAGGGTGTTTTGCTAATATTGTTGAAAACAAAAATGATTTTTCTCAGTGAAGCAGAACAAAGGAGTGGGAGTTGGGAGCAGGATGGCTAGAAGGTAAGGGTTTTTAAACTGCAGCCATTGCTGCACCGAGGACACTATAGACAACTGCACTGGGGGGAAACTGCTTTTTTTTCTGTTCCCCTCACCCCTTCATTTGTTAAAATGCTTTAAAGGGACCTCTGATTATGTGAAAGGAAGGGCCCGGCCCAGCCCAGCAGGCTGACTGAGAGGATGAGGAGCTGACTGTTCTGCTGCAGTAACATGTTGCCTCTTTGTGCGGATGGGGTGTGGGCACAGGGGTTTGTTTGTTGTTTCTTTTGTTGTTGTTGTTTGTTGTTGTTCATTTTGAGGGACTTCCTTTTCCTCCTGGCAGCCCAGAGGTTGCAGCTGGGGGTCTCAAGAGGACAAAAAGGTGGATAAAAACACTCTAAAAGGGTGGTCTCTAGGAACATGGAATCAGAGTAGGACCCAAGGAAAGAAACAGCCAGCAAGGAATTCCCTCTGACAGTGTTTGCCGAATGGTCTGTGGGCGCAGTGATGCCTGGTGTCTGATTTCAAGATACTTCCTGGGGGGTGAGCTATTTCTCTTCTATTACCACCACACACCCCACCGAGTCTTAGAGAAGCTCCCTTAGCTTATAGAACTAGCACCCGTTTTAAGCGAAAAGTGCCTCCATGCTAGAGACTAAGTGATTTGGAGGTTGGAGAGTCATGCAAAATGCCCAGGATTTATTCTGACTACAGTTGTGTTGTATTCATATAATGGAATCCAATGCAACAATGAAAACATATGATGTTTGACAAGAAACGTACAGACACAATGTGGAGTAAAAGAAGTCAGGCAAAATGGAGATGTACTCTCCGATTCCCTTTACACCGTGTTAATGCGGCCAGAGGTGAGGTGCAATGTTGGAAACCAGGGTAGTGATTGGGAGGGGGCACCAGAGAGGCTTCCAGCTGCTCATAATGTCTGTAGCTCAGTCTGGGTGGGTTGCACACAAGTTCTTCACTTGTCAAAAGTCATTGCAATACAGATTTAAGATATCTCTGTCTGTAAGTATGTTTCACTGTTATAAAAATATTACCCAAAAAGGGGGGTTTTCAAAGAGCTTGTACAGGATGGGATGAAAGTGGGTTTACAATTGTTCATGTGGAAAATAATACAATATTAATAAACTATACAGAATAAACTCTGTAGTTCACATACATCTGTAAACCTATTTTGCCCCACCCTGTATATCAAAAGAAGAAACAGTTATGGTTGTTTTAGTAAATTTCTCTATATCTAAGAATCTGACTAACAGTATGTACATAATACCTACTTCTCTAGTTCTTAGGAGACTTTTTTGTTTGTTTTTGAGTCAGAAGACACCTCATGAATCCAGCAAATGTCACTGGTGTTGCTCCTACCGGCCTTTCCAACCCTCCAGCCCCAGCACACGAGCCCTGTGCTTCTGGGAGTCTCCAGAAGGTGTCTCCACCGGCCGCAATCTGGCTGGCAGCACCTCAGCCCACTGAGCTCCCCCAAACCCTCCCCTAACTGTGCAGAATGAAAGGCAAGGATGACTCTCCTGTTCGCGTTAAAAGATAAAGCAGTGTTTCCGGGATCTGAGTATTTTTTATAAAGCTAAGCAAGAAAATCCCCTCCCCCTTTTTTTTACTAACTGGCCTCTGTCCAATGGAGCACATGCTTCTGGGTACAGACTTCCTGCTGCCCTGACAACCAGGGCTTCTTCCTGGCTCGAGCTAATCAAGAGGCGCTTTCTATTCTCAGGGTGAGTTCTCACCCAAGAAGCTCCTCGGCCTTGACTAGCCACCCACAGCTTCTAGACAAGCCTCTGGGTACCTTAGCCCCAGCGTTGGGCATGGCCTGACTGCTCTCCCAGTGACTCCAACTCCCCAGGGCACACTGACTTCACTCGGGCCTGTCTCACCACTTTGCAGACATGCCCATGCGGGCTTGAAAACCTGCGAAAGACCCCAGCAAGCAGTTTAGAGGTCCAGTACTCTGCTACTGTAAGCTCCTATGGTTCACTGGGAAGTCCAAGTCACTAGCACACCCGACTTCTGTGTGTTCCGAATCTAGCATCCGAATGTAAAGGTCCATGTCTTTTTATGTTTAAGATTGCATCAGTGTTCTAGATCAGAATAAATTATTTTAGATTTCAATATATTTATATGTGTATTTTGAAAGGGAGAGAGTACCATCTACTTTATGCTCTGGCTAGAGTGATGAGAATAATCAATTTTTATTTATCTTCAGAATGTTTTCACAGTGTTTTAGTGCACAAACCTCTGGGGCAAAGAAAGAAATAAAGCAGTAAAATTGCAATCACATCCTTTTCAGAACCACTCAATAGCCTGAGGTGTCAAGTTCAAATGGCAAATTCCTCCACCTGCTGGTGTAAGCCTGTCTCTGCCGTCCTCACACGGAATCTTTTCCTCAGAAATACAAGAAAATTTGTCATGAAAAATGATGGAGTAAACTTCATATTTTCATCTTAAACCGGAAATGTGTAATGATTCAATAACTAAGATACTATCATGCAAGAGGGTAGAGGGGTAAATAGGACTTCCAGGAAGCAACAAGAAACATCTGTTGGCTTCAAGACAAATACAAGATTATCCTTCCTTCCTTGAACTTAGATAGCACTTAAGATCTGGGCTAATTGGGTTTTTTTCTCTAGTACATTCTGCCTTGTATTTTCATGTGAGCAGGTTGTCTTGCCCTAGTTTAAAAGTTCTTGTAGCCCGGCTGGTGTGGCTCAGTGGTTGAGCATAGACTTATGAACCAAGAGGTCATCAGTTTGATTCCTGGTTAGGACATCAAGACACATGCCCAGG